>NC_091282.1:1059792875-1060141908 GCF_032444005.1 Ranitomeya imitator | reverse complement strand
CATAATTTTCGGAGCCACCATTTTCCATGTGCAGTATTACTGCTGTACAAGATGGCTCTTTCAGCAACAAATGCCTGGGGGGGGGGGGTTAAAGGTTCCCTTTCAACTTGCTCCACTGCAGGCTTCGGCCTACACTCTGCTCCTCTTTGATTCCCTGGGTTTCAACACTGTCAGTTGCCACCTGGAAGTGTTGTCTACACAGAAAAAAACACTAGGTGATGTGTCAGTGGGGTTCAGCACCGCCAGCTGTTCCCCTGCTGTGTAGTCGGCAACGTGTCCAGCACAAGCCACGCTGGCACAACAGAACAAAAGCTGCCACCAGTGCAGGCTTCGGCCTACACTCTGCTCCTCTCCTCCTCCTGCTGACCCTGGGCTCAAACACCGCTAGTTTTGCCCGGAAGTGCTAGCTGCACAGAGAAAAACACCAGCCAATGTGTTAGTGGGGTTCAGCAACGCCAGCTGTTCCCCTGCTGTGTAGCCGGCAACGTGACCTGCAAACGCCATGCAGGCACAGGAACTGAAATTAAAAGGGAACCTGGCCCCACCCCCCCAGGTGTTTCTATGTATAACAGCCACCTAGTACAGCAGTACTGCTGCATTTGTACAAGGTGGCTGACTTTTTCTCCTTGCCCACGTGGAACTCAACACGTACAAAATGTGTCTCATTGAGACCATTCCACTGTCCCTGAGGTGTGACTTTCCTTTGTAATGATACGCAGCACCCCCCTTGGTAGCGTTTCCCGTCTTTTTGTCATCATGGTTAGCTGGCTGCGCCTGTGCATCCGCCCTGCTAGAAACAACGCCCCTCGTTGTCATATTTATTTTGTCAGCGAGGGTGTGGTTTATGGGCACGAGCAGTGCATATGTTCGCCTGTCTTAACTCATCTCCTTCCGCCTTCTTCAGACTGTGCGGCCTCCTGGCCGTGGTAGGCGATAAGGGATCAGCTGAGGCCGCCCAGTCTGGAGCAGGTGTAAGGACATGTGTAAGCGGCAAACCTATTTACTGCACAAGGCCACGAATCCCAGCCACGCAGTGTGATTTTTGTGAAAACACACTGTGGGTCTGGGATTCATGTCCATCGCTAACCGCAACGGCCGACATGAAATGAGGTCAGAAGACAGGAAGCGCTCACAGCGCATGGCCAAGGGATCACAATAGCGCAGACTCCTGTACAGCAAATAACAACGCTCAGGAATCTGCGCCCAGTACCTAGGTGCAAATTTTGACACCTGTGCTGCGTCTCGTTAAAAAGACAAGTCACGCCTCCACAACTGTTTGACAGTATAATGGGCTAAATAGTGTACGTGTTTAATTCAGCGTGTGCAAGGAGCAAAATTAAATAGAGCAACCTTTGACTTGTGCATCATTAATGCTGCACAAGGTGTGGCTCTTGTACCTTGCAACACCTGAGGGGGGGGGTTAAAGGTAACCTTTGAAATTGGTTCAACTAGGCTTCGGCCTACACTCTGCTCCTCTCCTCCTCCTGCTGACCCTGGGCTCAAACACCGCTAGTTTTTGCCCGGAAATGCTAGCTGCACAGAGAAAAACACCAGCCAATGTGTTAGTGGGGTTCAGCACCGCCAGCTGTTCCCCTGCTGTGTAGTCGGCAACGTGTCCAGCACAAGCCACGCTGGCACAACCGACCAAAAGCTGCCACCAGTGCAGGCTTCGGCCTACACTTTGCTCCTCTCCTCCTCCTGCTGACCCTGGGCTCAAACAACGCCAGTTTCTGCCCGGACATGCTAGCTGCACAGAGAAAAACACCAGCCAATGTGTTAGTGGGGTTCAGCACCGCCTGCTGTTCCCCCGCTGTGTAGCCGGCATCGTGTCCAGCACAAGCCACGCTGGCACAACCGACCAAAAGCTGCCACCAGTGCAGGCTTCGGCCTACACTTTGCTCCTCTCCTCCTCCTCCTGCTGACCCTGGGCTCTAACACCGCTAGTTTTTGCCCGGACATGCAATCTGCACAGAGAAAAACACCAGTCAATGTGTCAGTGGGGTTCAGCAACGCCAGCTGTTCCCCTGCTGTGTAGCTTGCAACGTGACCTGCAAACGCCACGCAGGCACATGAACTGAAATTGAAGGGAGCCTGCCCCCCACCCACAGGTGTTTCTATGTATATCAGCCACCTTGTGACAGCAGTACTGCTGCATTTGTACGAGGTGGCTGACTTTTTTCTCCTTGCCCACGTGGAACTCAACACGTACAAAATGTGTCTCATTAGAGACCATTACAATGTCCCTGAGGTGTGACTTTCCTTTGTAATGACACGCAGCACCACCCTTGTTAGCGCTGCCCGTCTTTTGACATCATTGGTTAGCTGGCTGCGCCTGTGCATCTCCCCTGCTCGAAACAACGGCCCTCGGTGTCTTATTTTTTTGGACAGCGAGGGTGTGATTGATGGGCATGTGCAGTGCATATGTTTGCCTGTGTTCACTCATCTCCTTCCGCCTTCTTCAGACTGGGTGTCCTCATGGCCGCGGCAGGCGATAAGGGATCAGATGAGGCCGCCCAGTCTGAAGCAGGTGTAAGGACATGTGTGAGCGGCAAACCTATTTAGTGCACCAGGGCACGAATCCCAGCACCGCAGTGTGATTTTTTAAAAACACACTGTGGGTCTGGGATTCATGTCCATCGCTAACCGCAACGGCCGACATGAAATGAGGTCAGAAGACAGGAAGCGCTCACAGCGCATGGCCAAGGGATCACAATAGCGCAGACTCCTGTACAGCAAATAACAACGCTCAGGAATCTGCGCCCAGTACCTAGGTGCAAATTTTGACACCTGTGCTGCGTCTCGTTAAAAAGACAAGTCACGCCTCCACAACTGTTTGACAGTATAATGGGCTAAATAGTGTACGTGTTTAATTCAGCGTGTGCAAGGAGCAAAATTAAATAGAGCAACCTTTGACTTGTGCATCATTAATGCTGTTCAAGGTGTGGCTCTTGTACCTTGCAACACCTGAGGGGGGGGTTAAAGGTAACCTTTGAAATTGGTTCAACTAGGCTTCGGCCTACACTCTGCTCCTCTCCTCCTCCTGCTGACCCTGGGCTCAAACACCGCTAGTTTTTGCCCGGAAATGCTAGCTGCACAGAGAAAAACACCAGCCAATGTGTTAGTGGGGTTCAGCACCGCCAGCTGTTCCCCTGCTGTGTAGTCGGCAACGTGTCCAGCACAAGCCACGCTGGCACAACCGACCAAAAGCTGCCACCAGTGCAGGCTTCGGCCTACACTTTGCTCCTCTCCTCCTCCTGCTGACCCTGGGCTCAAACAACGCCAGTTTCTGCCCGGACATGCTAGCTGCACAGAGAAAAACACCAGTCAATGTGTCAGTGGGGTTCAGCAACGCCAGCTGTTCCCCTGCTGTGTAGCTTGCAACGTGACCTGCAAACGCCACGCAGGCACATGAACTGAAATTGAAGGGAGCCTGCCCCCCACCCACAGGTGTTTCTATGTATATCAGCCACCTTGTACAGCAGTACTGCTGCATTTGTACGAGGTGGCTGACTTTTTCTCCTTGCCCACGTGGAACTCAACACGTACAAAATGTGTCTCATTAGAGACCATTACAATGTCCCTGAGGTGTGACTTTCCTTTGTAATGACACGCAGCACCACCCTTGTTAGCGCTGCCGTCTTTTGACATCATTGGTTAGCTGGCTGCGCCTGTGCATCTCCCCTGCTCGAAACAACGGCCCTCGGTGTCTTATTTTTTTGGACAGCGAGGGTGTGATTGATGGGCATGTGCAGTGCATATGTTTGCCTGTGTTCACTCATCTCCTTCCGCCTTCTTCAGACTGGGTGTCCTCATGGCCGCGGCAGGCGATAAGGGATCAGATGAGGCCGCCCAGTCTGAAGCAGGTGTAAGGACATGTGTGAGCGGCAAACCTATTTAGTGCACCAGGGCACGAATCCCAGCACCGCAGTGTGATTTTTTAAAAACACACTGTGGGTCTGGGATTCATGTCCATCGCTAACCGCAACGGCCGACATGAAATGAGGTCAGAAGACAGGAAGCGCTCACAGCGCATGGCCAAGGGATCACAATAGCGCAGACTCCTGTACAGCAAATAACAACGCTCAGGAATCTGCGCCCAGTACCTAGGTGCAAATTTTGACACCTGTGCTGCGTCTCGTTAAAAAGACAAGTCACGCCTCCACAACTGTTTGACAGTATAATGGGCTAAATAGTGTACGTGTTTAATTCAGCGTGTGCAAGGAGCAAAATTAAATAGAGCAACCTTTGACTTGTGCATCATTAATGCTGTTCAAGGTGTGGCTCTTGTACCTTGCAACACCTGAGGGGGGGGTTAAAGGTAACCTTTGAAATTGGTTCAACTAGGCTTCGGCCTACACTCTGCTCCTCTCCTCCTCCTGCTGACCCTGGGCTCAAACACCGCTAGTTTTTGCCCGGAAATGCTAGCTGCACAGAGAAAAACACCAGCCAATGTGTTAGTGGGGTTCAGCACCGCCAGCTGTTCCCCTGCTGTGTAGTCGGCAACGTGTCCAGCACAAGCCACGCTGGCACAACCGACCAAAAGCTGCCACCAGTGCAGGCTTCGGCCTACACTTTGCTCCTCTCCTCCTCCTGCTGACCCTGGGCTCAAACAACGCCAGTTTCTGCCCGGACATGCTAGCTGCACAGAGAAAAACACCAGCCAATGTGTTAGTGTGGTTCAGCACCGCCAGCTGTTCCCCCGCTGTGTAGCCGGCATCGTGTCCAGCACAAGCCACGCTGGCACAACCGACCAAAAGCTGCCACCAGTGCAGGCTTCGGCCTACACTTTGCTCCTCTCCTCCTCCTCCTGCTGACCCTGGGCTCTAACACCGCTAGTTTTTGCCCGGACATGCAATCTGCACAGAGAAAAACACCAGTCAATGTGTCAGTGGGGTTCAGCAACGCCAGCTGTTCCCCTGCTGTGTAGCTTGCAACGTGACCTGCAAACGCCACGCAGGCACATGAACTGAAATTGAAGGGAGCCTGCCCCCCACCCCCCCAGGTGTTTCTATGTATAACAGCCACCTTGTACAGCAGTACTGCTGCATTTGGACAAGGTGGCTGACTTTTTCTCCTTGCACACGTGGAACTCAACAAGTACAAAATGTGTCTCATTACAGACCATTACAATGTCCCTGAGGTGTGACTTTCCTTTTTAATGACACGCAGCACCCCCATTGTTAGCGCTGCCCGTCTCCTGACATCATTGGTTGGCTGGCTGTGCCTGTGCGTCCCCCCTGCCCGACACAACGCCCCCCGTTGTCTCATATATTTTGACTGCGAGGGTGTGATTGATGGGCACGAGCAGTGCATATGTTCCCCTGTTTTCACTCCCCTCCTTCCGCCTTCTTCTGACTGTGCGGCCTCATGGCCGCGGCATGCGATAAGGGATCAGCTGAGGCCGCCCAGTCTGAAGCAGGTGTAAGGACATGTGTGAGCGGCGAACATATTTACTGCACAAGGCCACGAATCCCAGCACCGCAGTGTGACTTTAGGAAAAGCCACTGTGGGTCTGGGATTTATGGCCATCGTTAACCGCACCGGCCAACATGAAATGAGGTCATGAGACGGCCTGCACTAACAGGGTATTGCCAAGGGATAACACAAGAGCGCAGTTTCCTGTACTGGAAATAACAACGGTAAGGAATCTGCGCACAGCACCTAGGTGTAAATTTGTACACCTGTGCTGCGTCTCCTTAAAAAGACTAGTAGTCACGCCTCCACTACTGTTTGACAGTATAATGGGCTAAATAGTGTACGTGTTTAATTCAGCGTGTGCAAGGAGCAAAATTAAATAGAGCAACCTTTGACTTGTGCATCAATAATGCTGTTCAAGGTGTGGCTCTTGTACCTTGCAACACCTGAGGGGGGGGTTAAAGGTAACCTTTGAAATTGGTTCAACTAGGCTTTGGCCAACACTCTGCTCCTCTACTCCTCCTGCTGACCCTGGGCTCAAACACCGCTAGTTTTTGCCCGGAAATGCTAGCTGCACAGAGAAAAACACCAGCCAATGTGTTAGTGGGGTTCAGCACCGCCAGCTGTTCCCCTGCTGTGTAGTCGGCAACGTGTCCAGCACAAGCCACGCTGGCACAACAGAACAAAAGCTGCCACCAGTGCAGGCTTCGGCCTACACTTTGCTCCTCTCCTCCTCCTGCTGACCCTGGGCTCAAACAACGCCAGTTTCTGCCCGGACATGCTAGCTGCACAGAGAAAAACACCAGCCAATGTGTTAGTGGGGTTCAGCACCGCCAGCTGTTCCCCTGCTGTGCAGCTTGCAACGTGACCTGCAAACGCCACGCAGGCACATGAACTGAAATTGAAGGGAGCCTGCCCCCCACCCACAGGTGTTTCTATGTATATCAGCCACCTTGTACAGCAGTACTGCTGCATTTGTACGAGGTGGCTGACTTTTTCTCCTTGCCCACGTGGAACTCAACACGTACAAAATGTGTCTCATTAGAGACCATTACAATGTCCCTGAGGTGTGACTTTCCTTTGTAATGACACGCAGCACCCCCATTGTTAGCGCTGCCCGTCTCCTGACATCATTGGTTGGCTGGCTGTGCCTGTGCGTCCCCCCTGCCCGACACAACGCCCCCCGTTGTCTCATATATTTTGACTGCGAGGGTGTGATTGATGGGCACGAGCAGTGCATATGTTCCCCTGTTTTCACTCCCCTCCTTCCGCCTTCTTCTGACTGTGCGGCCTCATGGCCGCGGCATGCGATAAGGGATCAGCTGAGGCCGCCCAGTCTGAAGCAGGTGTAAGGACATGTGTGAGCGGCGAACATATTTACTGCACAAGGCCACGAATCCCAGCACCGCAGTGTGACTTTAGGAAAAGCCACTGTGGGTCTGGGATTTATGGCCATCGTTAACCGCACCGGCCAACATGAAATGAGGTCATGAGACGGCCTGCACTAACAGGGTATTGCCAAGGGATAACACAAGAGCGCAGACTCCTGTACAGCAAATAACAACGCTCAGGAATCTGCGCCCAGTACCTAGGTGCAAATTTTGACACCTGTGCTGCGTCTCGTTAAAAAGACAAGTCACGCCTCCACAACTGTTTGACAGTATAATGGGCTAAATAGTGTACGTGTTTAATTCAGCGTGTGCAAGGAGCAAAATTAAATAGAGCAACCTTTGACTTGTGCATCAATAATGCTGTTCAAGGTGTGGCTCTTGTACCTTGCAACACCTGAGGGGGGGGTTAAAGGTAACCTTTGAAATTGGTTCAACTAGGCTTTGGCCAACACTCTGCTCCTCTACTCCTCCTGCTGACCCTGGGCTCAAACACCGCTAGTTTTTGCCCGGAAATGCTAGCTGCACAGAGAAAAACACCAGCCAATGTGTTAGTGGGGTTCAGCACCGCCAGCTGTTCCCCTGCTGTGTAGTCGGCAACGTGTCCAGCACAAGCCACGCTGGCACAACAGAACAAAAGCTGCCACCAGTGCAGGCTTCGGCCTACACTTTGCTCCTCTCCTCCTCCTGCTGACCCTGGGCTCAAACAACGCCAGTTTCTGCCCGGACATGCTAGCTGCACAGAGAAAAACACCAGCCAATGTGTTAGTGTGGTTCAGCACCGCCAGCTGTTCCCCCGCTGTGTAGCCGGCATCGTGTCCAGCACAAGCCACGCTGGCACAACCGACCAAAAGCTGCCACCAGTGCAGGCTTCGGCCTACACTTTGCTCCTCTCCTCCTCCTCCTGCTGACCCTGGGCTCTAACACCGCTAGTTTTTGCCCGGACATGCAATCTGCACAGAGAAAAACACCAGTCAATGTGTCAGTGGGGTTCAGCAACGCCAGCTGTTCCCCTGCTGTGTAGCTTGCAACGTGACCTGCAAACGCCACGCAGGAACATGAACTGAAATTGAAGGGAGCCTGCCCCCCACCCCCCCAGGTGTTTCTATGTATAACAGCCACCTTGTACAGCAGTACTGCTGCATTTGTACAAGGTGGCTGACGTTTTCTCCTTGCCCACGTGGAACTCAACACGTACAAAATGTGTCTCTTTGAGACCATTCCACTGTCCCTGAGGTGTGACTTTCCTTTCTAATGATACGCAGCACCCCCCTTGGTAGCGCTTCCCGTCTTCTGACATCATTGGTTGGCTACTTGCGCCTGTTCGTCCGCCCTGCCTGAATAAAATGCTCCTCGTTGTCTTAATTATTTTGACTGCGAGGGTGTGATTGATGGGCACGAGCAGTGCATATCTTCGCCTGTCTTAACTCATCTCCTTCCGCCTTCTTCAGACTGTGCAGCCTCATGGCCGCGGCATGCGAGAAGGGATCAGCAGAGGCCGCCCAGTCTGAAGCAGGTGTAAGGACGTGTGTGAGCGGCCAAAATATTTACTGCTCAAGGCCACGAATCCCAGCACCGCAGTGTGACTTTAGGAAAAGCCACTGTGGGTCTGGGATTTATGGCCATCGTTAACCGCACCGGCCAACATGAAATGAGGTCATAAGATGGGCAGCGCTAACAGGGCATTGCCAAGGGATAACACAAGAGCGCAGACTCCTGTACAGCAAATAACAACGCTCAGGAAGCTGCGCCAAGCACCAAGGCGTTATTTTGGACACCTGTGCTGCGTCTCATCAAAAAACCAAGTCACGCATCCACTACAGTTTTACTGTAGAATGGGGTAAATTGTGTATGTCTTTCATTCAGCGTGTGCAAGTAGAATGAAATAGAGCAACCTTTCACTTGTGCAGCATTAATACTGCACAAGGTGTGTCTCTTGTACTTTGTAACACCTGAGGGGGGGGTTAAAGGTTTCCTTTGAAATTGGTTCAACTAGGCTTCGGCCTACACTCTGCTCCTCTCCTCCTCCTCCTGCTTCAACACGGGCTCTAACATCGCAAGTTTTTGCCCGCAAGTGCTAGCTGCACAGATAAAAACACACGCCATTGTGTTAGTGGGGTTCAGCAACGCCAGCTGTTCCCCCAGTGTGTAGCCGGCAAAGTGTCCTGCAAACGCAACGCAGACACAAAGCTGCCTCCAGTGCAGGCTTCGGCCTACACTCATCTCCCCCTGCTTACCCTTTGCTCCAACACCGCTAGTTGGGGCTCTAGGAAGACAATCTTTAATAGGCAAGGCAACGCATCCGGGTTCCAGCACCGCCAGCTGGTTCTCGGCAGTGTTCTTGTCACAGGTACTCCCTCGTGCCAAGCCTGGTTTCAGCACCGTCAGCTGTTTCCGGGTTGTGTCAACTTCACTGAGACGCCTATGCTTGCCCCGTCGTGGGGCGGTCGAGTTAGCCAACTCCAGGGTGCCTCCAGTTTAGGAGCTTCCTATGTGGGCTGCGTGAACTGGTAGTCAAGGCTGGTTCTGTAGTGCCAGTAGGCCCAGCTCCCCCTGTAGGACTGTTGGGGTTCGGTAACTGCGGCTGCCTCGCGGCCTAGCTGTTCTCTCCTCTCCTGTGGGCCTTCGGGTCCACCACCTGGTTCCAGCACCGTCAGCTGGTTCCGGGCCGAGCCTTTGGCTAAGGTGCCTCCTCCTGGGTATCCGAGTTCCGCCAACGCCAGGCGGTCCTTGGTAGTGCTTTTAAGCGCGGGCACCTACAGCTTAGTAACCGGGTTCCAGCACCGTCAGCTGGTCCTCGGTCGTGCCATTGGCTCTTGCACACTGGGGCAACGCATCCGGGTTCCAGCACCGCCAGCTGGTTCTCGGCAGTGTTCTTGTCACAGGTACTCCCTCGTGCCAAGCCTGGTTTCAGCACCGTCAGCTGTTTCCGGGTTGTGTCAACTTCACTGAGACGCCTATGCTTGCCCCGTCGTGGGGCGGTCGAGTTAGCCAACTCCAGGGTGCCTCCAGTTTAGGAGCTTCCTATGTGGGCTGCGTGAACTGGTAGTCAAGGCTGGTTCTGTAGTGCCAGTAGGCCCAGCTCCCCCTGTAGGACTGTTGGGGTTCGGTAACTGCGGCTGCCTCGCGGCCTAGCTGTTCTCTCCTCTCCTGTGGGCCTTGGGGTCCACCACCTGGTTCCAGCACCGTCAGCTGGTTCCGGGCCGAGCCTTTGGCTTAGGTGCCTCCTCCTGGGTATCCGAGTTCCGCCAACGCCAGGCGGTCCTTGGTAGTGCTTTTAAGCGCGGGCACCTACAGCTTAGTAACCGGGTTCCAGCACCGTCAGCTGGTCCTCGGTCGTGCCATTGGCTCTTGCACACTGGGGCAACGCATCCGGGTTCCAGCACCGCCAGCTGGTTCTCGGCAGTGTTCTTGTCACAGGTACTCCCTCGTGCCAAGCCTGGTTTCAGCACCGTCAGCTGTTTCCGGGTTGTGTCAACTTCACTGAGACGCCTATGCTTGCCCCGTCGTGGGGCGGTCGAGTTAGCCAACTCCAGGGTGCCTCCAGTTTAGGAGCTTCCTATGTGGGCTGCGTGAACTGGTAGTCAAGGCTGGTTCTGTAGTGCCAGTAGGCCCAGCTCCCCCTGTAGGACTGTTGGGGTTCGGTAACTGCGGCTGCCTCGCGGCCTAGCTGTTCTCTCCTCTCCTGTGGGCCTTGGGGTCCACCACCTGGTTCCAGCACCGTCAGCTGGTTCCGGGCCGAGCCTTTGGCTTAGGTGCCTCCTCCTGGGTATCCGAGTTCCGCCAACGCCAGGCGGTCCTTGGTAGTGCTTTTAAGCGCGGGCACCTACAGCTTAGTAACCGGGTTCCAGCACCGTCAGCTGGTCCTCGGTCGTGCCATTGGCTCTTGCACACTGGGGCAACGCATCCGGGTTCCAGCACCGCCAGCTGGTTCTCGGCAGTGTTCTTGTCACAGGTACTCCCTCGTGCCAAGCCTGGTTTCAGCACCGTCAGCTGTTTCCGGGTTGTGTCAACTTCACTGAGACGCCTATGCTTGCCCCGTCGTGGGGCGGTCGAGTTAGCCAACTCCAGGGTGCCTCCAGTTTAGGAGCTTCCTATGTGGGCTGCGTGAACTGGTAGTCAAGGCTGGTTCTGTAGTGCCAGTAGGCCCAGCTCCCCCTGTAGGACTGTTGGGGTTCGGTAACTGCGGCTGCCTCGCGGCCTAGCTGTTCTCTCCTCTCCTGTGGGCCTTGGGGTCCACCACCTGGTTCCAGCACCGTCAGCTGGTTCCGGGCCGAGCCTTTGGCTTAGGTGCCTCCTCCTGGGTATCCGAGTTCCGCCAACGCCAGGCGGTCCTTGGTAGTGCTTTTAAGCGCGGGCACCTACAGCTTAGTAACCGGGTTCCAGCACCGTCAGCTGGTCCTCGGTCGTGCCATTGGCTCTTGCACACTGGGGCAACGCATCCGGGTTCCAGCACCGCCAGCTGGTTCTCGGCAGTGTTCTTGTCACAGGTACTCCCTCGTGCCAAGCCTGGTTTCAGCACCGTCAGCTGTTTCCGGGTTGTGTCAACTTCACTGAGACGCCTATGCTTGCCCCGTCGTGGGGCGGTCGAGTTAGCCAACTCCAGGGTGCCTCCAGTTTAGGAGCTTCCTATGTGGGCTGCGTGAACTGGTAGTCAAGGCTGGTTCTGTAGTGCCAGTAGGCCCAGCTCCCCCTGTAGGACTGTTGGGGTTCGGTAACTGCGGCTGCCTCGCGGCCTAGCTGTTCTCTCCTCTCCTGTGGGCCTTCGGGTCCACCACCTGGTTCCAGCACCGTCAGCTGGTTCCGGGCCGAGCCTTTGGCTAAGGTGCCTCCTCCTGGGTATCCGAGTTCCGCCAACGCCAGGCGGTCCTTGGTAGTGCTTTTAAGCGCGGGCACCTACAGCTTAGTAACCGGGTTCCAGCACCGTCAGCTGGTCCTCGGTCGTGCCATTGGCTCTTGCACACTGGGGCAACGCATCCGGGTTCCAGCACCGCCAGCTGGTTCTCGGCAGTGTTCTTGTCACAGGTACTCCCTCGTGCCAAGCCTGGTTTCAGCACCGTCAGCTGTTTCCGGGTTGTGTCAACTTCACTGAGACGCCTATGCTTGCCCCGTCGTGGGGCGGTCGAGTTAGCCAACTCCAGGGTGCCTCCAGTTTAGGAGCTTCCTATGTGGGCTGCGTGAACTGGTAGTCAAGGCTGGTTCTGTAGTGCCAGTAGGCCCAGCTCCCCCTGTAGGACTGTTGGGGTTCGGTAACTGCGGCTGCCTCGCGGCCTAGCTGTTCTCTCCTCTCCTGTGGGCCTTCGGGTCCACCACCTGGTTCCAGCACCGTCAGCTGGTTCCGGGCCGAGCCTTTGGCTAAGGTGCCTCCTCCTGGGTATCCGAGTTCCGCCAACGCCAGGCGGTCCTTGGTAGTGCTTTTAAGCGCGGGCACCTACAGCTTAGTAACCGGGTTCCAGCACCGTCAGCTGGTCCTCGGTCGTGCCATTGGCTCTTGCACACTGGGGCAACGCATCCGGGTTCCAGCACCGCCAGCTGGTTCTCGGCAGTGTTCTTGTCACAGGTACTCCCTCGTGCCAAGCCTGGTTTCAGCACCGTCAGCTGTTTCCGGGTTGTGTCAACTTCACTGAGACGCCTATGCTTGCCCCGTCATGGGGCGGTCGAGTTAGCCAACTCCAGGGTGCCTCCAGTTTAGGAGCTTCCTATGTGGGCTGCGTGAACTGGTAGTCAAGGCTGGTTCTGTAGTGCCAGTAGGCCCAGCTCCCCCTGTAGGACTGTTGGGGTTCGGTAACTGCGGCTGCCTCGCGGCCTAGCTGTTCTCTCCTCTCCTGTGGGCCTTCGGGTCCACCACCTGGTTCCAGCACCGTCAGCTGGTTCCGGGCCGAGCCTTTGGCTAAGGTGCCTCCTCCTGGGTATCCGAGTTCCGCCAACGCCAGGCGGTCCTTGGTAGTGCTTTTAAGCGCGGGCACCTACAGCTTAGTAACCGGGTTCCAGCACCGTCAGCTGGTCCTCGGTCGTGCCATTGGCTCTTGCACACTGGGGCAACGCATCCGGGTTCCAGCACCGCCAGCTGGTTCTCGGCAGTGTTCTTGTCACAGGTACTCCCTCGTGCCAAGCCTGGTTTCAGCACCGTCAGCTGTTTCCGGGTTGTGTCAACTTCACTGAGACGCCTATGCTTGCCCCGTCGTGGGGCGGTCGAGTTAGCCAACTCCAGGGTGCCTCCAGTTTAGGAGCTTCCTATGTGGGCTGCGTGAACTGGTAGTCAAGGCTGGTTCTGTAGTGCCAGTAGGCCCAGCTCCCCCTGTAGGACTGTTGGGGTTCGGTAACTGCGGCTGCCTCGCGGCCTAGCTGTTCTCTCCTCTCCTGTGGGCCTTGGGGTCCACCACCTGGTTCCAGCACCGTCAGCTGGTTCCGGGCCGAGCCTTTGGCTTAGGTGCCTCCTCCTGGGTATCCGAGTTCCGCCAACGCCAGGCGGTCCTTGGTAGTGCTTTTAAGCGCGGGCACCTACAGCTTAGTAACCGGGTTCCAGCACCGTCAGCTGGTCCTCGGTCGTGCCATTGGCTCTTGCACACTGGGGCAACGCATCCGGGTTCCAGCACCGCCAGCTGGTTCTCGGCAGTGTTCTTGTCACAGGTACTCCCTCGTGCCAAGCCTGGTTTCAGCACCGTCAGCTGTTTCCGGGTTGTGTCAACTTCACTGAGACGCCTATGCTTGCCCCGTCGTGGGGCGGTCGAGTTAGCCAACTCCAGGGTGCCTCCAGTTTAGGAGCTTCCTATGTGGGCTGCGTGAACTGGTAGTCAAGGCTGGTTCTGTAGTGCCAGTAGGCCCAGCTCCCCCTGTAGGACTGTTGGGGTTCGGTAACTGCGGCTGCCTCGCGGCCTAGCTGTTCTCTCCTCTCCTGTGGGCCTTCGGGTCCACCACCTGGTTCCAGCACCGTCAGCTGGTTCCGGGCCGAGCCTTTGGCTAAGGTGCCTCCTCCTGGGTATCCGAGTTCCGCCAACGCCAGGCGGTCCTTGGTAGTGCTTTTAAGCGCGGGCACCTACAGCTTAGTAACCGGGTTCCAGCACCGTCAGCTGGTCCTCGGTCGTGCCATTGGCTCTTGCACACTGGGGCAACGCATCCGGGTTCCAGCACCGCCAGCTGGTTCTCGGCAGTGTTCTTGTCACAGGTACTCCCTCGTGCCAAGCCTGGTTTCAGCACCGTCAGCTGTTTCCGGGTTGTGTCAACTTCACTGAGACGCCTATGCTTGCCCCGTCGTGGGGCGGTCGAGTTAGCCAACTCCAGGGTGCCTCCAGTTTAGGAGCTTCCTATGTGGGCTGCGTGAACTGGTAGTCAAGGCTGGTTCTGTAGTGCCAGTAGGCCCAGCTCCCCCTGTAGGACTGTTGGGGTTCGGTAACTGCGGCTGCCTCGCGGCCTAGCTGTTCTCTCCTCTCCTGTGGGCCTTCGGGTCCACCACCTGGTTCCAGCACCGTCAGCTGGTTCCGGGCCGAGCCTTTGGCTAAGGTGCCTCCTCCTGGGTATCCGAGTTCCGCCAACGCCAGGCGGTCCTTGGTAGTGCTTTTAAGCGCGGGCACCTACAGCTTAGTAACCGGGTTCCAGCACCGTCAGCTGGTCCTCGGTCGTGCCATTGGCTCTTGCACACTGGGGCAACGCATCCGGGTTCCAGCACCGCCAGCTGGTTCTCGGCAGTGTTCTTGTCACAGGTACTCCCTCGTGCCAAGCCTGGTTTCAGCACCGTCAGCTGTTTCCGGGTTGTGTCAACTTCACTGAGACGCCTATGCTTGCCCCGTCGTGGGGCGGTCGAGTTAGCCAACTCCAGGGTGCCTCCAGTTTAGGAGCTTCCTATGTGGGCTGCGTGAACTGGTAGTCAAGGCTGGTTCTGTAGTGCCAGTAGGCCCAGCTCCCCCTGTAGGACTGTTGGGGTTCGGTAACTGCGGCTGCCTCGCGGCCTAGCTGTTCTCTCCTCTCCTGTGGGCCTTCGGGTCCACCACCTGGTTCCAGCACCGTCAGCTGGTTCCGGGCCGAGCCTTTGGCTAAGGTGCCTCCTCCTGGGTATCCGAGTTCCGCCAACGCCAGGCGGTCCTTGGTAGTGCTTTTAAGCGCGGGCACCTACAGCTTAGTAACCGGGTTCCAGCACCGTCAGCTGGTCCTCGGTCGTGCCATTGGCTCTTGCACACTGGGGCAACGCATCCGGGTTCCAGCACCGCCAGCTGGTTCTCGGCAGTGTTCTTGTCACAGGTACTCCCTCGTGCCAAGCCTGGTTTCAGCACCGTCAGCTGTTTCCGGGTTGTGTCAACTTCACTGAGACGCCTATGCTTGCCCCGTCGTGGGGCGGTCGAGTTAGCCAACTCCAGGGTGCCTCCAGTTTAGGAGCTTCCTATGTGGGCTGCGTGAACTGGTAGTCAAGGCTGGTTCTGTAGTGCCAGTAGGCCCAGCTCCCCCTGTAGGACTGTTGGGGTTCGGTAACTGCGGCTGCCTCGCGGCCTAGCTGTTCTCTCCTCTCCTGTGGGCCTTCGGGTCCACCACCTGGTTCCAGCACCGTCAGCTGGTTCCGGGCCGAGCCTTTGGCTAAGGTGCCTCCTCCTGGGTATCCGAGTTCCGCCAACGCCAGGCGGTCCTTGGTAGTGCTTTTAAGCGCGGGCACCTACAGCTTAGTAACCGGGTTCCAGCACCGTCAGCTGGTCCTCGGTCGTGCCATTGGCTCTTGCACACTGGGGCAACGCATCCGGGTTCCAGCACCGCCAGCTGGTTCTCGGCAGTGTTCTTGTCACAGGTACTCCCTCGTGCCAAGCCTGGTTTCAGCACCGTCAGCTGTTTCCGGGTTGTGTCAACTTCACTGAGACGCCTATGCTTGCCCCGTCGTGGGGCGGTCGAGTTAGCCAACTCCAGGGTGCCTCCAGTTTAGGAGCTTCCTATGTGGGCTGCGTGAACTGGTAGTCAAGGCTGGTTCTGTAGTGCCAGTAGGCCCAGCTCCCCCTGTAGGACTGTTGGGGTTCGGTAACTGCGGCTGCCTCGCGGCCTAGCTGTTCTCTCCTCTCCTGTGGGCCTTCGGGTCCACCACCTGGTTCCAGCACCGTCAGCTGGTTCCGGGCCGAGCCTTTGGCTAAGGTGCCTCCTCCTGGGTATCCGAGTTCCGCCAACGCCAGGCGGTCCTTGGTAGTGCTTTTAAGCGCGGGCACCTACAGCTTAGTAACCGGGTTCCAGCACCGTCAGCTGGTCCTCGGTCGTGCCATTGGCTCTTGCACACTGGGGCAACGCATCCGGGTTCCAGCACCGCCAGCTGGTTCTCGGCAGTGTTCTTGTCACAGGTACTCCCTCGTGCCAAGCCTGGTTTCAGCACCGTCAGCTGTTTCCGGGTTGTGTCAACTTCACTGAGACGCCTATGCTTGCCCCGTCGTGGGGCGGTCGAGTTAGCCAACTCCAGGGTGCCTCCAGTTTAGGAGCTTCCTATGTGGGCTGCGTGAACTGGTAGTCAAGGCTGGTTCTGTAGTGCCAGTAGGCCCAGCTCCCCCTGTAGGACTGTTGGGGTTCGGTAACTGCGGCTGCCTCGCGGCCTAGCTGTTCTCTCCTCTCCTGTGGGCCTTCGGGTCCACCACCTGGTTCCAGCACCGTCAGCTGGTTCTCGGCAGTGTCTTTTGCTCTTGTACCTTCTGCTCCCCATCCTGGTTCCAGTACCGTCAGCTGGTTCCGGGCAGAGCCTTTGGCTTAGGTGCCTCCTTCTGGGTATCCAAGTTCCACCAATGTCAGGTGGTCCTTGGTAGTGCTTTCAGGCACGGGTACCTCCTGCTTAGTAACCGGGTTCCAGTAACGTCAGCTGGTCCTTGGTAGTTCCATTGGCTCTTGGACATTCGGCTACCCATCCGGGTTCCAGTACCGTCAGCTGGTTCTCGGCAGTGTCTTTTGCTCTTGTACCTTCTGCTCCCCATCCTGGTTCCAGTAACGTCATCTGGTTCCGGGCAGAGCCTTTGGCTTAGGTGCCTCCTTCTGGGTATCCGAGTTCCGCCAACGTCAGGCGGTCCTTGGTAGTGCTTTTTAGCACGGGTACCTCCTGCTTAGTAACCGGGTTCCAGTAACGTCAGCTGGTCCTCGGTAGTTCCATAGGCTCTTGAACCTTCGGGTAGCCATCCGAGTTCCAGTTCCATCAGCTGGTTCTTGGCATTTTCTCAGCCTTCTTGTACCTTCTGCTACATTTCCAAGTTGAAGACCCTAACGTCGACAACCCGGAAGACCACCCCGATGACGACGACCCGGAAGACCACCCCGATGACGACGACGACGACGACGGCGGAGACGACGACGGCTGAGACGACGACGGCGGAGATGACGACACTGGAGACGAAGACCCTGGAGACGACAACATGGAAGACCGAGAAGCAGAAGAACAAGAGGCTGCAGAACAAAGAGCAGAAGAACATTAAGCATAAGACTTAATATCAGAGCAAAAGATATTATCTAAATTATATGCAGAAGAAGACTAAGCAGTGTATGGGGGTGAGTCCGTTCCTCCTCGTGGTGCCCCTGGATAAAGCCTGATGCTGCAGGCCAAACTGAACGCGGACAAATGTAACTTTTGTGACTGGCAGAACGGAAGGTGTAATCTTCCAACTTTTATAGATAACAACTACGGGAATGCCTGTCACAAATGAGAATATGATGAAGAAGTAGAATAGGAAGAATAATAACAGTGGAATAAAAAGAATATGTAGAATAGGAAGAATAATAATAGTTGAAGAAAATGAATATGAAGAATGTAATAAAAAAAAAAATAGGTAGAAGATGAAGAAGAAGATGAATAAGGTGAAGAAGTTGATGTCAAGGATGCTGATGATGATGAAGATGAAAGTGTGGGAAAAGAAAAAAAAAAAAAAGAAAAAAAAGAAGGGGAAGGGCGTGGAATAGTGAAACATCAATATCTGACAAAATAAAAAAAATTTACATACTCAATATCTTTTTCAATCCGAACTTCTTTAAAAAAAAAAAAAAAACATGCTATTCTATTTGATTGGACTAATCCTCATTGCCTTTAATGTCTCCGCCACCTCCCCCATACATCCTACATTATTCTTAGTTGTTTTCCTTCAGGTAGAATGAACCTACAAGGAAAGAAAGGGTTTATTTTAATTCCGATATTTTGGTCCCATTGACTTGCATTGGGATCGGGTATCGGTATCGGCGATATCCGATATTTTTTGAATATCGGCCGATCCAAACCGATACCGATACTTTCCGATATCGGAAGGTATCGCTCAACACTAGTTGTGGGTGTTCTGGTGGAATGGATGATCTTGGATCTGGATAGAAGCCTAATGTGTTGCGTGGATCCAGGTGGAGGTCGTCAGTCCCTATGGAGAAGATATATATACATATATATATATATATATATCTACTATATAAAGCTGAATGTGTGTATGTGTGTGTGTGTGTGTGTATGTGTGTGTGTGTATGTGTGTGTGTGTGTGTATGCCCGGGATTGGCATCTGCACCGTCACAGCTACAGCCACAAAATTTTGCACAGTCACACGTCTGGACCCCGAGAGCGTCATAGGCTATATTGTGAGGCGAAATTTTAACCCCGCGTGTTCCAATTCACCAAACAATTTTGCCCCTATCTACATAATGGGGAAAAAAGTGAAAGGAAAAGTGTTGGAAGCGTCGCAGCTACAGCAACAAAATTTTGCACAGTCACACGTCTGGACCCTGAGAGCGTCATAGGCTACGTTGTGAGGTGAAATTTTAACCCCGCGCTTTCCAATTTACCAAACAATTTTGCCCCTATCTACATAATGGGGAAAAAAGTGAAAGGAAAAGTGTTGGAGGCGTCGCAGCTACAGAAACAAAATTTTGCACAGTCACACGTCTGGACCCTGAGAGCGTCATAGGCTACGTTGTGAGGTGAAATTTTAACCCCGCGCTTTCCAATTCACCAAACAATTTTGCCCCTATCTACATAATGGGTAAAAAGTTACATGAAAAGTGTTGGAGGCGTCGCAGCTACAGCCACAAAATTTTGCACAGTCACACGTCTGGACCCTGAGAGCGTCATAGGCTATGTTGTGAGGTGAAATTTTAACTCCGCGCTTTCCAATTCACCAAACTAATTTTCCCCTATCTACATAATGGGGAAAAGTGAATGGAAAAGTGTTGGAGGCAAATTGACAGCTGCCAGATGTGAATAAGGGGGACTTAAAGAATGAGAGCGATGGCGCAAAAGAGTATATACCGATCAGTTGCTAAGGTGGGGCCCCGACATGAGATACTCACCACACATGGGGATATGAACACACACACAAAATGCGCCACAAACTACCACGTGCTTGAACACATATACCACCCTCAGCACACATTTCACCACACATACACCAACCTCGCCACATAAAAGTCGAAACACAAAAGTCGCCGCTCAAAACTCGCCACGCGCAAAACTTGCCACATGCAAAAACTAGGCTCACGCAAAACTCGCCACAAGTGCAAATCTCACCTCATGGAAAACTCGCCACACGCAAAACTTGCACACGCGGAAAAATTGCCACATGCACAAAATTTGCAACACATGCAAAAGTTGCCTCACACAAAACTTGCACATACTCAAAAGGCACCAGACATAAAACTCACCACGCGCAAAACTCGCCATTCGCAAAACTTGCTGCACACAACTTGCTACACTAACCTGTTACATGCAACTCGACACACAAAAAGTTGCTACACGCATGTTGCCACACAAAACTCATCTCACAAAAGTCGCTACATGCATGTCGCCACACACAGCTCAACACACACAACTTGACAAACGAAACTCGCCCTAAAACACACACAAGTCTGGTATTAGCCTTAAAAAATAAAAATCTGATTAATAAGCAGACAAACTACAAGAGCAACAAATGTACCATATAGGAAATACAGCAGCTGTCAGTCACATGACCTGTCTATTATGTGTATGTGTGAGCTAATATATACTGCCAGGGGGAGGGCTTCCTGTTGGCTGGGGATTTATCAGGCTGCCAATTTATCTTACAAATACTGAGGTAAAAATACTGAGCAAATAACGTGTTAACGAGGTCTAATACAGGCGATCACACAGGTATATACTATATACAGGGGAGATGACACACAGATATATACTATATACAGGAGAGATAGCACACAGGTATATACTATATAGAGGAGTAGATGACATACAGGTACATACTATATACAGGAGGAGATGACATACAGGTTTATACTAAATACAGGAGGAGATGACACACAGGTATATACTATATACAGGAGCAGATTACCTACAGGTATATACTATATACAGGAGGAGATGACATACAGGTATATGCTATAAATAGAAGATGACATATAGGTATATACTATATACAGGAGGAGATGACACAGATATATACTATATACAGGGGAGATGACACATAGGTATATACTATATACAGGAGGAGATGACATACAGGTATATACTATATATAGAAGGAGATGACATACAGGTATATACTATATATAGGAGGAGATGACATACAGGTATATACTATATATAGGAGGAGATGACATACAGGTATATACTATATATAGGAGGAGATGACATACAGGTATATACTATATACAGGGGAGATGACACACAGCAGGTATATACTATATACAGGGGAGATGACATACAGGTATATACTATATACAGGAGATGACATACAGGTGTATACTATATATAAGGGAGATGACAAACATGTATATACTGAGGTGAAAATGAGAGGTGTGAGGTGAAAATGAAAAGGTGTGAGTGCAAAATGAGAGGAGTGAGGGAAAATAGTGTAGTGATTGGAAAATGACAGATGTGAGGTCGAAATGACAAGTGTTGGGGGGAATGAGAGGAGTGAGGGAGAGAATGAGAGGTGTGAGGGAGAAAATGAAAGATGTGAGGGGGAAAATGAGAGGCGTGATGGGAAAATAAGAGAAGTGAGGTGCTATAACTAACCACAGATATTTACTATGCCCAGGCAACGCCGGGCTCTTCAGCTAGTATATATATATATATATATATATATATATATATATATAAAATGAATAAGGATATATCTGTCTTGCGGTTCCATATTGATTATTTTTTTAGCAGGATTTATATATGTTTATAATTTTTAGATATTTGAGTACTGTATTATATTATATATATATTATCTTGCTTATGTATAGAATTGTTTGTATAAGCACATATCATTATTATTTTTTAGATATATTTGCTGTTTATATATTATTGCGTGTATACTGGGATTTTTATGGTTAATGAAATTGGTCAGCATGGTGTTAGATATGTATCTGTCGCTCATATACACACATAAGTATCCTGGTATATATATATTCATTATGGAAATGTGGCACCCCTAGGGGTATTTGCCACAAAAATAGTTACTGACAGTAAGTACAAATACTAAAATAGCAAGACTGCACTACCACCTCCGGCCAGAAGGGGGAGCTCCAGAGACTCCCCTTGATCCATTCTGGTCTGAGAGAAGAAATGGCAGTTGGGCCAAGGAGCTGATAGTGAGAGGTCATACAGTTGAATCTCTAACAGCCCTGTGACTGTGACCAGGCTTAAATCACCGGCCTGAGGAGAAGAGGGATAGAGAAAAAGGACATTGTGAGAACCGGGTAGCATTAATCACTACCCAGAACAGGCGCAAAGACGGATACCGGATCCGTGGCTGTATTCATTATATATAATACAGCAACCGGAAAAATGTGAGGTGATATCAGCTTCACTAGGGTCGGATGCAGCAACAGACACAGAGTTCAGCGGTACTCCCAGAGGGGGTAAACCGATAAAAGGACTCGGGTTGCCCGTCGAACCAGGACCCGGAGGGGACAGATTGGGCCGGCAGCCAGTTCACATACAGCAGCAGGGCCACACAGAAATTGCGCACAATAAGAGGCGAAGACCCCGGCAGGGTCAAAGTAACTCAGAGTTCCCATACAGACTCCGGTGACAGGACTGGTTGTAAATCCTTTTATGTTAAAGTAAACTGGTTAAACGTTTCAGTGCCTCAGTCTTTCATTTGGACAATAGCCATCTATCCAGGATCGAGATCGTCACCGCTGGGAGAACCTGCTGCTGATCAAGTAAGTGCCTGTCCCCTCATGATACCCCTTACACTGTGCATTGCCTGAGGCCACAACACCGGGTCAAGCCACCCGTGACATCCCCCTCAAGAGACAGACTCCATTGGTCCGGTGCTGGGTATCCCGGTCTCCTGGGCGTCACAATTGGCGTCACGAACAGGATCTAGCCAGCCCGTATACCGGGTATTGTGTGCCGTGATTGGAGCCCAAAACTGTGAAAACTGGGATGAAAAATCTTGAAAATTGACTTTATTAAAGAAAAATCCATTCCCCATTGAAAACTATTGAAAGTGACTTTTCCCCATTGGTTATAATGGAGTAAAGATGGCCGCCATCCCCTGAGGTAATCACTTCATAACCGTTAGGCACGAGACTGTTAATTGAGCTACGCCATCACCTGAGCCCCAGTCTAACTGAAAAACTTCAGAATCCGCCATTACAGAGCGCGGTGGGTGGGAGCAGCAGGGGGCATGTCATTGTGGGCGGCACCAAGCTGAGCGCTCTGACATCAGAGCAAGGGGAAAATCGATCCTGCTGCACAGCGGAACGAATCTACACTATCCCGACGGAAGCGGAGGACCGGAAGGGTCCGGATTAACTAAGTGGGCACAGTATGTCGCAGCACGGAGACGCCGCAGCACTCGGCAACGCTAATGCAGCTGAAAGACAGAGTGTCAATAGAGAGTCCGGCAGCGCAGCGGTGCAAGGAGTGGCGCCCATCATGCCGGTGCTGATGCCATATACCCCGGGTGGCCCATGGCTTCCAATGTATGAAGGTGAGCCTAATACCCTTGACGATTTCAGAGAAAAGATGCTGGCCCATTTTGACATGTTCCCTGTGGGTGAAGTTCAGCGTGTTAGTCTCCTGATGATGCAGTTAAGTGGCCATGCTAAGCGAGAAGTCACAGCATGGGCAGCTGATCTAAAAGGCACTGTTGAACGCATATTTGCTGGATTAAAAGCTACATTTGAAACCACGGCCAGCAGCAAAGCTAAAATACGATTCTTTAGTTGCAAACAAAAAGCTAATGAGGGCGTGAGAGACTTTGCCTTAAACCTGCAGGAAGCCCTTAAATCACTTACACTGGCTGAACCCATTTTTAACACCGGAGCGGATAAACTGCTAAGAGATCAATTTATTGAGGGACTCTACACCCCTTCTCACTGGGGGCATGTGAGCATGCTTGTTTTTAAGAACCCTGAATTGACATTTGCCCAATTAAAGGAGAGCGCTATACGTCTCCAGCTGGCAGAGGCACCTCGGGATCAGGATCCTGCGCAACCCATGGCAGAGGCACCTCAACAACAGGGAGTGCCAGTGACATCAGCTATGTCTGGGGCCATTGCTAAGCCCCTGGGGCCCAGTACTAATGAGGCTCTTCAACAAAAGCTTGACTCTTTAGCTGATGTTGTTGCTTCAATGGCTAAAACCATGCAGGAGATGAGAGGACACAAGATGGAGTTGGCAAACTGTAGAGAGGATGTTCCATGGATGAGACCCCGGAGATACCCGACATGGAGAGGACGACCCCGCGACCGCTACCAACCGGATGGACAGCCCATTTGCCGCCGTTGCCAGCAGCCGGGCCACTTTGCACGAGATTGTGATTTAAACGGGAATCCCCTGGGAATGCGGGCCGCTTCGCAGGAATGAACTTTCAAGGCCCAACACCCTGGCACGACAGGTACATCGGAGGACGACCCATTATCCCTATCGTGCTGGACGGAATTCCCCTCAACGCTTTGCTGGACACAGGTTCCCAGATTTCATCTATACCGTATATCCTTTATAAGAGGTACTGGGCTGATGCAGATATTGATAAAGGGCCCTCTGATGTTGAACTAGATATATGGGCCAGTAATGGTAAGTTGGTACCGAAACTAGGATTCAGGGAGATGACCATAAAGATTGGTAAAGTAGAACTGAAGAAACAGGGTATAATTGTTGTTGATGTTGACCGGCGGAACTGTGAACCAACTGTATTGATAGGAATGAATGTGTTAGAGAACTGCTTTTCCGAAGTCATTTCTATCTTACAGCAAATTGCTGAAACTGCCCAATCCTGCCAGCAGAGAGTTCTCCGGAGGGAAATAAAAGTATTGATGTTAAGGCAACAGGTAGAAGTTGCAGGTGGAGAAATCGGCAGTGTGAGGGTAAGTGATCCAACGTCTATTGTAATCCCACCAAAAACAGAAATGCTGGTATGGTGTAGAGCAGCCATTGGTACTAAGGGACGAGATTATCAAGCCTTAATAGAACCAGTGTACACCGACAGCAGGCCCACTATACTCACAGCACGAGGGATAGTCGAGGTACACCGGGGACGAGTGCCGGTACGACTTTTGAACTGTGGAGAGGAAGAGGTCACTTTGCCAAGGTATGCTACAATGGCAAAGCTATATACTGTTGACAACAATGCCATCACAACCATTGAGCCCTTAGAACCAACCTGTCAGGTGGAAGGCAATGGCTCAGATGGAGAAATGGAGGATTGGTGCCAACAGCTACACGTGGGCATAAATTCAACACCTACCCATCAAAAACAAGGGGTGTATAGGCTAGTGACGGAATATGAACAAGTCTTCAGTAAACACCCATTGGACTTCGGACGGATAGAAGGGGTAGAACACACAATCCCCACAGGTGACCATCCCCCAATAAAAGAAAGATATAGACCCATACCGCCCGCTCACTATCAATGTGCAAAAGATATGCTGAGGGAAATGAAACAGGCCGGGGTAATAAGAGACAGCTGTAGCCCCTGGGCGGCCCCTCTAGTGATTGTCAAAAAAAAGGACGGAACCATGAGAATGTGCGTAGACTACCGGAAGATTAATAACATCACCCATAAAGACGCCTACCCCTTGCCTAGGATAGAAGAGTCCTTAACTGCTTTGAAATCTGCTAATTATTTTTCCACCTTAGACTTAACAAGCGGGTATTGGCAAGTCCCTGTGGCTGAGAGAGGTAAGGAAAAGACGGCATTCACCACACCAATGGGTCTATGTGAATTTAATCGCATGCCGTTCGGACTCTGCAACGCATCCGGTACCTTCCAGCGGCTGATGGAATGCTGCCTCGGACACAAGAACTTCGAGACCGTCCTCCTGTACCTAGATGATGTGATCGTCTACTCAAAGACTTACGAACAACACTTAATAGACCTGGCAGAAGTGTTCGAAGCCTTATCCAGGTATGGCATGAAAGTCAAGCCATCCAAATGTCACCTTCTCAAGCCAAAGGTACAGTACCTGGGACACATCGTGAGTTCGGAGGGAGTAGCACCAGATCCCGAGAAAATAAGCGCCATAAGGGATTGGCCAAGACCTACCAGCGCAAAAGAAGTGAGACAATTCCTGGGATTGGTGGGTTACTATCGCAGATTTATAAAAGGATTTACCAAGTTGGCAGCACCCTTGCAAGACACCTTGGTAGGGCAGACAAAGAAACCTTCAAACCGAAACCCTCCTTTTCAGTGGAACGACGAAAGGGAAGACTCCTTTGAACAACTAAAGAAGGCACTAACCGGAGAAGAGGTTCTGGCATACCCAGATTACCATAAACCTTTCATCCTCTACACCGATGCCAGTAATGTGGGACTAGGAGCGGTGCTGTCACAAAAGCAAGAAGGTCGGGAGAAAGTCATCGCCTTTGCAAGTAGAAAGCTCCGGCCTACTGAAAGAAATTCAGAAAATTACAGCTCCTTCAAATTGGAACTACTGGCAGTAGTTTGGGCTGTGACGGAGCGTTTCAAACACTATCTGGCCGCTGCAGAATTTATTGTCTATACTGACAACAATCCGTTGACCCACCTGGACACAGCCAAATTAGGTGCGTTAGAACAGCGATGGATAGCCCGGTTATCTAATTACAACTTCATAATCAAGTATCGAGCAGGTCGCAAGAATGGAAATGCCGATGCCCTATCCCGGATGCCACACTTGAGAGATGTAGAAGAGGAAACGAGGGAGCTTGAAGAAATTGAACTACCAGCCTTCTATCGTCCCAAGGCAAAACATCATCAGTCAAGTACCTATCAGAAACAACAAGAGGTGAATTTTAATCCGTTAGCACACCATAGATGGGCTGACACCCAAGACAGCAATCCGGCTGTGAAGTTGGTGAAGGAACTGTTGACTGAGCAAAGTGCATATCCCTATGAGGATGCCCCAGAAGAGACGCATCAACTCTGGAAAGAGAGAGGCAAAATGTTCCTGTATCAAGGGAAGCTCTGTAGAAGATACACCAATCCGAAAACACATGAATTGGTTTGGCAGATTATTGTGCCTAAACAAGATGTCAAGATGGTCCTCGAAGCTTACCATAATGGTGCTGGTCACTTCGGTTGGAAAAAGTTAGAAGTACTTCTAAGAGAAAGATTTTATTGGGTCGGGATGAGAAAATCAATCGAACAGTGGTGCAGAAATTGTGGCCCGTGTAACCTCAGAAGAAACGATCAAAAGAACCAAAGAGCACCACTGCAGCCCATAATCACCAAACAACCACTTGAACTTGTAGCCATGGACCACGTGAAGTTGACACCAAGCCGGTCCGGCTATGTCTATGCCTTGACCATCGTGGACCATTATTCACGTTTCTTGGTAGTAGTACCCGTAAAAGATCTGACAGCAAAAACAGCAGCCAAAGCGTTCCAAACGTACTTTTGTAGACCCCATGGATATCCGGAACAGGTTCTCACCGACCAAGGTACAGCCTTTGAATCAGAGATCTTCAGAGAATTCTGTAATATGTATGGTTGCAAAAAGATCCGGACGACGGCCTATCATCCACAAACAAACGGCTTATGCGAGAAGATGAACCATATTGTAATAGACCTACTAAAGACTTTACCTGAGACAGAAAGGAATCAATGGCCAGAGAAATTGCCTGACTTGGTGGATCTGTATAATCATATCCCGGTGAGCTCCACCAACTGCACCCCAGCTTACCTTATGCGTGCAAGACCCGGCCAATTACCAATCGATCTAGAAATGGGAATTCTGAAACCAGACGCAGAAGTTGAAGACTCCAATTGGGATATCATACGGCAAAAGCAGTATCGCCAAGTGCAAGAGAGTGTGGAAAGAAGCCTTCAGCAAACTAGAGAAAGACAAGAGCGAACTTTCAACCAGAATGCTCTAGCGACCCCATTAAGACCGGGTGACCAAGTGCTCAAGAGAAATCGTCGAACCAATAAACTGGACAATCAGTGGGAAGCCGTACCCTACACAGTTTTACCAACAAGAGTGGATAATCCTAAAATGTGTCTCATTAGCAAAAACGGAGGCTTAACATCTGTACTAGTGTCAAGAGACAATCTTAAATTATGTCCGGAAGCATTGAAAGAGCCAGACGTTGTCCAGCCAGAACCAGAAGTTATTCAACCCATACAGGTTCAACCAGTAAAGGAAAAAGAAGAGGAAGTGTATCACACCTGTATAGGAGACTTTCCCAAAACCCTACTAACATACCATGGTGCAGTAGTGGTTCCCATGGTGGCCTTTTACCCAACACCGAACCCAATACCAGAAGTCCCAAGACAGGAAGAGGCTGACCCCGTACTACAGGAGGTTCCAGGCCAGGAAGAACAGATTCCTGGTCAGAGTAATCCCATTCACGGTGGACTTGCCAACTCCATAGTCGTGGAATTATCTTTAGCAGAGCGGGCAGATACTACATCCGCAGTAGACAGTAGTACACCACATGAAGAGACACCGCTATTACGTAGATCACAGCGTAGTACCCAGGGTCAATTACCGGCCAGGTATGCAGATTACCAACTATAAAGCTCATAATGTGAATTGTATATATGTTATGCCGTATATAGTTAAACAGAAAATGTAGTATAGTCATTGCTATCAGTCTGCAACGTTTAAGCCCAGTGCCTACAGAGACTTGTCTGTATGAACTTATTGCATATTCTTGAACTTTTTATCAGCCCGGAGGCACTAAATCAAAGCTCCGGAAAGACTGCTTTTTGAACTTTGCTTTTTGCTCTTTTTGAACTTTCTTTAGACTTTATATTGATAACTCCGTTGGAAAAATGGAACTAAATTCCTGGACACTAAGTACAGTGCCGTTCCTAATACCTTCAAGGATAGAACTGTATTAATGGACGCTATTTGAAGTGACTTTTTACAGAACTCTATTTTTGTTTCCTTGAGTGGTTTTTGTAACTTTTCATTTTTAAGACTCTGTACATATTAATTGTTATTTCAAAATGTTATTGTCCCACAGTCCCGGAGTACTGTTCTTAACTAAGGGGGAATGTGGCACCCCTAGGGGTATTTGCCACAAAAATAGTTACTGACAGTAAGTACAAATACTAAAATAGCAAGACTGCACTACCACCTCCGGCCAGAAGGGGGAGCTCCAGAGACTCCCCTTGATCCATTCTGGTCTGAGAGAAGAAATGGCAGTTGGGCCAAGGAGCTGATAGTGAGAGGTCATACAGTTGAATCTCTAACAGCCCTGTGACTGTGACCAGGCCTAAATCACCGGCCTGAGGAGAAGAGGGATAGAGAAAAAGGACATTGTGAGAACCGGGTAGCATTAATCACTACCCAGAACAGGCGCAAAGACGGATACCGGATCCGTGGCTGTATTCATTATATATAATACAGCAACCGGAAAACCGTGAGGTGATATCAGCTTCACTAGGGTCGGATGCAGCAACAGACACAGAGTTCAGCGGTACTCCCAGAGGGGGTAAACCGATAAAAGGACTCGGGTTGCCCGTCGAACCAGGACCCGGAGGGGACAGATTGGGCCGGCAGCCAGTTCACATACAGCAGCAGGGCCACACAGAAATTGCGCACAATAAGAGGCGAAGACCCCGGCAGGGTCAAAGTAACTCAGAGTTCCCATACAGACTCCGGTGACAGGACTGGTTGTAAATCCTTTTATGTTAAAGTAAACTGGTTAAACGTTTCAGTGCCTCAGTCTTTCATTTGGACAATAGCCATCTATCCAGGATCGAGATCGTCACCGCTGGGAGAACCTGCTGCTGATCAAGTAAGTGCCTGTCCCCTCATGATACCCCTTACACTGTGCATTGCCTGAGGCCACAACACCGGGTCAAGCCACCCGTGACATCCCCCTCAAGAGACAGACTCCATTGGTCCGGTGCTGGGTATCCCGGTCTCCTGGGCGTCACAGATGCATCGCACACAAAGGGTATGGTTACATAATGAGCAATTAAGCAGACAATGTGATCTCGAGCAGTATAGGTAGCATTTAGATTTTGATATGACACATAGTTACCCACAGATTTTAGTTGCTATTTTGATACCGATAGTGTGGATTCCTCCTATACTGCGCTCTGGGTGGAGCGCATGCGCAGTTTGTGATCCGAGGTCTGTGCACGTCGCATCCCAGTGTCCTTGGCAACGTCGGGTACTCGGCCCCGTACGTCAGGTCACGTGAGGCGTGACCTCAGACTTCCGGGTCCTCCTGACTGCACATGCGCCGGATTAACTGGGGGCAACAGGGATAGGAGGACGTATAGTAAAAAACACTCTCCTTGGACCCATATCAATTACCCCCTGACAAAGGAAATTGTCCGAAATGCGCGTCGAGGTGCGTTATCGCAGGACAAGGCTACCCTAAAGGTATATACCGACATTTATAATTCATTGGTCCCTCCTAGCACTTTGCACATATTCATTATATAGCACTTGATTAGGTTGCTCAGAACGGCTGTAGCAGATTGCACTTTTTGGAGGTAATATATGCAATTGATTTCTTTTAGCACATAGCACTTTACATGATTTACTCTGGAGTATATATGGTGGTTATATTGCACACTTGAAAGAATGTGTTTTTATATTTATGAATGAGATTGATTTACACTTTTGTTTTTTTTTTTACTCTGGTTGGGACCTATGATGTAATATTGGGTTTGCCGGTATGTTACTATCGCTATATGTCCTGTGATACGTACAGATTTATTGATTTTATATGATACAATTTTTATTATCTATTTTGTGTTGTTGCTATTATGATGATGCAATAAAAGTATATTTTAAATATAAATCCTGGTTTGGTGCGGTTTTCTGGTTGTCTGTAATCAGGGTGATTGGGCTTTGTATTCCACAAGCTGATAGCAGTCAGTGGTTATGCAACATGCAATCTCCTCACCGGAGAAGCCGGTATTCTAGGGGCTTATTTCAGCCGGGTCCCTGAACACACTCATACAATCTCCTCACCGGAGGTGCCGGTATTCTAGGGGCTTATTTCAGCCGGGTCCCTGAACACACTCATGCATAACCACACTTATCGCAAAGCACATATATGTATTGATACTAGCGCATGGCCATGTGGCCATGCGAGCCTTATATAGCTGCAGCAAGTAAAATACCTTCCTAGAAGGACCAATGAGAGACTGCCATACCTGAGCATGTGACCCTAAATCTCCACTGAGAAATCTTGCCCTGGGCATGCTCAGTGTATACAAAGCAGGATTAGTCCTAGCACCTACAGGACCTTCCTGAAAGGTCTGACCATGTGACCCTCGATCTCCACTGAGAGATCTCACACAGGGCATGCTCAGAACAAGAAAAGCAGGACTTAGTCCCAGAAGCGTCTGCCCGCCGCTGCCCAGCACTGACTTCAATGGCAGAAGCAGGAAAAGCAGCAGTAACTCTTTGTACAGAGTGGGACTGAGCAAGATGCTAGGACCGACGTCTCCGCTGAGCAGGCTCCAATGCGGCAGGAGAAGAATGGGAGACCGCAGCGGAGGCGGCCCGAGACTCCCCCTGTGCAGAGTCAGGAACCCGACCCCTAACACACATATTATTGCAAAGTAATTTAATGAAATAAAAACACAGGTTGTTGGAATACTTCATTCCACTCTCAATCCACCTGAAAATGCTTGACCTGTAACAAAGTAAAAATAATAAACCAACAATATCTCATACCTTCCGTCGATATGTCCCACAATGTAAATCCATCTGAAGGGGTTAAAATATTTTACAGGCAGGAGCTCTGCTATAATGCAGTTGTGCTTGTGCCTGCAAAAACCCCGGGGAATGAAGGTAATGTAGGTCAATGACCTGTAGTTACCTTCAGTCGCAGTGATGCGCCCTCTGCTGGATGTCCTCATATGACCTCGAGCGTGGGAACTTTTCTGAATGTTTTCCCAGCCTCGAGGTCAAATGAGGATATCCAGCAGAGGGCGCATCACCGCGAATGAAGGTAACTACAGGTCATTAACCTGCTTTCCATTCATTCGCTGGGGTTTTACTGGCGTGAGCTCAGCTGCACTAGCAGAGCTCCTGCCTGTAAAATAATTTAACCCCTTCAGATGGATTTACATCGTGGGACGTGACAGATCATCGGAAGGTATGGGATATTGTTGGTTTATTATTTTTAATTTGTTACAGGTCGAGGGTCTTCAGGTGGATTGAGAGTGGAATAACATATTACAACAACCTGTGTGTTTATTTCATTAAAATACTTTGCAATATTGTGTGTGTTTTTTTAACCATTTCATACTATTGGATTAATAATGGAAGAGTGGAATAAAATATTCCAACAACCTGTGTTTTTATTTCATTAAAATACTTTGCAATAATGTGTGTGTGTGTTTTTTAACCATTTCAGACAATTGGATTAATAATGGATGTGTGTCATAATTGACGCCTCTCCATTATTAATCTGGCTTAATGTCACCTTACAATAGCAAGGTGACCTTAACTCTTCATTACCCCATATCCCACTGCTACACCGGAATGGGAAGAGAGTGGCCAAGTGCCAGAATAGGCGCATCTTCCAGATGTGCTTTTTATGGGGTGGCTGGGGGCAGATGTTTTTAGCCAGGGGGGGCAATAACCATGGACCCTCTCCAGGCTATTAATATCTGCCCTCAGTCACTGGCTTTACTACTCTGGTGGAGAAAATTGCACGGGAGCCCACGCCAATTTTTTCCGCCATTTAACCCTTTAATTTAATAGCTAGACAGCCCAAATTTTGCACATACACACTACTAACATTAGTAGTGTGGAACCTGCAAAAAAATGGGTATATGACATGGTTTACTGTATGTAAACCATGTCTCATATCATGTCGGGTTTAGGAAGGAGATAGCAAAAGCCGGCAATTGAATTACCGGCTTTTAAGCTATCTCGCGCTGGATGAAATATTAATATATATATATGTGTCTCACTGACATATATATATATATATATATATATATATAGACAGTACATATGTTTTTATGATTTTTTCAGCACATGGATCCATACGGATTACATATTTCCCATTGACTTGCATTGGGTTTCGTGTTTCGGTCGATCCCCGATCCCGACTTTTCGTGATAATCGGCCGATTTCACTCGACTCGACTTTTGAGAATGTCGGGTTTCGCGAAACCCGACTCGACCTTAAAAAAGTAAAAGTCGCTCAACCCTAGTCACCAGTGGTTCTCATCCTGGATGGTCGTATTTTGTAAAGTCTGCCAGATGCCAACAGTCCAGTAAGGCTGCCTCATACAACTTTGGCTCATACCACTCCATCCAGCAGGTAAAAGTGTAACGTTTACCCTGTCATTCCGATCTATTGTAACAGACATCACAGGTGTTGATGTAAGTAAAGGCTACTCACAATTCCAGACACCAGGTCTTTCTAATCTAATCCTAGAGATACCAAGTGTGCTAAGGTAAGAAGATACAATCTCACTCCTGTTTACTCTGTCTTTCAATATGTTGAGCAGCCACTTGACATTACATGTTGTGATGGGTGGACCCCAGGATGATCAAGTCCACAGTAATGATAAGCGAATATACTCGTTACTCTAGATTTCCCGAGCACGCTCGGGTGTCCCCCGAGTATTTTTTAGTGCTCGGAGATTTCGTTTTCTTCGCCGCAGCTGGATGATTTACAGCTACTAGCCTGCTTGATTACATGTGGGGGTTCCCTAGCAACCAGGCAACCCCCACATGTACTTAGCCCTTAGCCTGGATAATAGCTGTAAATCATTTAGCTGAGGCGATGAAAACTAAATCTCCGAGCACTAAAAAATACTCGGAGGACACCTGAGCGTGCTCTGGAAATCTTGAGAAACGAGTGTATTCACTCATCACTAGTCCACAGCTAAAACAAAAGTTTGATTTGGGTATCAGAACAGTACCTAAACCCAGAATCCATTCAAATAAATAGGGGGCCCAAACATTTGTTGCTTGCTAGTCTGTCAACTGCACGACAGCGTGGCAAACACAGCAGTGAGGTAATTACCACTGGTCAGAGAGCTGCGGTTCCCAAGCTGTCAGATCAGATGACAGCATGAACCAGCAGCTGTGACCGATGGTAAAAAGTTTACCTCCGGTCACAGAGGTTTTTGCTGATGAGAGAGAACTTCTCCCATGAGCCTACACCTGCTGCAGCTAATAACAAGAGCAGGGGCAGCTCAAGGGAGTATTCATCAGCCAGCAGCTGTGCTATACAGTGGATACACAAAGTATTCAGACCCCTTTAAATTTTTCACTCTTTGTTTCATTGCAGCCATTTGTTAAATTCAAAAAAGTTCATTTTTTTCTCATTAATGTACACTCTTTACCCCGTTTTGACTGAAAAAAAACAGAAATGTAGACATTTTTGCAAATTCATTAAAACAGATAAACTGAAATATCAGATGTTCATAAGTATACAGACACTTTGCTCAGTATTGAGTAGAAGCATCCATTTGAGCTAATATAGCCATGAGTCTTCTTGGGATTTATTCAACAAGTTTTTCACACCTGGATTTGGGGATCCTCTGCCATTCTTCCTTGCAGATCCTCTCCAGTTGCGTCAGGTTGGATGGTGAACTTTGGTTGACAGCCATTTTCAGGTCTCTCCACAGATGCTCAATTGGGTTTAGGTCAGTGCTCTGGCTAGGCCAATCAAGAATGGTCACAGAGTTGCTCTAAAACCACTCCTTTGTTATTTTAGCTGTGTGCTTAGGGTCATTGTCTTGTTGGAAGGTGAACATTCAGCCAAGTCTTAGGTCCAGAGCACTATGGAAGAGGTTTTCATCCACGTTACCTCTGTACTTAGCCACATTCATATTTCCTTCAATTGCAACCAGTCATCCTGTCCTTGCAGCTGAAAAATACCCCCATAGCATGATGCTGCCACCACCATGTTTTACTGTTGGGATTGTATTGGGCAGGTGATGAGCAGTGCCTGGTTTTCTCCACGCATACCACTTAGAAATATCACCAAAAAGTACTATCTTCACCTCATCAGATCAGAGAATCTTATTTCTCATAGACTGAGAGTCATTCATGTGTTTTTTTAGCAAACTCTATGTGGGCTTTCATATGTCTTGCACTGACGAGAGGCTTCCATCGTGTCACTCTGTCATAAAGGCCTGGCTGGTGGAGGGCTGCAGTGATAGTTGACTTTGAAGAACTTTCTCCCATCTCCCTACTTCGTCTATGGAGCTCAGCCACAGTGATCTTGGGGTTCTTCTTTACCTCTCTCACCAAAGCTCTTCTCCTATGATTGCTCAGTTTGGCTGGACGGTAAGGTCTAGGAAGACTTCTGGTGGTCCGGAACTTCTTCCATTAAAAGATTATGGAGTCCACTGTGCTCTTAGGAACCTTGATTCCTGAAGAAATGATTTTGTTACCTTGGCTAGATGTGTGCCTTGCCACAATTCTGTACCTGAGCTCATTGGCAAGTTCATTTGACCTCATGATTCTCATTTGGTCTGACATGCACTGTGAGTTGTGAGGTCTTATATAGAGAGGTGTGTGCCTTTCCAAATCAAGTCCTATCAGTTTAATTAAACATAGCTTGCCTTCAATGAAAGAGTAGAACAATCTCAAGGAGGATCACAAGGAAATGGACAGCATGTACTGTAACTTAAATATGAATGTCTGAGCAAAGGGTCTGAATACTTATGACCATGAGATATCTCAGTTTTTCTTTTTTAATACATTTGCAAAAATATTTATATTTCTGCTTTTTTTTTCAGTCATTTTGGGGTGCAGAGTGTATATTAATGAGAAAAAAATGAACTTTTTTGAATTTACCAAATGGCTGCAATGAAGCAAAGGGTGAAAAATTAAAAGGGGTCTGAATACTTTCCAAACCCACTGTATGTGATAGAAACAGCAAATCAAAAAAATTAGCCTTTAGAAAGGCTGTTAGTTTGATGGTTCTGCTTCAGCACCAGTATATCAGGTCTCTGATATGTTATACTGTGTACACACATTCCTAGACAAGCACTCTCTCACTCCAATATGAAGTGTTACAGAGCTGTGCAATGGTGTCATTGTGCCAAGCTGGCGCCTTTTCTTTTATAACCCTTGATGTCACATGGCCAGCCAATCACAGTAATGCCACAACCAAGATGACTGTGGCATGACAGTGACATGCAGATAATCCGTGCATGCTTATTGGCTATGTAGCAGGTGCCAAACAAGCAGGGCATGGTTTTTGGTTTTACATAGAGCACCACCCAATGTTCGCCGAGTAACAAGCACATCCGTGCACCCAGATACTTGAATGATAACCGAGTATCACCAAGCATGTTCGCTCATCCCTATTTTGCACTAAACAAACCTAATGTGATTTGCTTATTAATGGCATTTAGGAAACTGTTTCTAATGATATTTTATTTACATCATTTAAGCACATGAATGCATGAGATGAAATATCTTATTAATATATTGGCCTACTCCCCCATAGTCAAATTTACAGTGAAAATCTCTAGTGACTATTTTACCACTAGTCACTGTTATTTTTTTGTTGTTGTCTTTTTGTATGATTTACAAAATAGAAATTCCAAAATAAACTTTGTCTTTTAAAGCCACAGACTCTATTCTAATATTGAAAGATAATTTGCAGCAATAAGTTACGTATGTGATAATGTTTATGCTTTATTTGGTTTCGTTAGTCGAATATGAAGAAGTGTGTTACACTGTTTTGCATTTGCTAAGTTTCCAGGAAGACAAATTGCCTAAGTTATAGAGAATAATCTGATTTTAGTAAGGAAATTGTTTTCTTCTATAAATATGGAGCACTTCATTGACTGGCATGACCTTCACGGTAGGACAACAGTGAAACTGATTTCTGTAGGATGTTAGTTGCTATGCTCATCTGAATGCACAGAATCTTTTATCGAATATGCAGCCAATAATAATTCCCTTGAGGGAGGAGTTCACTTACCATCATTTTTCAGAGCAAGGATCTCTGGTCCATTTCAAGGAACATGTATTGAATTAAGCTTTAACCTAAAGACCTTCAGATAAAATAATCTGCAAGAAAAAGGAGAATATATTATGCACCACAGAATCCTTGAAATATAAATCATTGCTTTTCTAAATGTTAGAATTCTGCGTTGTTTATATCTCAAACAGATGAGATTATGCTATAAATAAAATTAACATTTTTGCATGCGTCATTAAGAATTCCTATTTTTCTTTTTTGCTCTCAGTCTATCAATTGTACAGATGAAAAATTTGCATGGAATATAAGTCCACCTAGATCAGTTTGGTGCAGCACTTCAATGCTTCTCTCCATTGACCCTACATTAAACTTTGCAATAAATGTTATTAGATGAAATGGGGCAAGAGAGTTATAATACAACTAATCATGATTTCATGAATAGTTAGTATAATATATTTTTGTTGTTTGCAATTTTGTTTTTAGTGAGTCTTATTAGAAGAAAGCTGTATTTCTCTTTAAGGCCAGGGTCAGATGAGCAAATTAAAAACATCATCTGATTTTCATCCAGAAAACTCACACAATTTTCTTCCATACTATCATCTGTGTGGCTTCCATGTGTCCTTCTTTTACATCCACATATCATCCACACGGTAACTGATTTTATACATCCACAATTTAAAATGTACACGATTAAATACAGTTTACTATGTTAACAATGGCAATATATCTGCAGGGCGGGCCATATAGATGGATACACCTAAATAAAATGGGAATGGTTGGTGATATCAACTTCCTGTTTGTGGCACATTAATGTATGGGAGGGGGAAAACTTTTCAAGATGTGTGATGACCAAGGCTGACATTTTGAAGTTGGCCATTTTGAATACAACTTTATTTTTTTCAATGGGAAAAGGGTCATGTGACACATCAAACTTATTGAAAATTTCACAAGAAAAACAATGGTGTGCTTGGTTTTAACGTAACTTTATTCTTTCATGAGTTGTTTACAAGTTTATGACCACTTATAATATGTGTTCAAAGTTCTGCCCATTGTGTTGGATTGTCAATGCAACCCTCTTCTCCCACTCTTGACACACTGATAGAAACACCACAGAAGAAATATTAGCACAGGCTTCCAGCATCCGTGGTTTAAGATGCTGCACATCTCGAATCTTCACATCAAAGACAACTGTCTTCAGATGACCCCAAAAATAAAAGTCTAAGGGGGTCAGATCGGGAGTGCTTGGAGGTCATTCAACTGGCCCACTACGACCAATCCACTTTCCAGGAAACTGTTCATATAGGAATGCTCGGATCTGACACCCAAGATGGTTCACCACCACATTATGGGTGTCTGTTCTGAGCATTCCCGCTTGCTAAACAGCACTGCCGGCCGGATAGGCAAAGTGTGAGCAGCGCCGTCCTGTGCTGCAGTCCATTGGCTCAGTGGTCTTTTGACAACGGGAGGCTATGTGCCCAGGTTTATGACACCTCCAACACACTATAAACACATAGTCAAAGTAACTCCTAAGCGTGCCAAGATCTCAGCCTTTAACTTGGCATATTCTTCTGTGTCCTGCAATGCCAAGTCATAATGTGCCTTCTGCGGTTCACCGGTCAAATATGGTGCCAGAACTTCGGCCCATTGCTCCGAAGGCAATTTCTCCCATTCCGTCACCCTCTTAAAAACAGTCAGGAATGCCTCAATGTCATCATCTGGGGTCATCTTTTGCCAAGCTCTTCTTACCGCATTTCGGATGTGGGCTGTTATGTAGGCAATCCAGTGACACAGTGTGCCAGCAATCAGAGCACATACAGTGATATGATAATAACCCAAAAAGAAAAGTACGAGCTCTGAGACGTGGAATCTCTGTAGACCGCAATACCTGAACCTATCCTAAACACAACTAAAGGCAGCTGTGGATTGCGCCTGTCACTACCTATGCAACTCGGCACAGCCTGAGGAGCTGACTAGCCTGAAGATAGAAAAACAAGCCTGACTTGCCTCAGAGAAATACCCCAAAGGAAAAGGCAGCCCCCCACATATAATGACTGTTAGCAAGATGAAAAGACAAACGTAGGGATGAAATAGATTCAGCAAAGTGAGGCCCGATATTCTAAATAGAGCGAGGATAGCAAAGAGAACTTTGCAGTCTACAAAAAACCCTAAAGCAAAAAACCACGCAAAGGGGGCAAAAAGTCCCACCGTGCCGAACTAACGGCACGGCGGTGCACCCTTTGCGTCTCAGAGCTTCCAGCAAAAACGAATAGACAAGCTGGACAGAAAAAGCGGCAACAAAAGCAAAGAAACACTTATCTAAGCAGAGCAGCAGGCCACAGGAAAGATCCAGAAGCTCAGGTCCAACACTGGAACATAGACAAGGAGCAAGGAAGACAGAATCAGGTGGAGTTAAATAACAAAGCAGCCAACGAGCTCACCAGAACACCTGAGGGAGGAAGCTCAGAAGCTGCAGTACCACTTGTGACCACAGGAGTGAATTCAGCCACAGAATTCACAACAGTACCCCCCCTTGAGGAGGGGTCACCGAACCCTCACCAGAGCCCCCAGGCCGACCAGGATGAGCCACATGAAAGGCACGAACAAGAGCTGGAGCATGGACATCAGAGGCAAAAACCCAGGAATTTTTGCAGACTTTTCAGAGATGTCGGCTGAGTCCAATCCTGGATGGCTTGGACCTTAACCGGATCCATATCGATAGTAGAAGGGGAAAAGATGAACCCCAAAAATGAAACTTTCTGCACACCGAAGAGACACTTTGATCCCTTCACAAACAAAGAATTAGCACGCAGGACCTGGAAAACCATTCTGACCTGCTTCACATGAGAGTCCCAATCATCTGAGAAGATCAAAATGTCATCCAAGTAAACAATCAGGAATTTATCCAGATACTCACGGAAGATGTCATGCATAAAAGACTGAAACACAGATGGAGCATTGGCAAGTCCGAACGGCATCACTAGATACTCAAAATGACCCTCGGGCGTATTAAATGCAGTTTTCCATTCATCTCCTTGCCTGATTCTCACCAGATTATACGCACCACGAAGATCTATCTTAGTGAACCAACTAGCCCCCCTAATCCGAGCAAACAAGTCAGATAACAATGGCAAGGGATACTGAAATTTAACAGTGATCTTATTAAGAAGGCGGTAATCAATACATGGTCTCAGCGAACCATCCTTCTTGGCTACAAAAAAGAACCCTGCTCCCAGTGGTGATGACGATGGGCGAATATGTCCCTTCTCCAGGGATTCCTTCACATAACTGCGCATAGCGGAGTGTTCAGGCACAGATAAATTAAATAATCGACCTTTAGGGAACTTACTACCAGGAATCAAATTGATAGCACAATCACAATCCCTATGCGGAGGTAGGGCATCGGACTTGGGCTCTTCAAATACATCCTGATAATCAGACAAGAACTCTGGGACCTCAGAAGGAGTGGATGACGAAATAGACAAAAATGGAACATCACCATGTACCCCCTGACAACCCCAGCTGGATACCGACATAGAGTTCCAATCCAATACTGGATTATGGGTTTGCAGCCATGGCAACCCCAACACGACCACATCATGCAGATTATGTAGCACCAGAAAGCGAATAACTTCCTTATGTGCAGGAGCCATGCACATGGTCAGCTGGGTCCAATACTGAGGTTTATTCTTGGCCAAAGGTGTAGCATCAATTCCTCTCAACGGAATAGGACACGGCAAAGGCTCCAAGAAAAACCCACAACGTTTAGCATAATCCAAATCCATCAGATTCAGGGCAGCGCCTGAATCCACAAATGCCATGACAGAATACGATGACAAAGAGCATATCAAGGTAATGGACAGAAGGAATTTGGATTGTACAGTACCAATGACGGCAGACCTATCGAACCGCTTAGTGCGCTTAGGACAATCAGAAATAGCATGAGTGGAATCACCACAGTAGAAACACAGACCATTCAGACGTCTGTGTTCTTGCCGTTCAACTCTGGTCATAGTCCTATCGCACTGCATAGGCTCAGGTTTAATCTTAGACAATACCGCCAAATGGTGCACAGATTTACGCTCGCGCAAGCGTCGACCGATCTGAATGGCCAAAGACATAGACTCATTCAAACCAGCAGGCATAGGAAAACCCACCATGACATCCTTAAGAGCCTCAGAGAGACCCTTTCTGAACAAAGCTGCCAGCGCAGATTCATTCCACAGAGTGAGTACAGACCACTTCCTAATTTTCTGACAATATACTTCTATATCATCCTGACCCTGGCACAAAGCCAGCAAATTTTTCTCAGCCTGATCCACTGAATTAGGCTCATCGTAAAGCAATCCGAGCGCCAGGAAAAACGCATTTACATTACTCAATGCAGGGTCTCCTGGCGCAAGAGAAAATGCCCAGTCCTGAGGGTCGCCGCGCAAAAAAGAAATAATAATCAAAACCTGTTGAATAGGATTACCAGAAGAATGAGGTTTCAAGGCCAGAAATAGCTTACAATTATTTTTGAAATTAAGAAACTTAGTTCTATCACCAAAAAACAAATCAGGAATAGGAATTCTTGGTTCTAACATAGATTTCTGATCAATCGTATCTTGAATCCTTTGTACATTTGTAACGAGATTATTCATTGAAGAGCACAGACCCTGAATATCCATGTCCACACCTGTGTCCTGAAACACCCAAATGTCTAGGGGAAAAAAAAGGCTGAACACAGAGCTGAGAAAAAAAAATGATGTCAGAACTTCTTTTTTCCCTCTATTGAGAATCATTAGGGTGGCTCATTGTACTGTTATGTAGGCAATCCAGTGACACAGTGTGCCAGCAATCAGAGCACATACAGTGATTTGATAATAACCCAAAAAGAAAAGTACGAGCTCTGAGACGTGGAATCTCTGTAGACCGCAATACCTGAACCTATCCTAAACACAACTAAAGGCAGCTGTGGATTGCGCCTGTCACTACCTATGCAACTCGGCACAGCCTGAGGAGCTGACTAGCCTGAAGATAGAAAAACAAGCCTGACTTGCCTCAGAGAAATACCCCAAAGGAAAAGGCAGCCCCCCACATATAATGACTGTTAGCAAGATGAAAAGACAAACGTAGGGATGAAATAGATTCAGCAAAGTGAGGCCCGATATTCTAAATAGAGCGAGGATAGCAAAGAGAACTTTGCAGTCTACAAAAAACCCTAAAGCAAAAAACCACGCAAAGGGGGCAAAAAGACCCACCGTGCCGAACTAACGGCATGGCAGTGCACCCTTTGCGTCTCAGAGCTTCCAGCAAAAACGAATAGACAAGCTGGACAGAAAAAGCAGCAACAAAAGCAAAGAAACACTTATCTAAGCAGAGCAGCAGGCCACAGGAAAGATCCAGAAGCTCAGGTCCAACACTGGAACATAGACAAGGAGCAAGGAAGACAGAATCAGGTGGAGTTAAATAACAAAGCAGCCAACGAGCTCACCAGAACACCTGAGGGAGGAAGCTCAGAAGCTGCAGTACCACTTGTGACCACAGGAGTGAATTCAGCCACAGAATTCACAACAGTGGGCGTCATCAGCCGGACCTGGGGTTGGGGGCTCGTCCTGCCCTGGATGGAAGTTAAGAGAAGCTGCATCTGCTGCCATTGCTCCTGCTGGCTCTGCTGTAACAACAGCCTGTTGGTCTCTTGCTGCTGCTGCTACAACTGGACCAGGTGTTTCAGCAGATCCTCCATTTTGACTGGCAATGCTTGCTGGCTTGCAACAGACTTAACCCATGACATGCGGTATTGGCAGTCACACTGCCTATTGGGATTTGTGCCCTGCTTCTAGCACCAATTGTAATAATAATAATAATAATTTTATTTATACAGTGCCAACATATTCAACATATTCCGCAGCGCTTTACAATTATAAAGGGGTTTTGTACAGAAAATAGACAATACAGCATAACAATAATCACAGTTCAATACAGATTCCAAAAGGAGTGAGGGCTCTGCTTGCAAGTTTACAAACTATGAGGAAAAAGGGGAGACACAAGAGGTGGATGGTAACAATTGCTTTCGTTGTTTGGACCAGCCATAGTGTAAGGATCGTGTGTTCATGTGAAGCTGCATGAACAAGTTAACAGCCTAATTATGCAACAGTACAGACACAGAGGGCTAATTAACTGCATAAAATGTATGAGAACATGATGCAAGGAACCTGATTATGGTTTAAGTTTCTTTGAATGGGCCACTCAGGGATTGTTAGGTTAACACGTTGAGGCGGTAGGCCAGTCTGAACAAATGCGTTCTTAGGGCACGCCTAAAACTGTGGGGATTGGGGATTAATTGTATTAAGCTGGGTAGTGCATGCCAAAGAATTGGCGCAGCATGTGAAAACCACACACAGAGATGGCAATTTCAGGCAAAGGTAGGTTAGTAGAGGGAGAGAACATGAAGAGTTCAGTTTTTGACAGGTTCAGTTTCAGATAGAGGGAGGACATGATGTTAGAGACAGTGGTAAGACAATCACTGGTGTTTTCTAAAAAGGCAGGCGTGATATCAGGAGAAGAAGTGTATAATTGGGTGTCATCAGCATGGAGATGGTACTGGAACCCAAATCTACTGATTATTTGTCCAATAGGGGCCGTATACAAAGAGAAGAGGAGGGGGCCTAGGACTGATCCTTGAGGAACCCCAACAGTAAGGGGAAGGTGAGAGGAAGAGGAACCAGCAAAAGATACAGTGAAAGAGCGGTCAGGGAGATAGGAGGAGAACCAGGAGAGAAAGGTGTCCTTGAGGCTGATGGAGTGCAGCATAGTGAGGAGGAGCTGATGATCCACAGTGACGAATGCTGTGGAGAGATCCAAAAGAATTAGCATGGAGTAGTGACCATTAGATTTAGCTGTTAGTAGATCATTAGAGACTTTAGTGAGGGCAGTTTCAGTGGGGTGCAGAAAGCGGAAACCAGATTGAAGAGGGTCGAGAAGAGAGTTTTCTGAGAGATAGTGTATAAGACGTGAGTGGACCAGGCATTTGAGGAGTTTAGAGATGAAGGGAAGATTGGAGACAGGCCTATAGTTAGCAGCACAGTTTTGGTTGAGGGATGGCTTTTTAAGTAATGGATGTATGATGGCATGCTTAAATGAGGAGGGAAAGATACCAAAAGAGAGAGAAAGGTTGAATATTTTAGTTATTTTGATAAGGGTGTTAAAGTAGGTTTCTTTGGAAAGGTGAACAGCAGAATTGTATGTTTTAAGCATGAACTTATAAAGGATGAAATCTTTGCGTAGATTTTCTCCACAGACGTTCGGCACACCTGGAGCACTGCTGCAGCAAACATGTTTGCAGCGTGTGCCACGTTTTATCGCAGTCTGTGCCGAGTTGTTCTATGCATAGGAGGTGCAATTTCATCCTGGGCACTTTGCAGGGTTTCAATGTAATGCTTCAGTGCAGAGTTTCTGGGTGTTAATGGCATGTATGTTTCTATAAGTGTGGAAAGTGGGGGTGACCTGAGAGGGATGGCAGTTCTTGATAGAGAATGAAATAAGGTTGTGGTCAGAGTGTGGGAGAGGGGAGTTTGTGAAATCGTCCACTGAGCAAAGGCTGGAGAAGACCAAGTCGAGGGTGTTTCCGTCCTCATGTGTTGGAGAGTTAGTATGCTGTGAGAGGCCGAAAGAGGAGGTTAGAGATAAAAGGTGAGAAGCAGATGGGGAGAGGTGAAAAGCAATGGGGATGTTGAAATCACCCATGCTGAGGATAAGGATGTCACAGGAGAAAAAATGTGGAAACCAGGAGGCAAAGTGATCCAGGAACTGATCAGAGGGGCCAGGAGGACGATATACCACCGCCACTCACATGGAGAAGGGGATGTAGAGTCTGACAGCATGGACCTCAAAAGAAGGGAAGACAAATGAGTGTACTTGGGGGATAACTTGGAAGGTACATTTGGTTGATAGGAGTAGGCCAACGCCTCCACCTGCTCTGTTGTCTAATCTTGGGTTATGAGAAAAGTGTAGTCCACCATATGAAAGAGCAGCAGCAGTGGTGGTGTCTGACTGCTGGATCCAGGTTTCAGTATTTGCCAGGAGGTTAAGAGAATTAGAAAGGAAGAAGTCATGGATGAAAGGGAGTTTATTACACACAGAGCGAGAATTCCAAAGGGCACAATTGAAAGTGACAGAAGGCATGCATTGGATATTAATAAGGTTAGCGGGGTTTCTGAGTGTAGCAGTTGGGAGGTTAGACTTGCTATAACATGGGTGGCCGGGGTTGGGAGAGATGTCTCCAGCGACTAGGAGAAGGAGGATAGAAAGCGTGAGCAGATGGTTAAGTGATTTGTGAGAGTGTCTCTTGTGTTGGATGGTGGGACTGAATTTATCTGCGCTGCTAAGCAATGTGAACAGAGCGTGAGTGCTATACATAGGAGAGGAAAGGACAGAGGGGCCGATATGAATGGAGTGTAAAGAGTTAATACAAGGGTGGTGAATGCGAGTGAGTGCAGCAGCCAGGATATAGATGATACAAATGCAGATGGTGAGTATTTGTTCTGTTCCAAATGAACAGGGACAGATTTATTTAATTGTCTTACCTGTCTCCTGCCCTGTCTAACAGCCATGTTGTAACTGCCAGTACTTTGATAAATGTACTTCGATTAAATGTACATGAATAAAAGTGCACACATGCTTCCCCAAGCTATGTCTAAATGTATTGGAAACTAGCTCTTAGATCTTAGGTTTTTTTTCTTCTCTCGTTAGCAATCAATCCAACTAAGTTGAGACAGCAGGACACAATAAATGTAGTGAACAGATAAACAAATGTCTATGCCTACATGGGTCATAAACCACTTTGAAAACAGTTATATGCCTCTCTGCATAAGGGACAAGCAGAAGTAACGGATCGGTACTCACTTGTCTGCTGTTGAGATAGGCACAGGAAGCGATATTGCCAAATGTCCAGGCAAGTTTATTTAAACTGCATAAACCGCTCAGGATAGCAAAAACAAAGAACAGCCTTTTATGGCACAAAGTGAAAACATAAAATAACAAGTCCATACAATACAGCAAGTCCGCTCGCTCAGGATAGTGTTTGGTTCTTTAACAGAGACCAACATACATGAGATTCACACATCTCCAGCTCCAGACACTGAATGAGGCAATTGGCCTCGATTTTATTAGCCAAATCACGCCCCTGGGGTTGGGATATATGAGCGGTCATTCCCACCCATCTCTTATGACCGCTCGTAAAACCCGGCCCAGGAAAGGACAAATAACTCTCTCAGCACCATACATGCAGGCGCATCCTTCCAAGCTCACATCACTACAGCTAATAGCCACGATGACACATAAATCCCCTCCGGGATTCGGATGGTGGCCATCTTACAAGTTTTATCTGAGTTTAGGAAGAGAAGCTGAGCAACCTTAATGAAAAACTTTGGTCAGTGTTGGCACCCTTGAAATTATTCCAGAAAATAAAGTATTGCAATTACACATGTTTTGTTCTACACAAGTTTATTTATTTTCTGTGTACTGGAATAGCAAAAAAAAAAAAACAGATAGAAAAAGGCAACTCGGACATAATTTCAAAACAAACCCCAAAAACGGGTCTGACAAAGTTGTTGGCGCTCTCAAATTAATACTTAGTTCCCCTCCCTTTGGGATAAATAATTGTAATGAATTGCTTTCTATAACCATCAAAAAGCTTTTTGCATCTCTCAATTGGAATTATGGACAATTCTTCTGTTGCAAACTGCTCCAAGCCTCTAATATTTGAAGGGCAATTTCTCCCAACAGCAATTTTAAGATCTCTTCACGGGTGTTCAATGGGATTTAGCTCTGGACTCATTACTGGCCATTTCAGAACTCTCCAGTGCTTTGTTTCAGGGTGCTTTTTGAAGTGCGATTTGGGTCATTATCCTGGTAGAAGACCCATAACCTAGTATACTAACACAGCTTTTGTATATGGGCACCAGTGCATTGCGATCCAAAATCCAAAAGCCTTTAATAAACTTCAGATTTTGCAATGCCTTGCACACAGTCAAGTCATGCAGTTCTTGCACTTCCTCCTCAGCCTCCATCTCTGAAACTTCAATATCAGTCGCAAGCTGGAAGCACTTCAGCACTGCCTTGGCCTAGCGGCAACAAGATCTGCTGAAGCTAATCTGCTTAAGTGACAAACCGAACACCGCCGCGGAGTTGATGAGAGGTCTAACAGGCCATTTTTTATTTGTGGCTCTTGATCCATAACCTATAATCAGGCATGGTTGGGTGTGCCAAGGGCCGTAACCCGGTAAAAGCTCTGAAGCTTGGCAACCTCGCACACATACCATGCCTGGCTCACATGCTCATCTTAGTAGTTCCGCGGTTCCTCAAAACCTACCCAGATCTGCCGGAGCTTCTTGGAAAAGTACGCTGCATGTGTGGCCATTTGCACAAGTCAACTACAGCTACTGCAGCCCTAGCAGTGCTTCAGCAGCATTTGCAAATTTCAGCTCATTGATTGGTGTGCGATGCCACCATGTGTTGGAACTCAGCATTACATATGTTGCCAAGGCTTTTTGAGTAGCAGAGGCAGTAGTTCAATACCAGCTACACCATGCACATCGGAATTCCCGTCATCCTCCACACATAAAAGCTGATGAGTGGGCATGGACGTCTGACATCTGTGCAGTTCTCCAAAACTTTGAGGACTCGACAAAGATGGTGAGTGGTGAGGATGTCATGATCAGCATCACCATCCCGCTTCTCTGTCTACTGAAATGCTCGCTGCTCACAATTAAAGTTGAGACTTTGAGATGGATCAAGAAACTTTACTGTTGATGCTAGACAGTCCAGTCTCATCTCATCTTCTCAATGCAAATTGAGTCATAATGAGGAGGAAGAGGAAGATCAGGGGCTGATTGCCTGCGCTGCAGACGGTAGCACCCACACAACCTTCATCTCATCTGTTCAGCATGGATGACTAGAAGATGAGGATTAGGCCGGGGACACACACAACGTATAAAAAAACGGTCCGTTTGTTACCAAAACAGTGATCGGTGTGCAGTGCGAGGATGCGATTTTCTCGCATCAAATGCTCCGTGTGACATCCGTGTGACATCCGTATGGCATCCGTATGGTGAGATTTTCTCACATACTTGCAAAATGAGCAAATAATGGCTGAGCCTTTCCTGTCACCTGCCCAATGCCTGAGAATTTCTCGCAAGTCACACTGATGGTCCGTGTGCTGTGCTATTTTTTCTCACCCCCATAGACTTTGATTGGCGATTCTCGGCCGAGATACGCTGACAATCGCAGCATGCTGCGATTTCACTCGGATCCTGAATACGGCCGAGAAAATATCGGATGATGGGAGCTGCCCCATAGATCAACATTGGGACGAGCGCTATGCGATTTTTTTATCGCATTGCACTCGTCCGTATTACGGTCTAGTGTGACCCCGGCCTTAGAGGGAGGATGAGGAGAACAATGAGGATGAGAATGACAACATAGACATTCGCCCTCTTGGTGGGTGCAGGGAAGTCTTGACCGTTGTCAGTCTGGCATACATGACTAAGTTTATGTTCTGCTGCCTTTCACATGACCCTTACCATGATGAAATGGTAACAAAATTCTCATTGGGGTCTGTTACAAACCCCCAAATATAACAGAAACCATGGAAAGTCTACTTCTAAAGCAGATAGATGAAGCTGCAACCCATAATGAGGTCCTGGTTATGGGGGACTTTAACTACCCGGATATTAACTGGGAAACAGAAACCTGTGAAACCCATAAAGGCAACAGGTTTCTGCTAATAACCAAGAAAAATTATCTTTCACAATTGGTGCAGAATCCAACCAGAGGAGCAGCACTTTTAGACCTAATACTATCTAATAGACCTGACAGAATAACAAATCTGCAGGTGGTTGGGCATTTAGGAAATAGCGACCACAATATTGTGCAGTTTCACCTCTCTTTCACTAGGGGGACTTGTCAGGGAGTCACAAAAACATTGAACTTTAGGAAGGCAAAGTTTGAACAGCTTAGAGATGCCCTTAATCTGGTAGACTGGGACAATATCCTCAGAAATGAGAATACAGATAATAAATGGGAAATGTTTAAGAACATCCTAAATAGGCAGTGTAAGCGGTTTATACCTTGTGGGAATAAAAGGACTAGAAATAGGAAAAACCCAATGTGGCTAAACAAAGAAGTAAGACAGGCAATTAACAGTAAAAAGAAAGCATTTGCACTACTAAAGCAGGATGGCACCATTGAAGCTCTAAAAAACTATAGGGAGAAAAATACTTTATCTAAAAAACTAATTAAAGCTGCCAAAAAGGAAACAGAGAAGCACATTGCTAAGGAGAGTAAAACTAATCCCAAACTGTTCTTCAACTATATCAATAGTAAAAGAATAAAAACTGAAAATGTAGGCCCCTTAAAAAATAGTGAGGAAAGAATGGTTGTAGATGACGAGGAAAAAGCTAACATATTAAACACCTTCTTCTCCACGGTATTCACGGTGGAAAATGAAATGCTAGGTGAAATCCCAAGAAACAATGAAAACCCTATATTAAGGGTCACCAATCTAACCCAAGAAGAGGTGCGAAACCGGCTAAATAAGATTAAAATAGATAAATCTCCGGGTCCGGATGGCATACACCCACGAGTACTAAGAGAACTAAGTAATGTAATAGATAAACCATTATTTCTTATTTTTAGTGACTCTATAGCGACAGGGTCTGTTCCGCAGGATTGGCGCATAGCAAATGTGGTGCCAATATTCAAAAAGGGCTCTAAAAGTGAACCTGGAAATTATAGGCCAGTAAGTCTAACCTCTATTGTTGGTAAAATATTTGAAGGGTTTCTGAGGGATGTTATTCTGGATTATCTCACTGAGAATAACTGTTTTACTCCATATCAGCATGGGTTTATGAGAAATCGCTCCTGTCAAACCAATCTAATCAGTTTTTATGAAGAGGTAAGCTATAGGCTGGACCACGGTGAGTCATTGGACGTGGTATATCTCGATTTTTCCAAAGCGTTTGGTACCGTGCCGCACAAGAGGTTGGTCCACAAAATGAGAATGCTTGGTCTGGGGGAAAATGTGTGTAAATGGGTTAGTAACTGGCTTAGTGATAGAAAGCAGAGAGTGGTTATAAATGGTATAGTCTCTAACTGGGACGCTGTGACCAGTGGGGTACCGCAGGGGTCAGTATTGGGACCTGTTCTCTTCAACATATTCATTAATGATCTGGTAGAAGGTTTACACAGTAAAATATCGATATTTGCAGATGATACAAAACTATGTAAAGCAGTTAATACAAGAGAAGATAGTATTCTGCTACAGATGGATCTGGATAAGTTGGAAACTTGGGCTGAAAGGTGGCAGATGAGGTTTAACAATGATAAATGTAAGGTTATACACATGGGAAGAGGGAATAAATATCACCATTACACACTGAACGGGAAACCACTGGGTAAATCTGACAGGGAGAAGGACTTGGGGATCCTAGTTAATGATAAACTTACCTGGAGCAGCCAGTGCCAGGCAGCAGCTGCCAAGGCAAACAGGATCATGGGGTGCATTAAAAGAGGTCTGGATACACATGATGAGAGCATTATACTGCCTCTGTACAAATCCCTAGTTAGACCACACATGGAGTACTGTGTCCAGTTTTGGGCACCGGTGCTCAGGAAGGATAAAATGGAACTAGAGAGAGTACAAAGGAGGGCAACAAAATTAATAAAGGGGATGGGAGAACTACAATACCCAGATAGATTAGCGAAATTAGGATTATTTAGTCTAGAAAAAAGACGACTGAGGGGCGATCTAATAACCATGTATAAGTATATAAGGGGACAATACAAATATCTCGCTGAGGATCTGTTTATACCAAGGAAGGTGACGGGCACAAGGGGGCATTCTTTGCGTCTGGAGGAGAGAAGGTTTTTCCACCAACATAGAAGAGGATTCTTTACTGTTAGGGCAGTGAGAATCTGGAATTGCTTGCCTGAGGAGGTGGTGATGGCGAACTCAGTCGAGGGGTTCAAGAGAGGCCTGGATGTCTTCCTGGAGCAGAACAATATTGTATCATACAATTATTAGGTTCTGTAGAAGGACGTAGATCTGGGTATTTATTATAATGGAATATAGGCTGAACTGGATGGACAAATGTCTTTTTTCGGCCTTACTAACTATGTTACTATGTTACTATGTTACCCTCAATTTATACGCATTTTGGCCAACAAAAATTACCGGTTGGTCACCCTTCTAGACCCACGCTACAAGAAAAACTTTACATCTCTCTTTCCACTGGCAAAAAAGTTTAATAAAATGTTGCAGTACCAGAAGGCCACAATTGAAGCATTCTTTAAAAAATTCCCATCTTTAAAAAATTCCCATCTGACAATGCTGGCAGCAGAGGTCACAGTTTAACACATTTTTTTGACTAGCCCGTGCACCAGCAGAACAGAGTACAAGTCAGACACGTTGTGAATTACTGGAAAGAATGGTGTAGGTGTATCTGGAGCTCAATGCCATCAGGGGAGTTTGGATCCTGATGGGACTTGTAGCCCATCGGACAATGCCTGCTACAGCGAGAGTGATTGACACATTAGCCAATGATGGGACAGTTGTAGTGCCATCATTCGGCTAATGTGTTGAATAAAAAAAGCAAACAAAAAAACATACATTCTACATACATACTACATACTGTACATACTACATACATACTACATACAGTACAACCCCCCGGCAGCCCGCACAGAGCCATGGCAGGCCACACAGAGCCCTGGCAGGCCCGTACAGACCCCCAGCAGCCCGCACAGAGCCCCAGCAGGCCCGCACAGAGCCCCGGCAGACCCCCGGCTGCCCGCACAGACCCCCGGCAGCCCACACAGAGCTCTGGCAGCCCACACAGAGCCCTGTCAGGCTCATACAGACCCCCAGCAGCCCGCACAGAGCCCCAGCAGGCCCGCACAGACCCCTGGCAGCCCGCACAGACCCCTGGCAGCCCGCACAGACCCCCGGCAGCCTGCTCAGAGCCCTGGCAGGCCCATACAGACCCCCGACAGCTCGCACAGAGCCCTGGCAGCCCGCACAGAGCCTTGGCAGGCTCATACAGACCCCTGGCAGCCCGCACAGAGCCCCAGCAGGCCCACACAGACCCCCGGCAGCCCACACAGAGCCCCGAGAGGCCCATACAGATTCCCGGCAGGCTCTCACAGACCCCGCCCACACACACAGACACGCACAGTGTCCGCCCACGCACCGCCCACACTCTTCCCTCCTATGGAACAGGATGTAGAAGGACAGAAAGGGCTTATTCACATTCCGATATTTGTGTTCCATTGACTTGCATTGGTATGGGGTATCGGAATCGGCGATATCTGATATTATTTGGATATCGGCCGATCCAATCCGATACCAATACTTCTGGATATCGGAAGGTATCGCTCAACACTAATGGTGACGCTAATTATGGTGTCATCGCCGCTCACCATCTTGGTGTAGTCCTTATAGTTTTTGAGGATGGTACATACAGTATGTTTGACATTCATATCCACTCCTGAGGTCTTATGTGTGGAGTCTTCACTGAATAACGACAGCCTTGTTGATGCTGGTAGTTAACAACTGCCCTCTTCTGCTCACAAATCCTTTCCAACTTATGCAGTGTAGAGCTCCAATGCAAAGGGACATCACACACCAGTCAGTGAGCCGGAAGATGCAAACACTGCTGAAGCACGGCAAGGGCAGCTGAAGCTGTAGCTGACTTTCTAAAATGGGCAATCAGTTGGCATACTTTCACTATCAGATCTGGCAGCTTCGGGTAGCTTTTGAGAAATGTTGAACAACGAGGTCAAGCACATGGGCCAGGCAAAGTATGTGTGAGCTCACCTTGCCTCAGAGCCGCCACCAGGTTCTGGCTATAGTTACACATGACCATGGCTGGCTGTAGGTTCAGCAGTGTCATCCAAAAATCTGACTGCTCTATCAGTGCTGTCCACAGCTCTTCAGCATTTTGCAGTTTGTCATCTTAGCAGATTAGCTTCAGCACAGTCTGTTGCCGCTTGGCTGAGGCAGTGCTGCACTGCTTCCAGCTTCTGACTGATGTGCTCATTTCAGAGATGGAGGCTGAAGAGGAGGAGGTGCAGGAGCTGTGGACTGTTGGGGCAACTCTGATTGATGTACAGTAGGTCTTGCAATCCTCAGTGTTGGGTCAATGTGTTCCATCCCAAGGTCCAACTGGATCATGGCTTCCACTATGTTAACCCAGTGTGCCCTCAGTGAGATGTACCGTCCCTGCCCACAAGCACTTGTCCATGCATCCATGGTTAGGTGGACTTTTCCCAGCATTGTTGAGGGCGCGGATAATGTTGTGGAACACGTGCTGGTGTAATGACGGCACACCAGGAGAAATAGTGGTGACTGCGGACAGAGTACCTTGGGAGGGCCGCCGCCATCAGGTTGCGGAAAACTTCCAACTCAAAGAGCCTAACAGGCAACATTTAGAGTGCAAGCAGACAAGAAATGTTAGAATTTAGTACTGTGGCCTGTAGGGCATTGACTGGGTATTTCCTCTTGCATTCCAATGACTGGGGTATAGACAACTGAAGGCTGCGCTGGGACAAGAATGTGAATGGGCTTGATGATAGTGCTGCATCTTCGCATGCACCGTCAACTGGGGAGATTGGCTTCTATGTAAAACAATGGAAGAAGTAGTGTCACCTGCAGACAGTGTTCCTGGAGCGTGGGGTTCGGCCCACAAAGTCAGGTGCTTTGCTGCCATGTGCCTGATCATGCTGATGGTGGTTAGGCTGGTAGTTCTGCTGCCCCTGCTCATGCGGGCATGGCAGGTGATGCAAATGGCCTGTATGGGGTTATCTGCAGAATCTTTACAAAATAACCAGACTCGGGAAGATCTAACATTTGGAATGGAAACTTCTGTCATGTTGGTGTTACAGGGAGCAGATGCACACTTTCTGTCTGCGGCCACCACACTGCTTTTTCCTACCTGTTGGGGTGCTATGCCTATTTCCCCATGTGTGCTGCTGTCCTCACTCTGCATGTACTCCTGCCAGGTTGGATCAGTTACTATGTCATCCACCACCTCGTATTCCACATCCGCACCCTGCTCCTCCTAGTAACTTTCTGGCATTTGTGTCTCATCAAGGTCCACCTCTTGTGACACTTTCCCGCCATCGCCTTCATGTAACATAGTAACATAGTAACATAGTTAGTAAGGCCGAAAAAAGACATTTGTCCATCCAGTTCAGCCTATATTCCATCATAATAAATCCCCAGATCTACGTCCTTCTACAGAACCTAATAATTGTATGATACAATATTGTTCTGCTCCAGGAAGACATCCAGGTCTCTCTTGAACCCCTCGACTGAGTTCGCCATCACCACCTCCTCAGGCAAGCAATTCCAGATTCTCACTGCCCTAACAGTAAAGAATCCTCTTCTATGTTGGTGGAAAAACCTTCTCTCCTCCAGACGCAAAGAATGCCCCCTTGTGCCCGTCACCTTCCTTGATATAAACAGATCCTCAGCGAGATATTTGTATTGTCCCCTTATATACTTATACATGGTTATTAGATCGCCCCTCAGTCGTCTTTTTTCTAGACTAAATAATCCTAATTTCGCTAATCTATCTGGGTATTGTAGTTCTCCCATCCCCTTTATTAATTTTGTTGCCCTCCTTTGTACTCTCTCTAGTTCCATTATATCCTTCCTGAGCACCGGTGCCCAAAACTGGACACAGTACTCCATGTGCGGTCTAACTAGGGATTTGTACAGATGCAGTATAATGCTCTCATCATGTGTATCCAGACCTCTTTTAATGCACCCCATGATCCTGTTTGCCTTGGCAGCTGCTGCCTGGCACTGGCTGCTCCAGGTAAGTTTATCATTAACTAGGATCCCCAAGTCCTTCTCCCTGTCAGATTTACTCAGTGGTTTCCCGTTCAGTGTGTAATGGTGATATTGATTCCTTCTTCCCATGTGTATAACCTTACATTTATCATTGTTAAACCTCATCTGCCACCTTTCAGCCCAAGTTTCCAACTTATCCAGATCCATCTGTAGCAGAATACTATCTTCTCTTGTATTAACTGCTTTACATAGTTTTGTATCATCTGCAAATATCGATATTTTACTGTGTAAACCTTCTACCAGATCATTAATGAATATGTTGAAGAGAACAGGTCCCAATACCGACCCCTGCGGTACCCCACTGGTCACAGCGACCCAGTTAGAGACTATACCATTTATAACCACCCTCTGCTTTCTATCACTAAGCCAGTTACTAACCCATTTACACACATTTTCCCCCAGACCAAGCATTCTCATTTTGTGTACCAACCTCTTGTGCGGCACGGTATCAAACGCTTTGGAAAAATCGAGATATACCACGTCCAATGACTCACCGTGGTCCAGCCTATAGCTTACCTCTTCATAAAAACTGATTAGATTGGTTTGACAGGAGCAATTTCTCATAAACCCATGCTGATATGGAGTTAAACATTTATTCTCATTGAGATAATCCAGAATAACATTCCTCAGAAACCCTTCAAATATTTTACCAACAATAGAGGTTAGACTTACTGGCCTATAATTTCCAGGTTCACTTTTAGAGTCCTTTTTGAATATTGGCACCACATTTGCTATGCGCCAATCCTGCGGAACAGACCCTGTCGCTATAGAGTCCCTAAAAATAAGAAATAATGGTTTATCTATTACATTACTTAGTTCTCTTAGTACTCGTGGGTGTATGCCATCCGGACCCGGAGATTTATCTATTTTAATCTTATTTAGCCGGTTTCGCACCTCTTCTTGGGTTAGATTGGTGACCCTTAATATAGGTTTTTCATTGTTTCTTGGGATTTCACCTAGCATTTCATTTTCCACCGTGAATACCGTGGAGAAGAAGGTGTTTAATATGTTAGCTTTTTCCTCGTCATCTACAACCATTCTTTCCTCACTATTTTTTAAGGGGCCTACATTTTCAGTTTTTATTCTTTTACTATTGATATAGTTGAAGAACAGTTTGGGATTAGTTTTACTCTCCTTAGCAATGTGCTTCTCTGTTTCCTTTTTGGCAGCTTTAATTAGTTTTTTAGATAAAGTATTTTTCTCCCTATAGTTTTTTAGAGCTTCAATGGTGCCATCCTGCTTTAGTAGTGCAAATGCTTTCTTTTTACTGTTAATTGCCTGTCTTACTTCTTTGTTTAGCCACATTGGGTTTTTCCTATTTCTAGTCCTTTTATTCCCACAAGGTATAAACCGCTTACACTGCCTATTTAGGATGTTCTTAAACATTTCCCATTTATTATCTGTATTCTTATTTCTGAGGATATTGTCCCAGTCTACCAGATTAAGGGCATCTCTAAGCTGGTCAAACTTTGCCTTCCTAAAGTTCAGTGTTTTTGTGACTCCCTGACAAGTCCCCCTAGTGAAAGACAGGTGAAACTGTACAATATTGTGGTCGCTATTTCCTAGATGCCCGACCACCTGCAGATTTGTTATTCTGTCAGGTCTATTAGATAGTGTTAGGTCTAAAAGTGCTGCTCCTCTGGTTGGATTCTGCACCAATTGTGGAAGATAATTTTTCTTGGTTATTAGCAGAAACCTGTTGCCTTTATGGGTTTCACAGGTTTCTGTTTCCCAGTTAATATCCGGGTAGTTAAAGTCCCCCATAACCAGGACCTCATTATGGGTTGCAGCTTCATCTATCTGCTTTAGAAGTAGACTTTCCATGGTTTCTGTTATATTTGGGGGTTTGTAACAGACCCCAATGAGAATTTTGTTACCATTTTTCCCTCCATGAATTTCGACCCATATGGACTCGACATCCTCATTTCCTTCGCTAATATCCTCCCTTAAAGTGGACTTTAGACAAGACTTTACATAGAGACAAACCCCTCCTCCTCTCTGATTTTTACGATCCTTTCTAAACAGACTGTAACCCTGTAAGTTAACTGCCCAGTCATAGCTTTCATCTAACCATGTCTCGGTTATTCCCACTATGTCAAAGTTACCTGTAGATATTTCTGCTTCTAGTTCTTCCATCTTGTTTGTCAGGCTTCTGGCGTTTGCGAGCATGCAGTTTAGAGGATTTTGTTTTGTTCCAATCTCCTCGCTGTGGATTGTTTTAGAAATGTTCTTACCTCCCTTCTGAGTATGTTTTCCTGGATCTTCTTTGTTCAAGTCTAATGTTTTTCTTCCCGTCCCCTCTTCTTCTAGTTTAACGCCCTCCTGATGAGTGTAGCGAGTCTTCTGGCGAATGTGTGTTTCCCAGGTTTGTTGAGGTGTAGTCCGTCTCTGGCGAGGAGTCCATCGTACAAGTAATTCACACCGTGGTCCAGGAATCCGAATCCTTGTTGTCTGCACCATCGTCTTAGCCAGTTGTTTGCATCAAGGATCCTGTTCCATCTCCTGGTGCCATGCCCGTCTACTGGAAGGATAGAAGAAAAAACTACCTGTGCATCCAGTTCCTTTACTTTCTTCCCCAACTCTTCAAAGTCTTTGCAGATTGTCGGTAGGTCCTTCCTTGCCGTGTCATTGGTGCCAACATGTACCAGAAGAAATGGGTGGACGTCCTTGGAGCTGAAGAGCTTTGGTATCCTATCGGTCACATCCTTGATCATCGCACCTGGAAGGCAGCATACTTCTCTTGCAGTTATGTCCGGTCTGCAGATGGCTGCTTCTGTGCCTCTCAGTAGTGAGTCTCCCACCACCACCACTCTTCATTGCTTCTTGGCTGTACTTTTTGCTGTCACTTGTTGCTGTGTGCCCTTTTCTATTTTGCTTGCTGGTATTGCTTCATCCTTAGGTGTTGTTAGGTGATGTGACTTTGGCTGCTCAAATCTTTGGGCATCGCTAAATGCGATCTCATCTTGGCCCACTTCAAGTTGACCGGCTGAGAGTCTGGAGTCTTTAAAGGGAAAACTAAACAGCTCTTCGGAGTGTCCAAGTGTGGGATCAGTTGTCACAGGGCACTCGGCATGGTGGGAGGAGTAATATGAGGTCCACACTCATGGCTACTCAGACTTTACTGTGCGGAAGATGTGGTGGCGGTGATGGCTAAGTGACTGGAAGCATTATCCGCTATCCAACCAACAACCATTTTACACTGCTCTGGCTTCAATAATGGTGTGCTGCGGTCTCCTAGAAACTGGGACAGGAAGGTCGAACAAGAAGATGTGGGTCTTTGTTGTTGCCCATTTTCAGCTTGGCCACGGTCTCGTGGACTGCATGCACCATCAGCATCACGTCCACTTCCCCATCCCTGTCCCCTTGCCTTGCCCATTTTAAATGGACTACTGAAATATTTTAAAAGTTCAATACAACTGTATTAATTTTGAGAAAACTTATATGTGATCAGTATGCCTGAAAAGCAAGTATTTGGAGACCACAGATAGATCGGCATCTGAGTGAGATAACAGACTGATTCAATATGTGGCCTGGATTTTGGTAAACAAAATTTACTGCAAAATACTGTATATACCATGGTTAGCAGACAAGAAAAGGCAATGTATGCCTGCAAAGCAAGGATTTTGACACCACAGATACACCAGGCGTCTGAGAGAGATAACAGACTTTTTCAATTTGTGGCCTGTTTTTTGGTATTACATTTTTTTACCACAAAATACTGTAGAGACCAAGCCTAGCAAACAAAAAAATGCAAAGTGTGCCTGCAAAGAAAGGATTTTGACACTACAGATACATCATGTGTCTGATGGAGAAAACAGACTGTTTCACTATGTGGCCTGTTTTTTGGTTTTACATTATTTTTCACTGCAAAATAGTGTATAGACCAAAGCTAGCAGACAAAAGCAGGCAATGTATGACTGCAAAGTGAGGATTTTGACACCACAGATACACCAGGTTTCTGACAGAAATAACAGACTGATTCAATATGTGGCCTTTTCTTTGTTTTAAAAAACTTTTAACAGCAAAATACTGTCTAGACCAAGGCTCGCAGACAAAAAAATGCAATGTATGCCTGAAAAGCAAGAATTTGGAGACCACAGATAGACCATGCATCAGACGGAGATAACAAACTGATCAAAATATGGCCCTGCTTCTTTTTGGCCCACCAAAATTGTGTCAGTAACTAGGCTATGACACTAAAGAAAGAAATTGGAGTACCTAAATTGTAAAATATTTAGCGCAATGATATGCGATGCCTGTGGCGTACAAGTCACAGTGATAAATATAAGAACTGTAGCTAAATATTTTTGGGCCAGCTACAAATTGTTTGGGCAGCAAATGGTGTGTAAAAGCTTGTATTATATTATACGTTCACTGGTTTGGGGAACCTATTTTGTGCACCAACATAGTTGTGCCACGATATACTTTATTTAAAAAATGTTGTAAGACACGCCAAAAAATAATATAGTACCAAAAAAGGCCAGATTTTTCTGCACACTTACATCTGATGACACAAAAGAGAATAGTAAAACCAAAAACACTCAGTTTGGAAAAGTGTTGCAGTAATCCGCAAGTGCTAGTAAAAGATGTAAAAAACAGGGTATTTGGTTGATACGTTTTTTGCAAAAAATGTATACTAAGCTGCTCTACCAATCTTCACGGTATACCCTTATCAGAGCAGTCCTAACTAATGTATGCAATCCCTATCTGATGTATTTAAAAACCTGATCATCTGTATATAACCTGTGTGAACAGGGTTCAGAGAGGAAAAATCCATGTGTGCATACAGGGTAGAACAGCTTTTGTGCAGATAGCCCAAGAGGAGTGGTGGAACCCCCCAGTCTTGTAGACACAAGAGAACAATTATGGAAACAGGAACACATGGGCTACCTGCACAGTGAACAAGTCTGTATGATCATGTTCACACACCACCAAGAAACCTGAAGACACAAAAGAGAATAGTAAAACCAAAAACACTCAGTTTGGAAAAATGTTGCAGTAATCCGCAAGTGCTAGTAAAAGATGTAAAAAACAGGGTATTTGGTTGATACGTTTTTTGCAAAAAATGTATACTAAGCTGCTCTACCAATCTTCACGGTATACCCTTATCAGAGCAGTCCTAACTAATGTATGCAATCCCTATCTGATGTATTTAAAAACCTGATCATCTGTATATAACCTGTGTGAACAGGGTTCAGAGAGGAAAAATCCATGTGTGCATACAGGGCAGAACAGCTTTTGTGCAGATAGCCCAAGAGGAGTGGTGGAACCCCCCAGTCTTGTAGACACAAGAGAACAATTATGGAAACAGGAACACATGGGCTACCTGCACAGTGAACAAGTCTGTATGATCATGTTCACACACCACCAAGAAACCTGAAGACACAAAAGAGAATAGTAAAACCAAAAACACTCAGTTTGGAAAAATGTTGCAGTAATCCGCAAGTGCTAGTAAAAGATGTAAAAAACAGGGTATTTGGTTGATACGTTTTTTGCAAAAAATGTATACTAAGCTGCTCTACCAATCTTCACGGTATACCCTTATCAGAGCAGTCCTAACTAATGTATGCAATCCCTATCTGATGTATTTAAAAACCTGATCATCTGTATATAACCTGTGTGAACAGGGTTCAGAGAGGAAAAATCCATGTGTGCATACAGGGCAGAACAGCTTTTGTGCAGATAGCCCAAGAGGAGTGGTGGAACCCCCCAGTCTTGTAGACACAAGAGAACAATTATGGAAACAGGAACACATGGGCTACCTGCACAGTGAACAAGTCTGTATGATCATGTTCACACACCACCAAGAAACCTGAAGACACAAAAGAGAATAGTAAAACCAAAAACACTCAGTTTGGAAAAATGTTGCAGTAATCCGCAAGTGCTAGTAAAAGATGTAAAAAACAGGGTATTTGGTTGATACGTTTTTTGCAAAAAATGTATACTAAGCTGCTCTACCAATCTTCACGGTATACCCTTATCAGAGCAGTCCTAACTAATGTATGCAATCCCTATCTGATGTATTTAAAAACCTGATCATCTGTATATAACCTGTGTGAACAGGGTTCAGAGAGGAAAAATCCATGTGTGCATACAGGGCAGAACAGCTTTTGTGCAGATAGCCCAAGAGGAGTGGTGGAACCCCCCAGTCTTGTAGACACAAGAGAACAATTATGGAAACAGGAACACATGGGCTACCTGCACAGTGAACAAGTCTGTATGATCATGTTCACACACCACCAAGAAACCTGAAGACACAAAAGAGAATAGTAAAACCAAAAACACTCAGTTTGGAAAAATGTTGCAGTAATCCGCAAGTGCTAGTAAAAGATGTAAAAAACAGGGTATTTGGTTGATACGTTTTTTGCAAAAAATGTATACTAAGCTGCTCTACCAATCTTCACGGTATACCCTTATCAGAGCAGTCCTAACTAATGTATGCAATCCCTATCTGATGTATTTAAAAACCTGATCATCTGTATATAACCTGTGTGAACAGGGTTCAGAGAGGAAAAATCCATGTGTGCATACAGGGCAGAACAGCTTTTGTGCAGATAGCCCAAGAGGAGTGGTGGAACCCCCCAGTCTTGTAGACACAAGAGAACAATTATGGAAACAGGAACACATGGGCTACCTGCACAGTGAACAAGTCTGTATGATCATGTTCACACACCACCAAGAAACCTGAAGACACAAAAGAGAATAGTAAAACCAAAAACACTCAGTTTGGAAAAATGTTGCAGTAATCCGCAAGTGCTAGTAAAAGATGTAAAAAACAGGGTATTTGGTTGATACGTTTTTTGCAAAAAATGTATACTAAGCTGCTCTACCAATCTTCACGGTATACCCTTATCAGAGCAGTCCTAACTAATGTATGCAATCCCTATCTGATGTATTTAAAAACCTGATCATCTGTATATAACCTGTGTGAACAGGGTTCAGAGAGGAAAAATCCATGTGTGCATACAGGGCAGAACAGCTTTTGTGCAGATAGCCCAAGAGGAGTGGTGGAACCCCCCAGTCTTGTAGACACAAGAGAACAATTATGGAAACAGGAACACATGGGCTACCTGCACAGTGAACAAGTCTGTATGATCATGTTCACACACCACCAAGAAACCTGAAGACACAAAAGAGAATAGTAAAACCAAAAACACTCAGTTTGGAAAAATGTTGCAGTAATCCGCAAGTGCTAGTAAAAGATGTAAAAAACAGGGTATTTGGTTGATACGTTTTTTGCAAAAAATGTATACTAAGCTGCTCTACCAATCTTCACGGTATACCCTTATCAGAGCAGTCCTAACTAATGTGTGCAATCCCTATCTGATGTATTTAAAAACCTGATCATCTGTATATAACCTGTGTGAACAGGGTTCAGAGAGGAAAAATCCATGTGTGCATACAGGGCAGAACAGCTTTTGTGCAGATAGCCCAAGAGGAGTGGTGGAACCCCCCAGTCTTGTAGACACAAGAGAACAATTATGGAAACAGGAACACATGGGCTACCTGCACAGTGAACAAGTCTGTATGATCATGTTCACACACCACCAAGAAACCTGAAGACACAAAAGAGAATAGTAAAACCAAAAACACTCAGTTTGGAAAAATGTTGCAGTAATCCGCAAGTGCTAGTAAAAGATGTAAAAAACAGGGTATTTGGTTGATACGTTTTTTGCAAAAAATGTATACTAAGCTGCTCTACCAATCTTCACGGTATACCCTTATCAGAGCAGTCCTAACTAATGTATGCAATCCCTATCTGATGTATTTAAAAACCTGATCATCTGTATATAACCTGTGTGAACAGGGTTCAGAGAGGAAAAATCCATGTGTGCATACAGGGCAGAACAGCTTTTGTGCAGATAGCCCAAGAGGAGTGGTGGAACCCCCCAGTCTTGTAGACACAAGAGAACAATTATGGAAACAGGAACACATGGGCTACCTGCACAGTGAACAAGTCTGTATGATCATGTTCACACACCACCAAGAAACCTGAAGACACAAAAGAGAATAGTAAAACCAAAAACACTCAGTTTGGAAAAATGTTGCAGTAATCCGCAAGTGCTAGTAAAAGATGTAAAAAACAGGCTAGGCTTACATCTGATGCCTAGGCAAAAAAAAAAATTGTTTGATTTTTACGCTCTCCTATTGCATTGACCTGGCTGTATTCTGAAGTGTGACCAAACAAGTAAATATAGAAAAAAGGAGGCTATGGATTGCTTTCTAATAAAATTAGCAGTTGTAAGGTGCAAAAAAAAAATTGCCACGGATACCTGCAGCTATGTATATATAAAATACACAGCAGCAGACAGAAATTGAGCTTTTTGAGGTATGCATTGAGATCTATATTCTTACATATAGTGCATGCATGCCTTGCACTGATGTGGATATGTGCACATAGACTCCCCTGCCTACCTAGCGCTCCAATCTATGTACCCCAAATTAGCCCTAAAAAGGACTTTTGGTTTATCAGGATTTGTGAATTGAACACTAGTAGACCCACACTAACTAATAAATGTAAGAATCTGACCCTATCTCAGCAGCAGCTCTCCCTACATTAGCTGAGTCCGGAGCAGAATGCGTCGAGCAGGGAGGTGCCAGATCTCTTTTAGACATGATGACACTGTGCGGCCAACCAATCACTGTAATACAACAGCAAAGATGGCTGCGGTGTTGCAGTGCATGACAAACAGTCCCTGCATGCTGATTGTCCCTCTAAAAAGCACCAAAATTTAAAGGAGGAGACCTGAGCTCCTGCCGAATAAACCTGGAAGTACTCTTTGCTCGCCGAGTAAACCGAGCATACTGATACTCAGGTGAGAACCGAGTAGTGTCGAGCACATTCGCTCATCACTAGTGATGAGCGAATATACTCGTATACTCGTTACTCGAGATTTCCCGAGCACGCTCGGGTGACCTCCGAGTATTTTATAGTGCTCGGAGATTTAGTTTTCCTCACCTCAGCTGAATGATTTACATCTCTTAGGCAGCTTGATTTCATGTGGGGATTCCCTTGCAACCAGGCAGCCTCCACATGTACTTATGCTGGCTAACAGATGTAAATCATTCAGCTGCAGTGATGAAAACTAAATCTCCGAACACTAAAAAATACTTGGAGGTCACCCGAGCTTGCTTGGGAAATCTCGAGTAACGAGTATATTCACTCATTACTACTCGTCACTATTCATTATGAAACAGAATCTCCTCCTGTTCCTCTTGAAATATGCAGAGTGAAAGGCCACAGTCTAGAAATTATGCTGTAAAGTGCTCCTAGGAGTGTCCTGGTGTGGTATAACCTGGTACTCAATATGATGGCAGGAAGGAGGATGAGTGTGAGGTTTAAGTGATCCCGACTGTTGGCTGGTGAGAAGTGAGTGTTGCTGGAAATCTTACTGACAGCATTATCCGCTATCTAACCAACCACCTGTTCGCACTGGTGTGGCTTGAGAAGTAGTGTACCTTGCCACCCAACAAAGTGGGACAGGAATCTATGTGTCGTGGATGGGCATGTCTCTTGGGTTCCAGCAACAGGTGTAGTCGCACGTGCCTGACGTCATTGGCATCTGTGTGCACCATCATCAGCACTTTCACTTCCATGTCCCATTTTATTATTGCTAAGTCTCTGGAAACCAAGTTTATTTTTTACAATCCAAGTAATGCCATTACCAAGATAGCTATGGCATTACAGTGACTGGCAGGCAATCCCTGCATGCTTGTAGGCTGTGTAACAGGCGCTAAACATGAGGGGTGGGTATTCGAATTTCAAATCTGAGCACCAGACAATGCTCGTTGAGTGCCGAGCACATACAAGCACCCAGATACTCAAGTAATATCCTAGTCAGCACACTTACAATAGAGCCTTCACTTTCTTTTCTGACCACTGATCTTAGTGGGAGAAAATCCAAGGCAGAAAGATATATACGCAAGGTACCTCTGACACAAATTCTCTATAAGTTCATATAATGTAGTCCTACAGAGTTATATGGTATTCTATATTTTAACACAATACATATGGATTAATTGATGCTGATGCTGTGTTTATTTCTTTGGTAACTGGAGTAGAGTATGATTATAATAATTAAGAATATATGTATTTTTGTACAGTAGATCTATTACCATTGGTGTTTTCATTTATTTTTCCTCATTGTGTTTTTTGCAGTGCATTCATTAGTATTTGTGTCCTCCTAATTGCTGGTATATTGAGTTTAATTGTTAAGGTCAATTTCTTTTTCCACAAATATCCATTGATATGTTTTTTACAATTTTGTTTAGCTGAGTAAAATTACACGCTACCGTTATTTTAAACAATTAAAAGTTAATGAAGCGGGATGTTTTTTAACACAAGTCAGTTGTGCTTATCCTCCCCATCTAGATTTCTTATTTCAATTACCTATTCTGCTATACACTAGTTTACTGTTATTGAAAATTTCTATCTGAAGATTCATCTCAGCATTTTAAAATTCTGTATCATAGTGAGCATTCATTTAAGTAAGGAAATAACTTTCTTCAATGAATCCACTGCAGTGCGATAACCATTTATAACTTTTGACACATGGTTTGACAAATGTGTCATATTTTAAATAAGTAGATTCTAAAAGAGAAAATATTAAGAAACTGAGAACGCAAACCGAGAGAAGGCAATGACATTTTTAAAATGGATATTACATTATCAAATGTTAGGAATAAGACATTGACTAGATGTTAAATTTGTGGAAAATAAAGACTTTATTTCAGTTTTATTCCTTCAAATAATATTTTTCACATAACTCAATTTAGGTGCAGTTGCTAATTGTGAGTTTTATCGAGCCAAAGCTTGGATTGTAATCGGATTCAAAAAAGAAACATAAAGGGAATATGTCACAGCGCTTTTTGTTACTCTATCTGAGCTTCATGATTTGAAGTAGATAGAGGCTATGATTCTAACAATCTGTGACTGACTTTACTTTGGGACTTGCAGGTTTGATTAGCAAACGTTTATTTGCCGCAGGTCTATGCAGATCTATCAAGCTCTGTATAACCCTGCCCACGCCACTGATTGGCAACTTTCTGTGTACATTGTTCATAGGCTTAAAACTGCAAATCAATGGTGGGGGTGTATTTGTACTAGCTATAAGCAGACCAATTAGTTCTCTAGTGATAATTTCCTACTGGTAAAATAACGTTTACTGTTCACACAGATTTTCCAGCAAAATGTTTTATTTGTCTCTCTTTATGCTCTGAAGTCTCTCCAGACTCCATAGCATAATAATTCTTAGGCCGCCATCACACTAGCGAGTTTTACGGACGTATGAGCGCAGAAAATACATCCAGAAAATACGCATTGCACACGGCCCAAAGATTCTCTATGGGGCAGCTCCTATCTGCCGTATATTACGCATCCATAATACGGTATGTTACGGGCGTAGAAAATCGCAGCATGCGTTTGTCAGCGTATTGTGCAAAAAATACCCAAAGAAAGTCTATGGGGGCGAGAAAATTATGGATTACACATGGACCATGCGTGTGACTTGCGAGAAATACCCAGCGGTATTCTATAGAAAAGCCGGCAATTCAGCGCGGTGTACAGTAAAATCACACTGACAGAATAGAATGGAATAGGTAGAATAAATGTGTACACATAGCATAGGTATCTATGTATATAATTGTCTAAGGGTTTTTCTGTCTGTCTGTCCTGGAAATCCCACGTCTCTGATTGGTCGACCAATCAGCGACCGGCACAGCATGGCGACGATGATGTCATAAAGGTTGCCTCGACCAATCAGCGACGGGCACAGTCTACCGCGAATTCGCCTCGACCAATCAGCGACGGGCACAGTATCGACGTAGATGTCATAATGGTTGCCATGGCGACGATGATGTCATAAAGGTTGCCTCGACCAATCAGCGACGGGCACAGTCTGCCGCGAATTCTGGAATCATCATTGTCCATATACTACGGGAACATGCATATTCTAGAATACCCGATGCATTTGAATCGGGCCACAATCTAGTATATATATATATATATTTATATATATATATATATGTCAGTGAGACACACACACATATATATATATTTATATTTAATTCAGCGCTAGATAGCAGAAAATCCTTGTCTAAAATGCAAACCATGCAAATTATTAAAAACTAAAATACAACTTTTGCTTCTAAAGGGGACTACTGACTGGAGAATTGAGGACTTTATATTCTGTGACACTAAAGGGGTCATCTATTCAATCAGATGCCCCTGTGACAAAATTTATATAGGAAGAACTAAGCGGGCCCTTCAAATTAGGATTAATGAACATATCAGGAACATAAATAAAAAATTTGAAGGCCACCCGCTTTCTAAACATTTCCTGACCCATCATGAGGGGTTTATTCATGGCACCATTTTTATTGGCCTTAAAGTGGTACAGAAATGTTGGAGAGGAGGTGATTTTATCCAACAAATGTCCAGGGAAGAGACCAAAATGATCTTTGAATTTGATACTTTAATTTCGAGAGGTCTAAATAGTGAAATTGAATTATTTGCCTTCAATACTTAATATGATCATGTGACCGCTGCGGGCTATATAGGTATACATTACCCAGAGGGTCCTCTCTATATAGATGAAGGAACACGTTTGTCTCCGAAACACGTAGGATTTGGTCCATTACGCTTTCCTTAGCCTGTCACGTAAGCAATCACATGACCTTGACGTCACGTAAGGTCCTGCAACAGCAGAGTACCTAGCGGCTCAGCCCAGCAGCGCTGACACACTCCACAGAGGAAGCGAGCGCAGGATCTTCTGCTGCCGGCTGGGGCAGTGCCTGCAGCCCGCAATCCTGAAGGCAACACGCGGCATTCACTTGATTTTACCCCTCTTTGGCAACGCAAGTGGACTTAACTACGAAAGTTTGCACTTCACAGTGGTATCCTCACCAGGTATATTTCATTCACTAATGCTTTTTTAATATATAAGTTTAAAATTTCACACGGTGGTTGTACTATCTCCAGTTAACTGCAACCCCCATTTGTTATCTGAACTTTTACTTTTTTTTTTTTCCATATTGTTGTTTTTAGCAGCCATTAGTTTTGGTCCTCACAAGGGGTTAAATCTGGATTCCAGCGCAGGTAGCTCTCCTTTTTTACTATATTAATTAACTTTGTTATGGACGGGTGGTACTGTAACATTATCTGCTGCAGAATTCAGAGCGGTGTTAGTGCTACTGGCATCTTTTATATTGAGTTACATCTGTAAGATGCGCCTATTCTGGCACTTAGCCTCTCTCTTCCCACTCCTGTGTAGTGGTGCAATATGGGGTAATGAAGAGTTAATGTCACCTTGCTATTGAAAGGTGACATTAAGCCAGGTTAATAATGGAGAGGCGTCAATTATGACACCTATCCATTATTAATCAAATAGTACAAAATGGATAATAAAACACACACACATTATTAAAAAGTATTTTGATGAAATAAAGACACAGGGTGTTTTAATATTTTATTATACTCTTAATCCACCTGAAGACCCTTGTCACATGAAACAAAGTTAAAAAAAAACAAACAACAATATTCCATACCTTCCGTTGTTACAGCCTAGGAACTTTTCAGAATATTTTCCCACGCTCGAGTTCATATGAGTTCATCCAGCAGAGGGCGCATCACCGCGACTCAGGGTAACTACAGTACATTCCCCTGCTTATCATTCATTCACCAAGTTTTACAGACAGGGGCGACTGCATTAGCAGAGCTCCTGGGTGTAAAATGATTTAACCCTTTCAGATGGATTTACAGCGTGGGACGAGACTGTAACGACATAAGATATGGAATATTGTTGTTTGTTTTGTTTTCATTTGTTCCAGGTGACAAGGGTCTTCAGGTGGATTACCAGTATAATAAAATATTACAACAACCTGTGTATTTACTTCATTAAAATACTTTGTAATAATGTGTGTGTGTTTTATTAACCATTTCATACTATTGGATTAATAATGGATAGGTGTCATAATTGACGCCTCTCCATTATTAATCTGGCTTAATGTCACCTTACAATAGCAAGGTGACATTAACCCTTCATTACCCCATATCCCACCACTACACGGGAATGAGAAGAGGGTGGCCAAGTGCCAGAATAGGCACATCTTCCAGATGTGCCTTTTCTGGGGTGGCTGGGGGCAGATGTTTTTAGCCAGGGGGGGCCAATAACCATGGACCCTCTCCAGGCTATTAATATCTGCCCTCTCACTGTCTCATATGTCTCACTGACATATATATATATATACATATATATACATATATATATATATATATATATACAGTATACAGTATATAGACAGTATGTATGTTTTTACGATTATTTGAGCCCATGGATCCATTGTATGTCCGTATGTCGGCTTTGCAAGCCTGTGAGAAAATCTCGCAGTACAGATGACATACGGATTACATACGGAGGATGCCATGAGCAAAATACGCTGACACGCCTTGCCTACAGATGACATACAGATCACTATTTTGGGGACTTTTCTGCATATTACGGCCATAAATAACGGACCGTATTTTTAAACGCTGAGTGTGAGGTCGGCCTAAAAGGACCCCCAGGGGGCATCGAGGTAAAAATACTCAGGTTTCCCATAGACTTACATTGGGCTCGTTGCTTGGGTCAAGTACCCAAGTATTACAATTTGCTCGATCTGAGCAACGAGCACCCAAGCATTTTAGTGCTTGCCCATCACTAGAAAGGATGGATCCTGGAAATATTTTTGGGCTGGAGGCGACAGGGAGTGTTGAGAGCTTGGATGTGTGGTTTGAAGGACAGGGCAGAGTCAGGGGTTACTCTGCGGCAGCAGATTTCCATGACAGGGGAAAGTGTGATTTCATTTATTGTGATAGATCGATAAGGTAGGGAAGATGTGTGAGATGGAGGAGTGATAATTAGTTCAGAACTGTCCACATTGAGCTTGAGAAAGCGAGAGGAGGATATGGCTGATAGACACTCCTGGATTTTGGACAGCAGAGAGGTGATGTCTGGGCCAGAGAGGTAAATGATGAATGTCATCAGCATAAAGATGGTACAGGAATCCATGGGACTTTATGAGTTGTCCCAGGCCAAGTGCATAGATTGAAAAAAGTATGGGTCCTAGAACAGAGCCTTGGGGGACTCCAACAGAGAGAGGGTGAGATGAGGAGGTAGTGTGGGAGTGGGAGACGCTGAATGTGCGGTTGCAAAGGTATGAGGAGATCCAGGATAGGGCGAGGTCTTTGATGCCAAAGGAAGAGAGGATCTGTAGTAGGAGGCAGTGGTCAATTGTGTCAAAAGCAGAGGACAGGTCTAAAAGGAGGAGTATAGAGAATTGTCCGTTAGCTTTGGCTGTAAGTAGGTCATTAGTGATTTAATCAGGACAGTCTCAGTGGAATGATGGGGACGGAAACCAGATTGTAGATTGTCAAAGAGCAAGTTAGATGAGAGGTGGGAGGCAAGTTCAGCATGGTCGTGCTGCTCCAGAAAGCAAATGTGAGCAGCAATATTGGGCGATAACAGGACATAGCGGTTGGGTCGAGGTTTGAGTTTTTAATGATAGGCATGATTGTGGCATGTTTGAAAGCATAAGAGAAAGTACCAGAAGTTAATGCTAGGTTGGAGAGGTGGGTTAGGAATGGGATAAGTGTGGTGGTGAGGTTGGAGAGGAGGTGAGATGGGATGGGGTCAAGTGCACAAGTGGTGAGTAGTGTTGAGTAGGGTTGAGCGACCTTCACTTTTATAGGATCGGGTCGGGTTTCACGAAACCCGACTTTTGGAAAAGTCGGGTCGAGTGAAATCGGCCGATCCTATAAAAAAGTCGGGGTCGGGGTCGGCCGAAACTCGAAACCCAATGCAGTGCATTGAGTTTCCATGGTTCCCAGGGTCTGAAGGAGCGGAAACTCTCCTTCAGGCCCTGGGATCCATATTTAAGTGTAAAATATAGAATTAAACTAAAAAATATTCTTATACTTACCCTCTGACGCGCCCTGGTACTAACCGGGAACCTTCCTTCCTTAGAATCAGCCTTCCAGGACCTTCGGTGACGTCGCGGGTGACGTCGCGGCTTGTGATTGGCCGCGCGGCCGCCCATGTGACCGCTCGCGCGGCCAATCACAAGCCGCGACGTCACCCGCGACGTCACCGAAGGTCCTGGAAGGGCTGATTCTTAGGAAGGAAGGCTGTCGGAAGGAAGCAGGGCGCTTCCGAGGGTGAGTATATTCCTATTAGGTATATACTCACCCTCGGAAGCGCCCTGCTTCCTTCCGACAGCCTTCCTTCCTAAGAATCAGCCCTTCCAGGACCTTCGGTGACGTCGCGGGTGACGTCGCGGCTTGTGATTGGCCGCGCGAGCGGTCACATGGGCGGCCGCGAGGCCAATCACAAGCCGCGACGTCACCGCGACGTCACGGCAAGGTCCTAGAAGCGCGGATTCGAAGGAGGAAGGCTGCCGGTTAGTACCAGGGCGCGTCAGAGGGTAAGTATTGCAATATTTTTTATTTTAATTCTATATTTTACACTTTAATCTGAATTCCGATACCAATTCCCGATATCTTAAACATATCGGGAATCGGGATCGGAATTCCGATTCCAGATTCAAAAGATCGCCGACTTCATGGCCGACCCCCCACTGGGGTCGGGTCGGGTTTCATGAAACCCGACCTTGCCAAAAGTCGGCGACTTTTGAACAATTTCGACCCGTTTCGCTCAACCCTAGTGTTGAGCATTCCGATACTGCAAATATCGGGTATCGGCCGATATTTGCTGTATCGGAATTCCGATACCGAGTTCCGATATTCTTGCGATATCGGAAATCGGAATTGGAAGTGTTCCCAGTCTACTTCGGTGCCTGGGATCCATATTCATGTAAAAAATAAAGAATAAAAATAAAAAATATGGATATACTCACCCCTCCGACGAATCCTGGCTGTCACCGCTGCGAGCGTCTGCCTCCATTCCTTAGAATGCAGTGAGTGAAGGACATCAGCCATGTTTCTTAAAGGCCGAGGAAGGCAAGATTGCGAGAGAGAATGGTTTCATGAAACATATGAAGCTTATTGCAGATGGAGCAGGCATTCCAGAAAGTGTTCCACAGAGAGGGAGCAGGGGGGTGGGCATCAGGGGCACAGGTTTTATGTTGGAGAGATTGCGGTAGTTCATATTAGATAGGAAGCAGTAGGAGGGGGAATTAATTGGGAGGTATTAGCTGTGGAGGTCCAGGATTAGGAGATATGTCACTAGCAGTCAGGAGAAGCAGAGAAAGGGAGAGCAGGTGGGAGAAGGAGAGTGGCCTGCTTGTTTTATGTTTTATTAGGAGAGACCTGAGTTTGAGTAGCAGGTCAGCAGAGAAGGTCAGGTGGGGAGAAAAGAGGGAAAGGAAGATGATTATTTGTTAGAGGGTGCTGGGGTTTGGGGATAGCAAAGGAGAGTGGAGATTAGTGGAGCAAACACTGTAAGGGTGTGTGTAAACATGGTAACATAGTGACATAGTTAGTAAGGCCGAAAAAAGACATTTGTCCATCCAGTTCAGCCTATATTCCATCATAATAAATACCCAGATCTACGTCCTTCTACAGAACCTAATAATTGTATATAGTAACATAGTTAATGATTGTTAACATAGAATAATGATGATAGTTAATGGTGAAGGAGTAAAATGAGTTAATAAAAAAGCTGGGTCCAAGTAATAGGAAGTGCTTACTCGGCAGAAATGATCAATCACACATAATTCAAATACCATCCTGCCATCCGTCACTAAAGTGCGAGATCAGAAAAAGCGGGAATACAAGCAGATGCTGATAAACACCTGACAGCAGGAGCTCAGTGGAAGCATACGGCTGAGGATAAAGTTGCCAACACAGCTGGAGCACTGGCACCACATCACAAAGAATAATTAGCATGGCAAAAATGTGGAAAAACCTTACTCAGCACATGGCAATATCCAGCACCATCATCTGATACAATCCCTCTATGCAGGAGGCAGCATTTAAGTTATGCCTGTGTAGCATCTCAAAGAGGATTAATAGAATAGACACTAAAAAAGCTTGAGAATGAGGCTGCAGTCACACTATCAGTATTTGGTCAGTATTTCTCATCACTATTTGTAAGCCAAAACCAGGAGTGGGTGATAAATCCAGAAGTGGTGACTTGTTTCTATGATTCTTTTCCTCTGATTGTTCCTCACCTGGTTTTGGCTTCCAAATACTGATATAAAATACTGACCAAATACTAATAGTGTGACTGCAGCCTGACAGATTAAACAACACGGTGGAAAAGTATCTGACCACACGTCTACCCATAGTGAGTGATGTGTCTTGCCTGGGGTTGATCGATCACCCTAAAACTCGGATCAGAAAGGATCGGTCTGATCACACTTGAAAATCGTCGATCGGGAATTCCGATTTCCGATCCTCATTGAAGTCAATGGGGATAAAAAACCCGAATTCCTAAAACACCTATTTTACATTGTGGTGTTTTCTAAATGACCAAAAACACCAAAATAACATGTAGAATTGGTAATCGGAGGCAGCGGAGCCAGAGAAATCAAATAAAAATGGGCACAAATACTGTTTTAGTATGAATAGCGGTTATAATGGGGCACATTTGGTCTACGGGTCAAAATAATAACATAATGCTTGGCAAACTCTTTGGAATTTACTTTTTCTTCATTTAATTTTATTCTTCAACGGTGGGCACGGCGCTGTAGATACCATTATCACGCCTGTGGATCTCCCAGGCCGAGGTGCCTGCTTCGCTCTTTTTTCCGCTAAGATCAAGGGCAAAAATGGTTCTTAAATGATTGTCTGTTGCTTCCGCTGAAATCTATGCCTGAGATGCAGGGAGGCCATACACTGGAACCAGTGGGGAAAACCACAAAATTCACAGATACTGATGACCCGAAATCACACCAACATCTTTCTGACTCACGTCGCACACGACAAGATGCTGGAAGGCTCTCGTCTACAGCTAATGCCCAGTCGCCACAGTCAATAAAAATGTTGAAGAGATCTAAAGCTGTGCACCACAATCCAAAATAGAGTGTGCTGTAGCAAGAGTCCTGCCTACACTTTTGTCTGCACATCATTCCACGGCAGCAGCATTGATGTCATGTTTGCTGTTCCTTGCCCTGGGTACAATAAATGGTACCGAGTTCTACCCACTATTAATTTCATTTTTTTTTTACCTTTCATCCTTCTTTTTTAAATAGCTCATTCTGATAGTTTTTTTTAAGAAAATGTGTTTATTGTTTAAAAAAAAAAAATTGCTTGCCCTATTCCTCTGTTGTGTCGGAGTAGGTTTAAATATAAGAACTTTGCATGGTTTAGCGACATTTGAAAAATACACCTTCCAGGAGGCCTGTCTCAGGGGACTCTCACTGGGAGGGGTCCGCGTTCAGCTTGCCCCACAGGAGCAAGGAGTCTCCAGGGGTACCGAGAGGAGGAATGCTCACCCCATACACTGTTTCATCTTTTTCTGCTTAGACTTATTTTTTTCTTCTTCTGCATTTTATCATTCTGCTTATTCTTATTCTGCATATTCTTTTTTTTCCTGGTCTTATAGTATCTGGTTCTTCTGGTTCTGGTGCTTTGGGTACTGGTGCTTCTGGTTCTTCCATTTCCTAAATCTTTGCTTCATCTTCTTCTTCCTCTGGTTTTTCTTCTTCTTCTTCTTCTGGGTCTTCCTCTGGTTCTGGTTCTTCTTCTTCCAGTTGTTCTTCGTCTGGTTCTTCTTCTTCTTCTAGTTCTTCTTGTTCTTCTTCTTTTGGTACTTGCATTTATAATTGTAATTTGTGAAGCACGTAGTTCAGGTGCACGGAGGAACAGCAAGAAGTACCAGTGTGCGAAAGCACATTCGTGGACAAGCTGATGTTATTAGAACCAGGATACACAGTAGACGGAACCTGTGGCAAAGACATTATCAAGAACCAGCTGGTGGTGCTGGGACTCTGTTATTAAGCAAAAGGTATAAGTGCCATTGGCACTAGCGAGAACCATCTGGTGCTGCTGAAACCCTGTTATTAAGCAGAAGGTATAAGTGCCATTGGCACTAACGAGAACCATCTGGTGATGCTGAAACCCTGTTATTAAGCAGAAGGTATATGTGCCATTGGCACTAGCGAGAACCATCTGGTGTTGCTGGAACCCTGTTACTAGGCAGAAGGTATAAGTGCCATTGGCACTATCGAGAACCATCTGGCGGTTCTGGAACTTGTATTGAACTGCAGGGTTAACATGTGTTACTAACCCCCAAAATAAAGGACAGCTCCTGTTACTGGAACCCGGAGCCACAGCAGGAGCCACCTGGACTACCTGAACTCTGGAGACCCACCTAACTCTACTGGGGCACGGAGCAGAAGCAGATCAAGTTGTGCTTCTTCCCGATTACCAGTCTACATTACCGGAACCCAGAGCCAAGCTAGGAGGCAACTGTCCTGCCGGCACTCTTGAGAACCAGCTAGCAGAGGAACAGTGCAGGGCAACAGCGGGTGGTGCTGAGGCCCAGTGGTACAGGATTCATTCTAGGTGGACAGCAGAATTTGAATTGCCAGCAGTACAGCCAGAGTCCAGCTTGCGTTGCTGAACCCCGACAACACGGCAGCGGGTGTTCACTGTGCTATGTGCACTTCCGAGCAACAGCTAGCGGTGCTGAGTCCCAGGCAGACAGGATTCATTATAGTTGGAAAGGAGAATTTGAATTGCCAGTAGCACAGCCAGAGTCCAGCTTGCAATGCTGGACCCTGACAACATGGCAGTGGGTGTTCACTGTGCTACTGACACTTTCGACCAACAACTGACGGTGCTGAAGCCCTGGTGGACTGGAGTATTTGTAGGTGGACTGGAGTATTTGTAGGTGGACTAGAGTATCTGATTTGCCAGTGGCACAGCCAGAGTAAAGCTTGCGGTGCTGAACCCCGTAAACAAAGCAGTGGTTGTTCACTGTGCGACTGACACTTCCGAACAACAGCTGACTGTGCTGAAGCCCAGGAGGGCTGATCAATCTAGTGGTGCCAGAGGGCCAAGTGTGGACCTGGAGACTGTTGCTAGACATGTGTTTATTCAGTCTCATCTGGCGCGGGGCTTGCAAAGTCTGGCGAGATCCAGGCCTGGTTCATCTTTATAAAAGTTAGGCATTCAATGTTATCAGTGGATAGGCGTGTGCGTTTGTCTGTTAGGACTCCACCAGTGGCGCTAAAGACAAGCTCCGATAACACACTGGCAGTGGGGCTGGCCAGCACCTCCAGGGCATACTGGCTAAGTTCTGGCCATATATCAAGCTTGGAGACCCAAAACTTAAAGGGGGCTGAACCATCCTGGTACACACTGACATGGCTGGATATGTAGTCTGCCACCATCTGAAGGTAATGCTGCGTCCTACTGATTGGAATTGTATGGGATGGTGCATGACGTGGTTGCGGGCACACAAAACTTTGCCACATTTTGGCAAGACTGAACAGGCCTTCTGCAGAGGTGCTGCTCCTGCTCTGTGGACGGCTTCCTCCCCGTCCTGGAGGCACTGAGCTGCCGTGTGAAACACTCGAAGTAGTCCTCTCAGGTGGAAATGAAGACATCATCAAATGTACAAGTGTGTCTTTGAAGTCTTGCATTTCACGATCCCGGTTCAATGGTGTTATCAGGCTTTGTAGGTTGTCCCAGTAGTGAGGATCCAGGAGGCTGGCCACCCAGTAATCATCAGTGTTGAGAATGCGAGCGATATGGCGGTCGTTTTGAAGGCACTGCAGCATGAAATCACTCATGTGTTGCAGACTGCCGACTGGCCACACCCTACTGTCCCCTGCTTGAGACGTGCTCTCTGTCTCCTCTGTATCCCCCATCCTCACTGTAAATGATGACTACCAGTGTGTGGTGCACCATCCTCCGCTGGCCATACTACTTCCTCCTCCAATTCTTCCTCCTCTTCTTCATCAAAATGTGTCCCCTGTCTGGACCTTTGTGAGTTGCCGTTTTGCCTGGCTAACAACTCACCCGTAGAGCTGTGGGTAGACTGTCCCGATACAGAAGGCATTGTCAGCATTTGTTCCTCCTCCTCGTCCAAAGCTGCATCCCTGATCCCTAGCATAGTTTTTTCAAGGAGGCATATGAGGGGTACAGTGATGCTGACTATGGCATCATCCGCACTCGACATGAGAGTGGAATCATGAAAGGGCCGCAAAACACAGCAGATGTCCTTCATGTAAGCCAACTCGGCACATGTGAAGTGTGGCCTGCGAGCTGTGCGACTCGTTTGCGCCTGATGCAGCTGGAATTCCATTACTGCCTGCTGCTGCTCACACAACCTCTCCAGCATATGCAATGTGGAATTCCACCTAATTTGGACGTCACATATGAGGCGGTGTTCAGGCAGGTGAAATCTTCGCTGCAGAGCTGCAATGCGCGCATTGTGTAAGCTCGAACGGCGCAAGTGAGTGCACTCGCCACGGACCTTGTGCAGAAGATCTTCAAGATCCGGATAGGTTTTAAGAAAACTCTGCACGACCAAATTTAACACATGTGCCAGGCACAGGATGTGAGTCAGGTTGGCTAGACCCAGAGCTGCCACCAGGTTTCACCCATTATCACACACCACCATACCTGGCTGGAGGTTGAGCGGCCCAAACCACTGGCCACTCTGCTGCTTGATGGCATTTCACAGCTGCGCTGCAGTGTGGCTGGTATCTCCCAAACTAATTAATTTCAAAACGGCCTGTTGACGTTTGGCAACGGCAGTGCTCAACTTGGTCGTGTCAGTGGACGGTTCACCAATCCTTGTGGATGTAGATGGTGCCAACAGCTGTGCAGAGGAATCTGAGGAAATGGAGTAGGAGGAAGAGGTAATGCGAATGGACAAAAGTCCTGCAATCCTTGGCATTAGCAGGACCTGCGCAGTGCCACTATGCACTTCTGTACCCGGCTCCACCACATTTACCCAATGGGCAGTGAGGGAAATGTAGCGTCCTTGACCGTGCTTACTGGTCCACGCATCGGTGGTCAGGTGGACCTTGCTGCTGATGGCGTTAAGTAGCGCACACTTAATTTTTTCTCCATGTGCTGTTGCAGGGCAGGGAAGGCTTTTCGACTAAAATAGTGGTGGCTAGGAACACAGTATTGTGGGACTGCCAATGCCATGAGGTTGCGAAAGGTGTCCGTGTCCACCAGACTGAATGATGGCATTTCAAGGGAAAGCAGTTTTGAAATGCTAGCATTGAGAGCCTGTGCTCGGGGGTGGCTTGCAGGGAATTTCCTTTTTCGAGCCCATAACTGTGGGATGGATGGCTGCAGGCTAGACTGGGACTGTGAGGATAACCCGGATTGTGAGGTTGGTGGCAGTGTGACAGTGACGATGGCTGTCTGTACACTACTGCAGGAGGACGTTCCCTCTCTCTCCTGGGAGGAACAAGCTACAACATTAGCGGATGAGGTGGCACATGGAGCTGCAGGTTGGGCAAGATTTTTTATGTGACTTGTCCACTCCGCAACGTGCTTGTTTCTCAAATGCCTCAACATATTGGTGGTATTTTGGTTGTGGACATTTTTCCCTTGCTTCAGATTTAGATGACACAGATTGCATCTGACTGTTGTAATGTCATCGGCAACTTGGTTAAAAAAGGCCCAGGCACCACATCTCTTTGGAGCACCCCTCGCACTAGTTTTTTGCGTGGGTCCTGCTCCTTCCGTGTGCTGAAGTGGAGACTATAGGCAACCAACTCTCGCCCCTCACTCTACTCCCTTTTTTGGCCCTCTGCTGCTGTACTGTTATGGGAATCTCTTCCTCTGAGCTGTTACCACCACTTTGCTGTCCCTCACACCATGATGGATCAAGGACCTCATCATCTGTTGGACCCTCTTCCAACACCTCAGATGATTGCTCCTCCCGGGTCATTTGTATACTGCAGGATGCACCAGCTAATTCCACCTGAGTTTTATCATCATCTGATGCGTACTGTGGTCGGCTGACTGTGAGCACAGGGCTACCTGCCTCTTCTTCTTCTGAGTGAAATTAAAGTTGGGCATCACTGCTTAAAAGCTCTTCTTCCTGTTGTCGAATACTGCCTGACTGGCCCCCTGATCCACAGCCAACAGATTCTTCAAACAGAAGTATAGATGGCTCCTGTACTGGTCCCTCTAACTGCCTGGGTAATTTGGCAGGTGGTGGTGAAGAAGCAGAGCTGTGCTCTACACTGACATGAGCGGACTCTGTGATCTGAATATGGGAGGATGATGATGAGGAACGAATTAAAGTCGATGCCGCAGCTGCGATCCATCCAACAACGGTTTCAATTTGTTCCTCCCCCAGCAATGGGATACCACGACCTCCAACAAAGCTGCGCATGAAGGACTGTTCCCGGGAATAGCTAGTGGCTGAGTCACTTGTGCCCGCAGCAGGCAAAGATTCTCCACGTCCTCTCCCTACAACACCTCCACAACCGCTGCCACGACCACGTACCTTACTCCCTGTCTTCCTCATCTCTCTGGGCTGAAGGGCAGAATAGTTCTCCTATTTAGTGTGCCTAAACCTGTAAAGCTGCAGACAGGTGTAAGAACCACTAATTGGATCTAGTTTGGCATAAACTTTAATAGAAACTGGTGTGGCCTAAACGAATATGAACTGGTGTTGTGTGAACTGTAGTTATCAAAATCTGATACCGTGGGGGCGCAATCTACGATGCAAAACTGGAATCTACAAATATTCTGCAAATAATAGGTGAGAATGTGCAAGGCTGCACAATCCCACAACAAAAATACGATAGTGTGATTACACCTCGACTGCTGCACAGGGGTGTAAACTGACACTAATTGGAAGTATTGTGGTGAGTCCAATTAGAGTGCAATCACACACAAAAAGCAGGTGGTAGTATTAGGAATATTTGTAGCAGTTGCACTGTGGGGACGTAATCTACAGTGCAAAAGTGAAAGCTACAAATATTCTGCTAATACTAGGTAAGAATATTTTCCAATTCCCACACCTCTCCCCTCCCCAGTCCTCACTAAGGCCGGCGTCACACTCGGCATAAGACAATATGGTCCGTATTTTGCTCATGGCATCCTCCGTATGTAATCCGTATGGCATCCGTACTGCGTATTTTTCTCGCAGGCTTGCAAAACCGACATATGGCTATACAAGGGATCCATGTGTAAAAAAAAAAAAACATATATACTGTCTATATATATGTATATATATATATGTATATATATATATGTCAGTGCTCTGACGCGTCAGGTAGGGGAGTGGATGAGCTCCTTGTGACGCAGAGCGGAAGTGACGTTCGAGCCGGCGTTGTCAATGCAAGTGCCATTACAAACCGCTGCCACCACTGCTTTTTAGCTGCTATATAAACCCCCATATGGCCACTGTTGTTGAGACTATCCCCCTGGACGAAGCTTAACCACGAAACGCGTGTCGGCGTCCACCTACTAGTCTGCTGTTAGAGGTAAATACATCCCTACCTTCCCCTATGCCTTTGCACTTTAGCACTGCATGCACCTTATGGCCATTATATGAATAGACACAGCCATACTATTTCGGGATCCTCAGGGTTCATATACCTCATTTGTTAGGCTAGCTTTGTCTGCCAACATATACTTTATTTAACCCGTTGCATCCTTTACATATTTCATAGGTGGTTGCTCCTTTAGGCATATTACTAATTCAGCTCACACACCTTAGGCATTCCTCTTTCTATGACATACCTATGGTCCTTATATATACATACATTGTGTATAATTTATGCCTTATTGATTTTAGTGGGTCTTATATGTAATTATTTGGGACTAGATGGCGGCCCGATTCTAACGCATCGGGTATTCTAGAATATGCATGTCCCCGTAGTATATGGACAATGATGATTCCAGAATTCGCGGCACACTGTGCCCGTCACTGATTGGTCGAGGCAACCTTTATGACATCATCGTCGCCATGGCAACCATTATGACATCTACGTCGATACTGTGCCCGTCGCTGAATCAGAAACGTGAGATGTCTACGTCCTTTATGACATCATCGTCGCTGTGCCCGTTGCTGATTGGTCGAGGCCTGGCGGCCTCGACCAATCAGACGCGGGATTTCTACGTCCTTTATGACATCATCGTCGCTGTGCCCGTTGCTGATTGGTCGAGGCCTGGCGACCTCGACCAATCAGAGACGCGGGATTTCTACGTCGATGCTGTGTCGGTCTCTGATTGGTCGAGGCAACCTTTATGACATCATCGTCGCCATGGCAACCATTATGACATCTACGTCGATACTGTGCCCGTCGCTGATTGGTCGAGGCGAATTCGCGGCAGACTGTGCCCGTCGCTGATTGGTCGAGGCAACCTTTATGACATCATCGTCGCCATGCTGTGCCGGTCTCTGATTGGTCGAGGCCTGGCGGCCTCGACCAATCAGAGACGTGGGATTTCCAAGACAGACAGACAGACAGACAGACAGACGGAAAAACCCTTAGACAATTATATATATAGATTATTTGATCTATGTTAGGTATTGTATATGTATTTTCCTCAGCGGACAGTATAATTCTGTCTCATGTATTTCCACTGACTGTTATTGGACTCTATTAGAATTTTAATTGTACTATTAATAAAATTCAGTTTTTATTGGCATTAAGCTTCCGCTGTGGTTCTATCGTTGGATATTTGCTGTTATATGGGAGTGCCTTACACATAGGCTATTGTTTTGGATACACATTATTAAAAAGTATTTTAATGAAATAAAAACAAAGGTTGTTGTAATATTTTATTCTACGTTCAATCCATCTGAAGACCCTCGCTCTGTAACAAAGAAAAAATAATAAACCAACAATATACATACCTTCCGAAGATCTGTAACGTCCCATGATGTAAATCCATCTGAAGGGGTTAAAATATTTTACAGCCAGGAGCTCTGCTAATGCAGTGGTGCTCGTGGCTGCAAAACCCCGGGGAATGAAGGTAAAGTAGGTCAATGACCTATATTTACCTTCATTTGCCGTGAGGCGCCCTCTGCTGGTTGTCCTCATATGAACTCGAGCCTGGGAGCTTTCTAGGAAATTTCCCACGCTCGAGAAACAACCAGGAGAGGGCGCCTCACCGCCCCAACCAGCAGAGGCGCATCTTCCAGATGTGCCTTTTCTGGGGTGGCTGGGGGCAGATGTTTTTAGCCAGGGTGGGCCAATAACCGTGGACCCTCTCCAGGCTATTAATATCTGCCCTCAGTCACTGGCTTTACTACTCTGGCGGAGAAAATTGCGCGGGAGCCCACGCCAATTTTTTCCGCCATTTAACCCTTTAATTTAATAGCTAGAACGGCCAAATTTTGCATATATACACTACGAACATTAGTAGTGTGGAATATGCAAAAAAAAATGGGGATATGAGATGGTTTACTGCATGTAATCCATGTCTCATATCATGTCGGGTTTAGGAAGGAGATAACAAAAGCCGGCAATTGAATTACCGGCTTTAAAGCTATCTCGCGCTGTATGAAATAATAATATATATACATATATGTGTCTCACTGACATATATATATATATATATAAACCTATTCTCTGTGTACACATTTATTCTACCTATTCTATTGTAAGCTGTCAGTGTGATTTTACTGTACACCACACTGAATTGCCGGCTTTTCTCTCTAACACTGCTGCGTATTTCTCGCAAGTCACACTGCTGGTCCATGTGTAATCCGTATTTTTCTGACTTCCATAGACTTTCATTGGCAGTTTTTTTGCGCAATACGGTGACAAACGCAGCATGCTGCGATTTTCTACGGCCGTAGAAAGCCATATAATACGGATCAGTAAAATACGGCAGATAGGAGCAGGGGCATAGAGAATAATTGGGCCGTGTGTAATGCGTGTTTTACGGACGTATTTTATGCGCTCATACGTCCGTAAAACTCGCTAGTGTGACGCCGGCCTAAGAGGTATAGGATCACCCATTTAAATAACTTTTGTTCCCTCTATCTATCTATCCAATTCTTAATAGCTGCAGTCTGAACAAAATAAAAGATTGGTGGATGGTGTGCTGAAGCAGCAAAAAGACAGGCGCTGCAATCTGCAGAGAATGCAGTAAGCAGACCAGTGTATGCTGCACAGTGACGCTGCTGGTTCCACAGAACTCTGTGCAGGTCTTAAGAAAAAAAGCACAGGGTAGTGAAGCACAGTCAGTGAAGGTACTTTAACACAGGAGGTGTTAAAATAAATTGGACAAAAACGCTAATAGAGACACAATATTTTCTCTCTCTCTAATGACAGAGACAAGCTCTCCCTGACTGAATTCACAGTAGAGTGAACACAAAATGTCGGCGCCAGCCTTTTATAGTGCCTGATCACAGCCAATCACAGTCATGCCAGTAGTTAAAATGCCTACTAGCGTTTCAGGATGTTCCCACACTTCACAGGTTCTTCATTGGGTGGTTTATGTGTCAATCACAAGCACTGTGCAAAAAAAAAAATACGCACTTCCGATTTCCGATTTCTGATCACATTCAAAGATCGGAATCGGATTCGGAATTCCGATCATAGTGAAAATCGGTATAATTCTGATTTTACATGATCAGATCGAGCAACCCTAGTCTTGCCCATTTAAATGGGGTCTCCAATTTGGACACATAACCTGAGCTTGCCCTTTACCGCCTTGGAGGTGCTGGCTTACCCTGCAGAAAGAGTAGGTCCAAGTAATAGGAAGTGCCTACTCGGCAGACATGATCAATCACACATACTGCAAATGCCATCCTGACATCCGTCACTAAAGAGCAAGATCAGAAAAAGCGTGAATACAAGCAGATGCTGATAGACACCTGAGAGCAGGGGCTCAGTGGAAGCATAAGGCTGAGGATAAAGTCGCCAACACAGCTGGAGCACTGGCACCACCTCACAAGGAATGGTTAGCATGGCAAAAATGTGGAAAGCCTTTTTGAGCACATGGCAGTATCCAGCACCAGCATCTGATACACTCCCTCTTTGCAGGAGGCAGCATTTAAGTTATGCCTGTGTAGCAACTCAAAGAGGATTAATAGGATAGAAACTATAAAAGCATGAGAATGACAGTTTAAACAACATGGTGGAAAAGTATCTGTTCACACGTCTCCACATACTGAGTGATGTGTCTGACCCTTTTAAATTGGGTCTCCAATTTGTACACATGGCCTGAGCTTGCTGTTTACCACCTTGGAGGTGCTGGCTTACCCCACAGAAAGCGTGCTGCTGGAATGTGTGTTTTGCATGGCAGAAGATGTGATCATCACAGGCGCATGCGCCTCCCCACAGTCAATGTGGGCAAGCTCAAATTCAAAACAACACGAACACGGTGGAGTGCACACCAACAAAGTAGTCTGTACGAGACCTCATTAGGACCTTCAGTTCTTATAGTAAGCCTTAAATATATCAGTTGTTGGTATTCTTAGTACTCAATACCTAACATTGACTGTACACAGTTACACTTGGCGATAGGTACAGATACAGTATTTTACCAGGTTCTTTGCAAACCCCACAATTATGCTTCCATCCAAGACCATCACATAGCAGGTTTAAAAGGATCGTTTTAAAAGGATTACATTTAAACGTCCAACTAGATCCCCAGCCCCAGTCTTAAACGTTTGTGCCTAAATAAACAAATATACAGCAGGTATTGCACAAAGTGGCTTGCCACGCAATCAACCTGCTGGCCACTTATCTGACCCTATATTAATAGTGTGACCCCCTTTCTCGCCAGTTGGCTATCATATATCACACTCATATATAGAGGTCACAATTATCAACAAATAAAACCTAAGGAGGTTTCACCAATACTATGAGACGTTATGCCCTGCACGTACATTTTTTCTGCAGTGAGCATCACTCCTATATCTGACTCTTTCCAACCTCAGTTAAAGGATCAATGTGACATGCAGACCAAGCAAAATCATATAAATAGGAGAGGTCTCACCCGATTAAGAGGTAGTCAGTAAATGGTTGCTGTAATCCTTTATCCTCTTTGTTGGTGTGCACTCCCCCGTGTTTGTGTTGTTTTGTCCCAGCACCTTGCACTTTAGGATATCATTTTTGTATTATTAATTTTTAACATACTTATTAAAAGTTATATTTTATTCTAATACGCTGTTATAAGTAATATTAGATGGATCTACCTATCTGCTACATTTGCAAGCTCAAATTCATTAAAATGAACCAGGAGTAGAGCCCACAGGACTTGTCCATACCTTTTGCTGAATAAAGAAGTATACCATCAAACCCAGCCATAGTTAAACTCCACTGCTGTCTGTTTGTTCTAGTTTCCATTCACAATGTTTTGGGGCCTATCCAAATAAAAAAAAAAGACTGGTCTTTTGCAGGGTACACCCACACAGACTGCTTTTCAGAATACCTCCAGAGAGCCTTTTTTTCAGAGTACTCCCACAGAGATGCGTGTAGAAAGTACACACAGGTTGTTTGACACATTATTCCCACAGATGTGGTTGCCGATTAGAAAAGCGTGATTTTACATACAGTACTCCCACAGACATGGGTGCAAAGTGTAACTCTTTTTTAGGAACTCAACTTGTACAGACACAGCGGCAGAGTATTGCACACTACTTGTACAGACCACTGTTGTAGTGTACACAGAAGCTTTATGGCACAGTACTTCCAGAGGCTTTTTGGTAAAGTAGAAACAGAGTCTTATTTGCACAGCACACACAGAGGCTTTTGGGTACAGTACTCCCAGATACATTTCGGTACAGTACAAACAGAGGCTTTTTGACACAGTACTCCATGATGCTGTTTGGTAAACTGGAAACAGAGGCTTTTTGCAACAGTACACACTGAGGCTTTTTGACACAGTACTCTTGGAGACTTTGTCTTACAGTACAAACAGGTGTTTTCTGGTACAGCACAAACAGAGACTTTTTGGTTCAGTACAAAGGCTTTTTGGCACAGTACTCCCAGAGGCTTTTTGGTGCTGTACAAACATAGGTTTTTAATTCAGTGCTTCAAGAGGCTGTTTGGAAAAGTAGAAACAGAGGCTTTTTGGCCTTTTACTCCCAGCGGCTTTTTGGTACAGTATAAACAAAGGTTTTTTGGCACAGTACAAACAGAGGCTTTTTGTACCACAAATGGGAAAGAGATGGCTGAACTTTTTTTTAAGACACACTACTCACAAAAAGACGTTTGCACTACTCGCAAAAAGATATTTAGACACACTACTGGTATAGGCCAGCGGTAGAATAAAATAATTTTGGGGGCGCACAAATTGGAAAAAGATGGCTGCATAGTATAAAAATATTTTAGATACACTACTCACCAAAAGACAGCAGCAGAGCAGAAAATTATTTTGCCACAGTACTCGTACTGACACGTGTACATAGTACACAGAGGATTTTTGGAACATTTTTTCCAAAGACGGGGGCGCAGAGTACACACTGAGCCTTAAGTGCACAGTACTCCAACATGTGGGGTTGCAGAGTACACACAGAGGCTTAAAGGCACAGTGCTCCCACAGTCAGGGGTGCAGAGTACACACAGAGGCTTAAAGGCAAAGTACTCACACAGGTGGTGTTGCAGTGTATGCACAGAGTCTATAAGGCACAGTACCTCTACAGGAGGGGTTGCAGAGTGCACACAGAAGCTTCAATGCACAGTACTGCTACAGATATGGGTGAAAAGCACACACAGTTGATTTTTGGCACCATACTCCCACAGATGTGGTTGCAGAATGCACACAGCATTTTTTTGGCAGAGCACTCCCACTCAGACACATGCACATGTACACACAGCATCTTTTTTGCAGTGTGAAGCCTAACACTATCCCTCAGTTCAGCTGCATCCCTACACTAATCACAGCAGAATGACAGTGGCACTCATGATCCGGCAGTTATACAGACTGGATCACGGGTCATTGCAATACTTGGCATGGCTGTGATGGCTCTGGAAGTGACATTTCAATAAACATCCTGTTAAGAGTCCACGTTCAGGGCTCAAACTGGACACTAGGTGTTCGGTACGGACCGCGGACTTTACAGTACAGGTTCGCTCATCTCTAATGATAACAATCTCCTAAGTTGCAGCATATTTTTCCATGGTCAAACTTATCTGCATTCTGGCTATTACCCTATCTATAGGGAAATGCCTAATCATTTTATGTTTGTTGTATACCAATTGCTACTGGTTAATTATATTAAGCAACAGCATTAGAACAAATCAGTGGGATACTACTTTTAAGTCATCAAAAGATTAATTTACACAGTGTGAAGCAGATTGATGAAGTTATAGTCATTTGTTTTCTGTTGAAACTGTAACAAGATATAAACTTATTGCAGCCTGCTACTAACTGTAGACTCTATCAGGTCACCAGAGATATGCAACATGGATAGGATGCCATTCTTATATGTTGGATTCACACAGATATTGCATATTGCATTATGGTAATGTATAGTCTTACTGTGCACGGTATTTTCATGCTTATTTCAGCTATTCTCTTTGTGGGAATGTGCAAAACATTGAAGCAAAGTTGACTCATCATCATGTCCCGTCAATTATTTTTACAGTGATGTGATACTTACAATATTGTTGCACAAAAATTACTTTTAGTAACTAAGTTTGAATTAATGACACTAGGAAGAATATTTTCCCATATCTCATTTAGCACATTTTGATCAAGTGACAACTACAATTTTTCATCTCCATGTTATATTTTAGCTTAATTGCGACTGCAGTATTGTAAGTTGAAGAGACTGTGTGGTGTCATTTATAAAAGATGAAGCTTTAGTGTTTCATTTCATTAGTGTAAATATTTAATGTAGGTCAATATATAACAACTATGCCTTAACTTATACTTGTAATTTACATTTTATTTCCAGCATTCTAGAGCATATACTGTAGAAACAAATAATACACTTTTTAATTTAGCATGTTTTAAAAAATGCATTGTATTTAATTATAAACACTTTTACCCTATAACAATGACACAGCATGCAACCTTTCAAAAGCTCTGCATTCTGCTGATAGAGCAAAGAGGCAGTAAAGGGAAGAGTGGTTGTTGGAGTGGGTTGAGAGATAAGTAGTCTGCACATATATAAATGAATCAAAACCCTTATTCTGCAGTGATCAATTTAAAGTTGATTTAGTATTGCTCAGTCTTTTCAGTGTACAGTATGTTCTTGGATATAATGTAATTTAGGGGTTTGGCCCCTTTGTATAAGTTTTACAAATATGTGAGATAGATAATTACAGTCAACCTATTTGGCAATGAGGTAAAAAAAAAATATTAATATATTTTTCCACACACAGATGCTCAAATAATATTTAAATCATATATTTTTCAATGATATGTCCAAAATTACCACATGGCACTTCTTAATATATGAAACAACAACGTGGACAATCAGTTGTATTAACCCCTGAGTCCAAGGAAGAGAACCATAAAAATGCACTAAAAAAACACTATTTATTATCATCAAAGAGTTTAAAAGAGGTTACAGAACATACATGACAAAAAGATACCCAAGGGGCCGATAAAATACCCTAAGGAAGAATATGCATTGCCACAGTATTACAGATCTACAAAAATTTCAATAACCTTTGTAAGGGGTAATATATAGCCAGATCAGCCTGATGCATGTCATTGCGCACATATAAATATCCACTGTGCCCCTACGGGGAATACATAGTATGCTGTCCAGACATGAAGATACAGGAATTGCAAAGAATAAAGTGCAAAGTACAAATTATCTCACCGCCATGAACTTGTGGGTGAATAGAGGCTGCAGATCTTTGGTATTGGGTGATTCGGCATTCCCCTGTCGCCCCGACGTGCGTTTCGCCCTTAGCTTCTTCCGGGGGCGTGCACATATATGAATGCATCAAAACCCTTATTCTGCAGTGATCAATTTAAAGTTGATTTAGTATTGCTCAGTCTTTTCAGTGTACAGTATATTCTTGGATATAATGTAATTTAGGGGTTTGGCCCCTTTATATAAGTTTTACAAATATGTGAGATAGATAATTACAGTCAACCTATTTGGCAATGAGGTAAAAAAAATAAATTAATATATTTTTCCACACACAGATGCTCAAATAATATTTAAATCAGCCAAATGTTTGTTTCTGCGTGTGCGCATATATATGTGTCTGTGCGCGCGCTCATTTGTATTCGTGTTTGTGGGCAGTGTCGCCCCCAGGTGCAATCAGTAATCAACTCTTGGGCCCCACTTTTCAGCTACACGCAGATGTGACATCATGCGCAATCACAAATTCATATAGCAGTGAACTGGGTAGATTGTTGAATGAATAAGATGCTGCTTTGTCTGAATACATTGATTCATGTACAGTCATGGCCAAAAGTATTGACACCCCTGCAATTCTGTCAGATAATACTCATTTTCTTCCTGAAAATGATTGCAAACACAAATTGTTTGGTATTATTATCTTCATTTAATTTGTCTTAAATGAAAAAACACAAAAAGAATTGTCCTAAAGCCAAATTGGATATAATTCCACACCAAACATGAAAAAGGGGGTGGACAAAAGTATTGGCACTGTTCGAAAAATCATGTGATGCTTCTCTAATTTGTGTAATTAACAGCACCTGTAACTTACCTGTGGCACCTAACAGGTGTTGGCAATAACTAAATCACACTTGCAACCAGTTGACATGGATTAAACATGGATTAAAGTTGACTCAACCTCGGTCCTGTGTCCTTGTGTGTACCACATTGAGCATGGAGAAAAGAAAGAAGACCAAAGAACTGTCTGAGGACTTGAGAAACCAAATTGTGAGGAAGCATGAACAATCTCAAGGCTACAAGTCCATCTCCAAAGACTTGAATGTTCCTGTGTCTACCGTGCGTCAGGAAGTTTAAAGCCCATGGCACTGTGGCTAACCTCCCTAGATGTGGACGCATTAAAAGAGATTTTAATGCAAGATTGTGCAGATGTTGGACAAATAACCTCGACTAACATCTAAACAAGTTCAAGCTGCCGTGCAGTCCGAGGGTACAACAGTGTCAACCCGTACTATCCGTCGGCGTCTGAATGAAAAGGGACTGTATGGTAGGAGACCCAGGAAGACCCCACTTCTTACCCCGAGACATAAAAAAGCCAGGATGGAGTTTGCCAAAACTTACATGAAAAAACCTAAAATGTTTTGGAAGAATGTTCTCTGTTCAGATGAGACAAAAGTAGATCTTTTTGAGCAAAGGCATCAACATAGAGTTTACAGGAGAAAAAAAGAGGCATTCAAAGAAAAGAGCACGATCCCTACAGTCAAACATGGCGGAGGTTCCCTGATGTTTTGGGGTTGCTTTGCTGCCTCTGGTACTGGACTGCTTGACCATGTGCATGGCATTATGAAGTCTGAAGACTACCAACAAATGTTGCAGCATAATGTAGGGCCCAGTGTGAGAAAGCTGGGTCTCCCTCAAAGGTCATGGGTCTTCCAGCAGGACAATGACCCTAACACACTTCAAAAAGCACTAGAAAATGGTTTGAGAGAAAGCACTGGAGACTTCTAAGGTGGCCAGCAATGAGTCCAGACCTGAATCCCATAGAACACTTGTGGAGAGATCTAAAAATGGCAGTTTGGAGAAGGCACCCTTCAAATATCAGGGACCTGCAGCAGTTTGCCAAAGAAGAATGGCCTAAAATTCCAGCAGAGCATTGTAAGAAACTCATTGATGGTTACCGGAAGTGGTTGGTCGCAGTTATTTTGGCTAAAGGTTGTGCAACCAAGTATTAGGCTGAGGGTGCCAATACTTTTGTCTGGCCCATTTTTGGAGTTTTGTGTGAAATGATCAATGTTTTGCTTTTTGCTTCATTCTCTTTTGTGTTTTTTCATTTAAGACAAATTAAATGAAGATAATAATACCAAAGAATTTGTGTTTGCAATCATTTTCAGGAATGTTGTAGCTGTTTTCGCTCTGACCCAGTCAGATAGCTAGATCACCAGGGAGGCCAAATCGTGAAATTACGCCCTTAATTGACAAGCGCTTGGAGACAAAAGAATCGCACACGTTCTGTGTGAAATTCACTTTTATCTGATATGTCAAAAAACAAGGCAAAGTTTTATACCATTTACAACAAATGCATTTCAATGTAAGTCATGTAGCCCCCACCATCGCCCAGGGTCATACTTTATTTACCACGCACCCAGAGCCTGTTATGGCTGACTATTGAGAACATACATGATAAGAAGTGGAAAGGAGACTAGCAGACTATTACAACAACAGATTCTAGAAATTCTAACAATTAAAGGCAAAAGGCACTTAAAGACAAACTATTAACCCTTTTATATCAGGAAGAAACTGAGTATTATCTGACAGAATTGCAGGGGTGTCAATACTTTGGGCCATGACTGTATACTGTACTAAGTACTGCTCATATAAGTGGTTGGTGGCCCACTCTTCCAGACAAGCCCAGCAGAGGATTCTCCTGTGCTCCAATGTGCCAGTCCAAACCTGTTTGTGGATATATACGTATATTTGTGCAATTGTTTGCAGACTGCTGGAATACATGTCTCACGAAGGAGCATACTGTACATATGTCCCACAGGGAATTAATAAAGATCTCACTCAGGACAAAGATTGGGACTTTCCTCAGCTAGAAAAGTCATAACTTTGTTTCTTAATGTTTGGGAGCACTGTTCACTCTTTGCAGTACAATATGAAAAAAGGGATATAACAAAGTAGTAAAAATGTCATAATAAATGAATGTCACAAAAAGTAGAGTAAGCATACTATAGTTACACCATAGTGCATTGATACTGCCTTGCTGACAGTTGCTACATTGGTAAATATTTTTATTCGCTTTTTCATACAATGGTTTATTTGAAAAAATTGTCTGAAATTATTGTTGCACTTTTATAGTAAAACAATTTTGCATACTTAAACAAATTGTCCTGTATAATTAAGTAGTAGTTAAATCCTAGCAAGTAAAATATATTTACAGATACTACATACAGTTGTGCTCAAAAGTTTACATACCACTGCAGAATATTTTATTTCTTGCCCTTTTTTCAGAGCATATATCTGATTGATAACACCAAAACTTTTTCTCCACTCAAGGTTAGTGGTTGGATGAAGCCATTTATTGTCAAACTATCGTGATTTCGCTTTTTAAATCATAATGACAACCCAAAACATCCAAATGAGCCTGATCAAAAGCTCACATGCCATGGTGATTTTGGCCTCATAACATGCACAGAAATTGACACAAATGGGTTTGAATGGCTACTAAAGGTAACATCCTCACCTGTGACCTGTTTGCTTGTAATCAGTGAGTGTGTGCATAAAAGCTAAATGAGTTTCTGGGATCCAGACAGACTTTTTTATTTTTCATCCAGCCACTGATGTTTTTGGATTGTGAGTTATGGGGAAAGCAAAATAATTGTCAATGGATCTATGGGAAATGGAAGTTGAACTGTATAAAACAGGAAAGGGATGCAAAAAGATATCCAAGGAATTGATAATGCCAGTCAGCAGCATTCAAACTGTGATTAGCAAATGGAAAATTGGGGGCTCTGTAAAAACAAAATGATGGTCAGGTAGACCAACAAAAATGTTATCCACAACTGCCAGTAAAATTGTGCGGGATGCAAAGCAAATCCCACAAATAACATCAGCTGAAATACAGGACTCTCTGAAAACTAGCTGCAAGGTCGAGTCGGTGGAAGAAAGCCATTACTGCGCAAATGCCACAAAGTATTTCACCTACAATAAGCAAAACAGCACAGAGACAAGCTTCAAAAGTTCTGGAACAAGTGATGAGACCAAAATTGAACTAGTTGGACACAACCATAATGTTACATTTGGAGAGAGGTCAACAAGGCCAATGATGAAAGGAACAACATTCCTACTGTAAAGCACAGAGGTGGATCACTGATATTTTGTGGATGTGTGAGCTACAAAGGCACAGGAAACTTGGTAAAATTTGAAGGAAAGATGAATGCAGCAAGTTATCAGCAAATACCTCAGGCAAATTTGCACTCATCAGCCCAGAAGCTGCACATGGGACGTACTTGGACATTCCAACATCACAACGATCCAAAACACAAGGCCAAGTTGACCTGTCTTTGACTACAGTAGAATAAAATGAAGGTTCTGGAGTGGCCATCTCAGTCTCCTGACCTCAATATCATTGAGCTACTTTTCATGCTAGAGAGCCCAGGAATTTACAGGAACTGGAGGCTTTTTGCCAAGAAGAGTTGGCTTCTTTACCATCTGAGAAAATAAAGAACTTTATCAACAACTACGACAAAAGACTTCAAACTGTCATTGATGTTAGAGGGGACAATTCATGGTATTAAAAAATGCGGTATGTGATCTTTTGATCAGGGTCATTTGGATGTTTTGGATTGTCATTATGATTTAAAAAGAGAAGACACGGTAGTTTGACAACAAATGGCTTCACCCAACCACTAACCATGATTGGAGAAAAAGCTTTGGTGATATCATTCATATTCTCTGAAAAAAGGCCAAGAAAGCAAAAATTCTGCCTGGGTATGTAAACTTTAGAGCACAACTGTATACTAGCTTAAAAAAAACAATTGTAAGGCTGAGTGTGATTATAGTGTAGTCCATGTACTATTACACCTGACTGAAAAATGTAGAACAGATACTCATCGATGTAATAATTTTTTGCACAAAACAATGAAGAAACATAATGTGTCTGCACTTTTTTACCATTTTCCATTGCTCTAATTTTTTAATGTTTTATGCATCAAAATATTGCCACAGTTCTTATTTTTTTTTACATACAATTCTGCTAGAAAAAAATCGCAACTGAATTGAGCAGCCTTATAACTCTCTCCTGTATGGTCAGTAGGCTTCACTAGAATCTTGAATGAAAATGTGTCTAGAAATGTAAAGTGACATCTATGAATCCAAGATAACATAACTAGACTCTAGAGCAAATATTCATCAGTGAATCCTATCTGTATCTTTGACAAGGCAGAATTGCTTGTTGGTACTTTTCCCTTGGAAAAACTGTACCCAATAGCCAGATTTTCCATTAGCTTGCATAACTTGACAGATTTACTTAGGTATAAACTAAGTTTTAACATAGCTTAGATCTACTTGCTTGATATTTATGCTGTGTGGTGGCCTTTGTTGCTGTGACGCTTTGAATGTGGGGTGGCATGACTTAGACCCATGGGGTTTAAAACCTGTAGCATGGGTGCTGTGAAGTATCTCTTCAGCGCTGATCACTACACCTTTAAGGTCAGAGACCCACTAAGAGGTTTGCCGTGGCTTGGGAATAGGATCCAATTACATCAAAATGTTAAATTAAGAACCACATGTTCAATTTTGCACATTTTTGTGATCAATGCATGAGTCTTTTTCTTGAGCTATTCATAAGTAGTTAACACTAGGGTTGAGAGATTTTTAGTTTTTTAGGGTCGAGTCGAGTCGAGTGAAATCGGCCGATTATCGCGAAAAGTCGGGGATCGACCGAAACACGAAACCCAATGCAAGTCAATGGGGAAGCATAGTCGGCAGTGAGTGGAGGCCAGGAAAACATGTACAGTGCCCATTTTAATGGCAAAAACATCTATTCTTGTTACTGAAGCTTGACAATCTTAATTTACCTTATAATAATAGTAAGGCATTGGAAATTGGGGATCATTTGGCTAAAGTTGTGGGGGGTAGGGCTGGGTCAAGTATTTAGTGGGCCCAGGAAATCTGGACCACGTCATGGCAGTGGAGCAGGGAGAGGTAAGTATTTAAACTTTGCAAGTGCTGTGATCCTGAGCAAGCAGGGGGGGGGCACTCGTTGGCATTGGCACTGGCACAAGGCCCCTCAAAGTACGGCGGTGTGTTTGCACGGCGGGGGCGCCTCCCACTGGCAGCGACACTTTTGCGTACAATGAGGGGCCCTGTGCCAGTGATGTCGCCAACGAGTTCCCCCCCCACCTGATGAAGGAACCTGCACTTTCATCTGCACCTTCCTCTTTGTCCCCGTGTAAGGTGGTATGGTATGCGGGAAGGGGAACCTGACTTTCAGCAGGGTCACAATCTTGCTGTGTAGCTTGCACGGGGAATGTAGCGTTCTGGGTCAATGTACCAGCAGACTCATCTATCACTGGCTGGGCAATGGGCAGGATGAGGAGGAAACACAGATATAGGCCCAAAGAATAAAGTGGGCTAAATGCAGTTCAAAATTGGTAACAGGACTAACCAGGGGGCATTGCTTTGTTCAGTGGAGTACAACTGTAATGAGAGGTTGACACAGTGAGTAGGCCCAAATCAGTAAGTAGGCTAAATGCAGTTCAAAATTGGTAACAGAAGTAAACAGGTGGCACTGGTTTGTTCAGTGTAGGAGAATATCAAGGAGCGGCAGACACCATTAGTAGGGCCAACAAAACAAGTAGGCCAAATGCAGTCTTATATTAAAAACAATTTAACGAGAGCCTGAAGATAGAAGCTAGGGAAAGGCAACCTGGTAAACACCTTGGAGCGGAAGACACCGTTTGCAGAACCCAGACCCAACTTGTAGGCCTAATGCAGTGTTGTTTCAACAACTACTTAACGAGAGCTTGAAGATAGAAGCTAGGGAAAGGCAAACTGGAGAACACCTTGGAGTGGAAGACACCATTTGTAGAACCCAGACCCAACTTGTAGGCCTAATGCAGTGTTGTTTCAACAACTACTTAACGAGAGCCTGAAGATAGAAGCTAGGGAAAGGCAACCTGGAGAACACCTTGGAGCGGCAGACACCGTCTCTACAACCCAGACCCTACTTGTAGGCCTAATGCAGTTTTGTTTCAACAACTACTTAATGAGAGCTTCAAGATAGAAGCTAGGGAGAGGCAACCTGGAGAACACCTTGGAGCGGCAGACACCGTCTCTACAACCCAGACCCAACTTGTAGGCCTAATGCAGTGTTGTTTCAACAACTACTTAATGAGAGCTTGAAGATAGAAGCTAGGGAGAGGCAACCTGGAGAACACCTTGGAGCGGCAGACACCGTCTCTACATCCCAGACCCAACTTGTAGGCCTAATGCAGTGTTGTTTCAACAACTACTTAATGAGAGCCTGAAAATGGAATTTCAGGACAGGAAACCATGAGAACAGCACAGAGCGGCATACACCGTTAGTAGGCCCCAACCACACTAGTAGGCCAAATTCAGTGTAATATTAACAACTATTTAAGAAGAGCTTGAAGATAGAAGCTCAGGAAAGACAACCAGGAGAACACCTTGGAGCGGCAGACAACGTTAGTAGGCCCCAACCAAACTAGTAGCCCCACTGCAGTTGTTCGATTAAAGAACTATTTAACGAGAGCCTGAAGATTGAAGCTCAGGAAGGGCAACCAGGAGAACACCTTGGAGTGGCAGACACTGTTAGTAGGCCCCAACCAAACTAGTAGCCCCACTGCAGTTGTTCGATTAAAGAACTATTTAACAAGAGCCTGAAGATTGAAGCTCAGGAAAGGCAACCAGGAGAACACCTTTGAGCGGCAGACACTGTTAGTAGGCCCCAACCAAACTAGTAGCCCCACTGCAGTTGTTCCATTAAAAAACTATTTAACGAGAGCCTGAAGATTGAAGCTCAGGAAAGGCAACCAGGAGAACACCTTGGAGCGGCAGACACTGTTAGTAGGCCCCAATTAAACTAGTAGCCCCACTGCAGTTGTTAAATTCCGATAGGCTGAAAACCTGATAATTGCAGGTAATTTTTTTTAAAGAGGACAGCTGTATTGAGTGGCGCTGCCAGACACTGTTAGAAGGCCTTACACCACAAAGTTGGCTCGAAGCAGGTTTAAAAAAGGTTACATGGGTACACGGTCTGCATTGGTGTGCTCAGTGGAGGACAATTGGAAGGAGGGACCACAGAAACACTTAGTAGGCCTAAAATAAAAAAAGTAGGCTCTATGCACTTTTAAGTAGGTTCCAGGGGTACACAGGCAGCATTGGTGTGGTCAGTGGAGGACTATTGGAAGGAGTGACCACAGACAGACTTAGTAGGCCTAAAATAACAAAATAGGCTCTATGCAGCTTCGATTATGTGGCAACCTGGAGAACACCTTGGAGTGGCAGACACCGTCTCTACAATCCAGACCCAACTTGTAGGCCTAATGCAGTGTTGTTTCAACAACTACTTAACAAGAGCTTCAAGATAGAAGCGAGGGAGAGGCAACAGAGAAAACACCTTGGAGCGGAAGACTCAGTTTGTAGACCACAACGAAACTTGTGGCCCCAATGCAGTTTTATAATTCTGACAGGCTGAAAACCAGCCTTTTTTTTTAGAGGAGGACAGCTGTATTAACTGGCGCAGACAGACACTGCTATTAGGCCTCACACCACAAAGTAGGCTCACTGCAGGTTGAAAAAAAGTTACATGGGTACACGGTTGGCATTGGTGTGCTCAGCGAAGGACAAATGGAGGGAGGGACCACAGACAGACGTAATAGGCCTAAAATTTTTAAAAAATAGGCTGAAAGCTGTTTGAATTATCTTGCAGGGGTACACAGACAGCATTGGTGTGGTCAGCGGAGGACAATTTGAAGGAGGGACCGCAGACACACTTAGTAGGCCTAAAATTGAAAAAAATAGGCTCAAAGCACCTTTGATTATGTGGCAGGGGCACACAGGCAGCATTGGTGTGGTCAGCGGAGGACGATTGGAAGGAGTGTCTGACACAGTTAGTACTTCCAAAAAATAAATAGATGTTAATGTCTCGCAAAACAACAAAACCCGCCAAAAAAGGGTGGCATACTTAGGTACAGGGGTGGGCTCCTCTGCTGAGTTTCAGACATAGTAATTTGGCTCTAAGTATTTACTGGTGTCAATATAGGACACTGACCCTGACTATTTTAACTAGCATCATACATGTCAACAAATTGGTATTGTCAGTGCCAGGCATTGAAGGATGTCAGCGCATAGACTAAACATTGGTGGAGCTGTGAGAGATAATTTTGCAAGTGGTAGAGCACTGTTTGAGCTGGGGGGAAACTCTCTTGTGGCCGGCGGTACAGGCCCAGGGCCCCTCATGTTACAACGGTGTGTCTGACGTTGGGTGCGCGCCACCACCACCAGAGACACTTTATTGTACTATGAGGGACCCAGTGGCAGTGCCGTCGACCAAAAGCGGGCACACCCACCTCTTCAGACAAACGGCACTCTCACGGGTGTTTGTGCCAAGTGGCGAGACCACGGCCCCGTGGGGGGAGTTTGCCCATTTAGGGAGGTGTAAACATGTCGTATGCTGGACAAACAGCTGCTGCAAATTAAGAGATTGGAACAGTCAGTAAGACCAGTCCACAAGCAAGACCTTTTTATAGGAAAGCTAGGTGTCAGCCGGGAAAGGTGGGGCAAAATAATTAGAAATCCATGAGTGGTTCATTTTAATGAAGGTTAGATCATCAACATTTTGGGTAGCCAGACGAGTCCTTTTTTCAGTCAATATTGAACCAGCAGCACTGAATACTCTTTCTGATATCACACTAGCTGCTGGGCAAGCAAGCTCCTGCAATACATATTCTGCCAATTAAGGCCAGGTGTCTATTTTGGATGCCCAGTAATCAAATGGGAATGATGGTTGAGGGAGAACATCGATAAGGGATGAAAAATAGTTAGTAACCATACTGGACACATGTTGTCTCCTGTCACTTTGAATTGATGCTGCAGTACCTGTCCTGTCTGCGGTCATTGGGAAATCACTCCACAACCTGGTCAGAAAACCCCTCTGTCCAACGCCACTTCTGATTTGTGCACCTCTAACACCTCTGCCCTGTTGCCCCCTGCAGCTCGTGTGAGAACCATCACCGGCGCTGTGTGCTGGGAATGCCTGAATCAAACGGTCTACAAGAGTTGCTTGTTTGGTTGCTAATATTTGTTCGAGGTTCTCATGTGGCATGATATTTTGCAATTTGCCTTTATAGCGAGGATCAAGGAGGCAGGCCAACCAGTAATCGACATCGGTCATCATTTTAATAATGCGTGGGTCCCTTTTGAGGATACGTAAGGTATAATCCGCCATGTGGGCCAAAGTTCCAGTTGTCAAATCTGCGGTTGTGCTGGGTTGAGGGGCAGTTTCAGGAAAATCTACGTCACTTGTCTCCCTCAAAAATCCTGAACCCGGCCTTGCAAAGTCACCAGTTAATATTGGCCCCGGAGAAGCTTCTTCATTCAAAAAATACTCATCCCCATCATCCTCCTCGTCCTCCTCCTCTTCGCCCGCTACCTCGTCCTGTAGACTGCCCTGACCAGACAATGGCTGACTGTCATCAAAGCTTCCCTCTTCCTCGGCTGCAGACGCCTGCTCCTTTATGTGTGTCAAACTTTGCATCAGCAGACACATTAGGGGGATGAAAACATCGAAGGACTTGACACAGGTCTTATACCTTCGACCACTGCACACCTGACAACTCCATGTCTGCCATCCAACTGCCTGCCCGTGTATGTGTATCCTCCCACAAATACATAACAGCACGCCTCTGTTCGCACAGTCTCTGAAGCATGTGCAGTGTGGAGTTCCACCTTGTTGCAACATCGATGATTAGGCGATGCTGGGGAAGGTTCAAAGACCGCTGATGGTTCTGCATACGGCTGGAGTGTACGGGCGAATGGCGGATATGCAAGCAAAGTCTGCGCACTTTGAGGAGCAGGTCGGGTATCTCCGGATAAGTTTTCAGGAAGCACTACACCACCAGGTTTAAGGTGTGAGCCAGGCAAGGAATGTGTTTCAGTTGTGAAAGGGCTATGGCAGCCATAAAATTCCTTCCGTTATCACTCACTACCTTGCCTGCCTCAAGATGTACACTGCCCAGCCATGACTGAGTTTCTTGCTGCAAGAACTAGGACAGAACTTCCCCGGTGTGTCTGTTGTCGCCCAAACACTTCATTGCCAATACAGCCTGCTGACGCTTGCCACTAGCTGTCCCATAATGGGAATCCTCGTGTGCAACAGTGGCAGCTGTGGATGGAGTGGTCGTAAAACTGCGGTCTGTGGATGAGCTCTCACTTCTGCAGGAGGACGAGGAGGAGGAGGAGGGGAGGCGAACGCCTACAGCCAACTGTTTCCTAGACCGTGGGCTAGGCAGAACTGTCCCAGTATTGCTGTCCCCTGTGGACCCTGCATCCACCACATTAACCCAGTGTGCCATGATGGACACATAACGTCCCTGGCCATGCCTACTGGTCCATGCATCTGTTGTCAGGTGCACCTTTGTACTCACAGATTGCCTGAGTGCATGAACGATGCGGTCTTTTACATGCTGGTGGAGGGCTGGGATGGCTTTTCTCGAAAAGAAGTGTTGACTGGGTAGCTCGTAGCGTGGTACAGAGTAGTCCATCAGGGCTTTGAAAGCTTCGCTTTCAACTTACTGGTAGGGCATCATCTCTAACGAGATTAGTCTAGCAATGTGGGCGTTCAAACCCTGTGTACACGGATGCGAGGATGAGTACTTCCTTTTCCTAACGAGAGTCTCATGTAGGGTGAGCAGGACTGGAGAGCTGCAGATCGTGGAACTAGCGGGGGTGCCGGTGGACATGGCAGACTGAGAGAGGGTTGGAGATGTTATTCTTGCTGGTGCCCTACATGCAGTGTTTCCTACCACGAACCTGGTGATTCCCTGACTGCTTTGGCCTGGCGACGAAACCTGCACATTTACTGCAGGTGGTGCGGGAAATGGTGGGCTTACAGTGAGGGAAGGGATGTAGCGTTGCTGACTAGCTTCATTGGCCGAGGGTGCTACAATCTTAAGGGACGTTTTGTAGTTAGTCCAGGCTTGCAAATGCATGGTGGTTAAATGTCTACGCATGCAACTTGTATTTAGACTTTTAAGATTCTGACCTCTGCTTAATGTAGTTGAACATTTTTGACAGATGACTTTGCGCTGATCATTTGGATGTTGTTTAAAAAAATGCCAGACTGCACTCTTTCTACTATCGGATACCTTTTCAGGCATTGCAGACTGAGCTTCTTTAACCGGATGGCCATGCTGTCCTACAACTGGTTTTGGTTTTGCCATGCGTTTTTGGCCAGATACGGGCCTGGCAGATGGAACCTGTTGCGAGGTTGATGCCTGCTGTGGCTCCTCCTCTTCCGCTTCAGAGCTACTGCCGCCTGCACCCTGTTCCCCCAATGTCAACAACTGGGTCATCTATGACCTCCTCTTCTATCTCGTGTGCAACTTTGTCTGTGTCACCGTGTAAGCCGGTGGTATAGCGTTCGTGATGGGGCACCATAGTCTCATCGGGGTCTGATTCTGGATCAGTACACTGCGAGGGCAATGTTCTGGTCTGAGTCAAAGGAACAGCATAGTAATCTGGCTGTGGCTGTGCATCTGTGCACTCCATGTCCGATTCAACTTGTAATGGGCATGGCCTGTTAACTATTTCACTTTATAACCCAGGAACGGTATGTGTAAAGAGCTCCATGGAGTAACTTGTTGTGTCGCCTGACGCATCCTTCTCTGTTGTTCTTGGTGAAGAAGACAAGGAAGCGACTTGTCCCTGACCGTGAACATCCACTAACGACGCGCTGCTTTTACATTTAGCAGTTTCAGAATAGGAGGCGAAAGAGCTAGAGGCTGAGTCAGCAAGGAAAGCCAAAACTTGTTCTTGCTGCTCCGGCTTTAAAAGCGGTTTTCCTACTCCCAGAAAAGGGAGCATTCGAGGCCTTGTGTAGCCAGACGATGAACCTGGCTCAACAACTCGAGACTTAGGTGCTATATTGCTTTTCCCACGACCACCTGATGCTCCACCACCACTACCATCATTACCAGCTGGCAATGACCGCCCACGGCCACGACCTCTTCCACCAGACTTCCTCATTGTTTGAAAAACGTAACCAAAATAACGGTATTTGTTACTGTAAAACCAGTTGCAAGATGAACTCAAACTTCTGTTGGATTTATATATCCCTTTATAGGTGGGTGAGACTGCAGGGAAAATCACGCCCAATATATAACAGTACACAGCTTCTGTGGCAGACAGATATGCCACTAACAGGACTGACACAGATGCAGACACTACCAATAAAAATCTCCCCCTTTTTATTTTTTCTGGAAGAATATTGAAGAAATGTGGCCCGCTCTTATATAGTATATGTTCTGTGGCATAAAATGAAAGACAGATGCCACACACACGACTGGCATTGAGGCAGAATTGCCAGTCTTAATCTCAAACTATTTTTTATTTATTTATTGGAGAATTGGCAAGAAATCAGGCCCACTGTTAGACTGTATGTTTTCTGTGGCACAAAATGAGAGACAGATGCCACTCACAGTACTGGCACTGAGGCAGAATTGCCAATCTTAATCTTCGACTATTTTTTTTTATTCATGGGAGAATTGGCAAGAAATCAGGCCCACTGTTAGACTGCATGCTTTCTGTAGCCCAAAATGAGAGACAGATGCCACACACAGGACTGGCACTGAGGCAGAAATGCCAATCTTAATCTCCAACTTTTTTTGTAACTTTATTGTGGGAGAATTGTCAAGAAATCAGGCCCAATGTTACACACTAGGTTTTCTGTGGCACAAAATTAGAGACAGATGCCACACACAGCACTGGCACTGAGGCAGAATTGCCAATCTTAATCTCCCACTAATTTTTTTTTTATTTATGGGAGAATTGGCAAGAAATCATGCCCACTGTTAGACTGTATGTTTTCTGTGCCAGAAAATGAGACACAGATGCCACACACAGGACTGCCACGGATGCAGATTTGCCAATTTTAATCTTCACTTTTTTTTTTTTTTCTTCAGGGAGACTAGTGAATAAATCTGGGCCACTGTATTCGAGTATATTTTCTGTGGCAGAAAGTGGCTTGAAGAGATATAACGGAAAAAAAGGGACTGTCCTACAATTACTATCTCCCTGCAGTAATCTCAGCAAAGTATGGCAGGCAGCAATAACAAGGAGTGGACTGCTGCACAAAAACGTCAAAAGTATGGACAAACAAACAAGATAGCTGTGCAGAAATTAAGGAGCAACAGGATTTGTGCTTTGAAAAAAGCAGTTGGTTTGCACAGCGGCATACAAACAGCAATGCAGCTATCAGGGAGCCTTCTAGGGCAGCCCAATGAGCTACAGCGCTGAGGAAAAAAAATGTAGCCTCCACTGTCCCTGCAAACAAAAGGTGGTGTTGGACAGTGGAAATCGCTACAGCACAAGCGGTTTGGGGGTTAATGTACCCTGCCTTACGCTATCCCTGCTTCTGACGAAGCGGCACCAACCTCTCCCTATACTCAGATCGGCAGCAGTAAGATGGCGGTCGGCGGGAACGCCCCTTTATTGCCCCTGTGATGCTGTAGAAAGCAAGCCAATCACTGCAATGCCCTTCTCTAAGATGGTGGGGACTGAGACCTATGTCATCACGCTGCCCACACTCTGCGTCCACCTTCATTGGCTGAGAAATGGTGCTTTTCGCGTCATTGAGACGCGACTTTGGCGCGAAAGTCGCGTACCGCGTGGCCTACCCCACACAGGGATCGGGTCGGGTTTCATGAAACCCGACTTTGCCAAAAGTCGGCGACTTATGAAAATGAACGATCCGTTTTCGCTCAACCCTAGTTAATACAATGCCATAGTTTAAAACATGGGCATAGATTGTGTTTCCCTTACTAGCTTTGCACAGTTTTTTCTGCTTTTATCTGTATTGTTTATCCTTATTTAATATGTGCTCCAGGGACAATGCTGCAGTGTGTGCATCTTGTGAGATATATGCATGACTTGAACAGTCGTTTGAGGATGAATATATCTGTGCTCGATCTCAGTATATTACATATTTGGAAGCCCAGATAATGGATCTAAATGTGAGGCTTGCAACACTCAGAAGTATTGCAAACCTGGAGTGGAGTTTAACGCTCACTTAGCATGCCCTGGCTGGGGCCAGTGATATGGAGGAGGGTGGAGGTGGGGTGGATCAGGACCCAGAAATAGGTAGCTGATAAAAGGTAGAAGAAGGCATAGGGGGAAAGGAGCCATGGATCCCAGTCCTGATCTGGCACAACCTAGTAAATATGCCTGTTTGGCAGATATTTGGAATGCAAGCCCAGCACTGAGATCGCTACAGCAGGATGTTGCTCCTAGTTTCCTAACAAGGAAAATGACTGCTGTAGGAAGTAGGGAAATAGGAGTTCAGCAAGGCCAAGACAGATGTTGGAGGTAGGGATCTCTATAATTATATAGGCAGACAGGGTGAATGCTGAACAGTGTGTTGCCTGCCGGGTGCTCGGGTTCGAAATGTTGCAGATCAGATAGGCAGATTGCTGGATGGGAATGGGAAAAACCCAGCAATCATGGTACACATTGGTACCAATGATAAAGCTAGAGGAAGGTGGAAGGTTCTTAAAAATGAAGAAAGGAAAAGGGAATATCCAGCATGTCCATCCAGTGTAAGTAAAATATCCAAAATTTATTGAAGCATTTTAAAAAACAATATTAAAAAAGAGAGAGGGAGACTCTCTCTGCCTGACGCGTTTCTGGCGCACCACGGCGCCCTTAGTCATAGGAACTAATACCATATAGATGAACAGGTTTATATATAGCAAGGAACCAATCACAGACATAGCAATCAATTGCATTGAAAAAGGCTGCAGCTAAACACACATAACAAGACTTTTTTCTCCTATTTCAAATACACTGAAATTGCATAAATATATACTTTAAACTGCCGCAAGATCTATCTGTTAGTTCAATATACCGTATATACTCGAGTATAAGCCGAGATTTTCAGCCCAAATTTTTGGGCTGAAAGTGCCCCCCTCGGCTTATACTCGAGTCACGGTAGCGGTGGGGTCGGCAGGTGAGGGGCTGAGGGCGCTGGGGTATACTTACCTAGTCCCAGCGATCCTCGCGCTGTCCCTGCCGTCCCACGGGCTTCGGCGCTGCAGTTTCTTCCTCTCTTCAGCGGTCACGTGGGACCGCTCATTACAGAAATGAATAAGCGGCTCCACCTCCCATAGGGGCGGAGCCGCTTATTCATTTCTCTAATCAGCGGTGCCGGTGACCGCTGATAGAGAAAGAAGCTGCGGCACCGAAGACAGGAGGGGACAGCGCGAGGATCGCCAGGACTAGGTGAGTATAGCATATTCACCTGTCCTCGTTCCAGCCGCCGGGCGCCGCTCCATCTTCCCGGCCGGCGCCTCCATCTTCCCGGCGTCTCTGCTCTCTGACTGTTCAGGCAGAGGGCGCGATGACGCATACAGTGTGCGCGGCGCCCTCTGCCTGATCAGTCAGAGCAGAGACGCCGGGAAGATGGAGGCGCCGGAACGAGACGCCGGGAGCTGCAATCAAGGGAGGTGAGTATGTGTTTTTTTTTCTTTATTGCGGCAGCGGCGGCACAAATTTATGTGGAACATCTATGGGGCACAGTGAACGGTGCAGAGCACCGTATATGGCACAGCACAGCTATGGGGCACAGTGAACGGTGCAGAGCACCGTATATGGCACAGCACAGCTATGGGGCACAGTGAACGGTGCAGAGCACCGTATATGGCACAGCACAGCTATGTATGGGGCACAGTGAACGGTGCAGAGCACCGTATATGGCACAGCACAGCTATGGGGCACAGTGAACGGTGCAGAGCACCGTATATGGCACAGCACAGCTATGTATGGGGCACAGTGAACGGTGCAGAGCACCGTATATGGCACAGCTATGGGGCACAGTGAACGGTGCAGAGCACCGTATATGGCACATCTATGGGGCACAATGAACGGTGCAGAGCACCGTATATGGCACAGCTAGGGGGCACAATGAACGGTGCAGAGCACTATATGGTTCACACCTATGGGGAAATATGAACGGTGCAGAGCACTATATGGCACAGCTATGGGGAAATAATGATCTATTTTTATTTTTGAAATTCACCGGTAAATGCTGCATTTCCACCCTAGGCTTATACTCGAGTCAATAAGTTTTCCCAGTTTTTTGTGGCAAAATTAGGGGGGTCGGCTTATACTCGGGTCGGCTTATACTCGAGTATATACGGTATGTTAAAAAGGTCATTCCTGTAATTCATACCGTGTGGATGTTTAGTGTCTAAAGTCAGAATCCAAAAGGCTTCCCGCAGTGCTAATTGTTTCTTCCAATCTCCACCTCTAGGTGACTGACTAACGCTTTCTATGCCAAAAAATGAAAAATCTGATAGGTCTCCTTTATGTACAGAAATAAAATGTTTCGTAGCCCCAGAATAGCCTGAATTATTGTTATTTATATTTGCTATGTGTTCTGAAATTCTTTTTTTTATTTTCCTTGTGGTGTAACCTATATAGCAAATGTTGCAAGCCTTACATTTTATGCAGTATATGACGTGGTCAGAATCACAATTAATAAATGATTTTATATTATAAGTAACATTGTGATTCGAGGAAAAAGTAGTTCTTTTGTTGTCTGCAAATTGGCAGACATTACATCTGTTGCCAGAACATTTAAAAAAACCTTTTATTGATAACCATGATGTGGGAGTTTTTTTCTGGCGCACCATACTGGGAGACAAAATATTCCCCAGTGTGCAACCTCTCCTGGCCACTACTCTGCATCCATTCTGAAGAATTGTGCATAAAGATTTGTCCTGATTGACTACAGGGAGATATTTAAGAATGATCTGTTTAATTTTATTGTACTGACTGCTATAAGCGGTAGAAAAAGTAATCTGCGTTTCAGGAGCGGCACTTGCATTTTCACTGTCAGAATACAATAAATCAGCACGTGGAATTTTGGAAACATGTCTGAATGCATGTCTTATATTAGATTGTTTATATCCCCATCAAATAATCTATCAGAAATAAGATGACTTTCCTTGTGGAAACTTTCCTCACTAGAGCAAATTCTTCTCGCTCTCGTGAGCTCACCCCTAGGAATGGCATGAATGGTATGGTTCTTAAAAATGATTACAGGGAACTAGGAAAGAAGTTAAAGGCCAGGAACTTTAAGGAGGTGTTTTCAAAAATACTGCAGGTGACATGAGCGTCACTAGAAAGACAGCGGGAGCTTATTGTGGGGGATTTTAACTATCCAGACATTCAAAAAGACATAGAATCATCTGGTTGTGCTAAAAGCTGAAAGTTCCAGAGTTCAGGACAGTTACATCTCTCAGCTGGTAGATGAATCAACCAGGGGATCTGGATCTGGCTCTGTCAAATAGACCAGATACGATTTCAGATCTACAGGTCAGGCAGCATTTTGGGAAGCAAGGACCATAATGTGGTAAGTTTAAAAGTAATTTTCAATTAAACATTCAATAGGGGAAATGCAAAAACCTGGAACTAAGACAGTACAAAGTTTAATAACACAAAAACAAATTGCATTCAAAATCCTGAAGGCTGAGAATACAGAAATAGCATTTCAGGAGAATAAATATCTAAATTAGAAATGTATAAAAGAAATCAAGCTAGCAAACTTATCTACAGAGAAACACATTGCACCAACATTAAAATAAATCCACAAAATTTTTAAAAATGCATCAATGCCAAAAAGAAAAAAACAGATGGTATCAACCTCTTAAAAGATGATAATAACAAGATAATTATAGAGGACAAAGAAAAGTCTGAGATAGTAAACAGGCACATTTCATCCATATTCACCTGTCTGCAACAATGATTCTTCAACAAGGCAAAAAATCTAAGTTCACCACATGATATAGCTAATTTAACACAAAATGTATGCCTGAGTCTGAGCCAATTAAACCTTGACAAATCCCCTAGCCGAAATGAAATTAATCTACAGATACTGAGGGAATTAAGCTCAGTAATTGACTGACCATTATATCTCATATTATAAGAGTTTCTTGTAACAGAGGTGGTGCCACAGGATTGGAGGATGACTGATGTGGTACCAGTAAGAAAGGTAAGAAGGTGGATCCAGGCAACTGTCATTCGTTAAAGGGAAGGTGCCGCATTTTATTTTTTGTATTAAAAATAATTGTTTATATAAACAATTATTTTTCATACAAATTTCCTTTTTTTAACTTTAACATTATTTTAATATTAATTATTTTTTCAGCCACTGGGTGTTAGGTCTCGAGTTCCCGCTTCTGCACAGGGGGAATCTCGGGCCATCTCCGCTGCGGTCTCCCATTCTTATCCAGCCGCAGTTGAGTCTGCTCAGCAGGGACGTCGGTCCCAGCGCCTTGCTCAGTCTCACTCTGTACAGATTGCTCAGTCTCACTCTGTAAGTCCTTGTCTGCACACACTGAGCATGCCCAGGGCAAGATCTCCCGTTGGAGATCGAGGGTCATGTGCTCAGGCTCTGCAGCACATTCCATTGGTCCTCTTGGCAGGTCTTGGAAGGGCAAAGTTTCTGTGGCCACTTCCTGTGCTGCAACTATATAAACTGCGCATGACCGCACGGCCATGCGCTAGTGTACATTTGCTTACGTGTGTTTGTTGTGAGTGCAAGTCGTCCTTGGATACCCCTTCCCTATTGAATGTCTGTTCGCGGAAGGTGTATGGTTGCTATCTAGCGCCCGACTTATCCTACAGCACTAATCACACGTTACAGCGTCCAGTTGCTGTGACCGCCAGTACGGCGCCGTGCACTTCTTCTGTGCTTTCCTTACCCAAGCCTGGGTGGTTAGTGGCGTTCGTCAGTGCGGCACCGCATGCACTCTTGTGCCCTAATATTGTTATTCTGCTTCCTTACACACCCAGTTGCGGTGTTGTGCCAGCAAGGGTCTAATCGGACTTCAATCCTAGTTGGGGTCGAGTTCGCTGACTACTTGCTCGCCTTCTATGTGCGGTACCGCGATCCTGTGACGCAACAGGATCGCTTCCTTCACGCTGGGTGAAGTTTAACCCACGTGTGTATACTTATGAGTACCGCCATATAGTTCGTCATTACTTAGCAGCAGGTTCCATCTCTGCACGGTGGACCCCGGGCTGCGAACGCACTATACACTATCTGTCTTATTATTTGGTGCGTTCCGCTAGCCCTAACATTACACTAGCGCCAGGGTCTGGCTAGTAATGACGGACAAACAGCAATCCTTGCGGTATATCCAGCAGCTGGAGGGTAGGTTGGCGGCTCTTGAGAGCGCAACCTCAGCTGTGGATGTTACCGCAGTTGCTGTACAGGCTGCTAGCGTGGCTGCAGCAACCCTGTCCATTGCCACCCCTGCTCCAACATTTTCTCGCCTCCCGCTGCCAGAAAAATTTTCTGGTGATAGCAAGTTTTGTAGGGGATTTGTGAGTCAGTGCTCTATTCACCTCGAGCTCCTGGCTGCACGTTTTCCCACAGAGCTGGCTAAGGTGGGATTTATAGTGTCTCTCTTGTCGGACAGGGCGTTGGAATGGGCTACGCCGCTGTGGGAGCATGGTGATCATGTGGTGCAGAGTGCTCCGCTGTTTCTGAGCACTCTGAAACAGGTCTTTTTAGGACCTCAAGTCACCCATGATACTGCGCTCCAACTGCAGGCATTAACTCAGGGTGAGTCCTTGGTCAGTCATTTTGCCGTCCAATTCCGCACTTTAGCTTCTGAGCTGGATTGGTCGGATAAAGCTCTTATCCCCATATTTTGGAGGGGCCTGGCTGACCACGTTAAGGACGCTCTGGCCACTAGGGAGATTCCTGCCACACTGGAGGAGTTAATAACTGTCTCCACTCAAATTGACCTCCGTTTTAACGAGCGGAGGTTAGAGCGAGCCCAGTGTAGGCAGAGGTTTCGGCTGGCTCCTACCTTCGCCAAACCTCTGGAATCTCCGGTCCTGGTTCCTGAGTCACATGAGGCCAGGGAAGTGTCACAAGCGGGATCTAAGTCTCGGACCGCTTGTGCACTCAAGGTCTGTCATGTTTGCCAGCAGTCAGGACATCTAGCCACCAGATGTTCTCAGCGGTCGAGGAAACGTCAGCGTCTAGTGGTAGTAGGTGGAGGTACACTAGACATGGCGACGTTTGCCTCTAAATTGTCCTTTAAGGGGACAATTACTATAGGCTCATTCTCCCACTCAGTAGAGCTCTGCGTGGATTCTGGGGCGGAGGGCAATTTTATGTCTTCTGCCTTCGCCCAACGTCACGCAATACCCCTGGTTATGCTAGCTCAACCAGTAACGGTACGAGTGGTGAATGGGTCGACACTGCCCTCACAGATAACACACCAGACCATCCCTTTTACTCTGTCCATGTCGCCATCTCATCAGGAGATTATATCTCTGCTCGTCATTCCAGAGGGAATTGATGAGGTCCTGTTGGGAATACCTTGGCTACAGTACCACTCTCCTCATATCGAGTGGTCCTCTGGCAGAATCCTGGGATGGGGTGAATCTTGTGGGGGTAGGTCTCAGAGGGAGTGCATTCAGGTTGCTACTACAGAGGTACCCGCAGATCTTTCCTCTCTCCCTAAGCAGTATTGGTCTTATGCAGACGTGTTCTCAAAAAGGCGGTGGAGATCCTTCCGCCCCATCGCCCCTATGACTGTCCTATTGATCTCTTGCCTGGTGCTGAGCCTCCCCGGGGTCGAGTCTATCCGCTATCTCTCCCGGAGACGGAGGCAATGTCACAGTACATCCAGGAAAATCTGGCAAGAGGATTCATTAGGAAGTCAGTGTCACCTGCTGGGGCAGGGTTCTTCTTCGTGCAGAAGAAGAATGGGGAATTGCGTCCATGCATAGACTACAGGGGTCTTAACGCTATCACCGTTAAAAATAAGTATCCTTTGCCCTTGATATCTGAGCTCTTCGATAGGCTTCGGGGAGCAAGGGTATTTACTAAACTAGATCTGCGGGGTGCTTACAACCTGATTCGCATCCGTGAGGGGGACGAATGGAAGACGGCTTTTAACACCAGGGATGGGCACTATGAATATCTGGTGATGCCCTTCGGGCTCTGTAATGCCCCAGCCATTTTCCAAGACTTTGTGAACGATATCTTCCGGGATATGCTTTCCACCTCGGTCGTAGTCTATCTGGATGATATTCTCATCTACTCTCCAGATATTGACTCCCACCGGAGAGATGTTTGCAAAGTCTTCGACCTCCTACGGGCAAACTCCCTCTATGCCAAGTTGGAGAAGTGTATGTTTGAGCAGGAGTCCCTACCTTTCCTAGGCTACATCATCTCTGCGCAGGGATTGGCTATGGATCCTGCCAAACTACAGGCTGTGATGGACTGGCAGGAACCCCATTCTCTTAAAGCGGTGCAGCGCTTTATGGGGTTCATTAATTATTATCGCCAGTTCATTCCGCACTTCTCAACTTTGGTAGCTCCCTTGGTTGCCCTCACCAAGAAGGGGGCGAATCCCAAATTGTGGTCTGAGGAGGTCTCCAAGGCCTTTAACTCTATAAAGTCACACTTCGCTAGAGCTCCCATCCTACATCGCCCTGATGTTGATAAGCCAATTATCATTGAGGTGGATGCCTCTTCTGTTGGTGCTGGAACAGTCCTCTTCCAAAAGGATGCTCAAGGTCGGAAGCATCCTTGCTTCTTTTTCTCCAAGACCTTCTCATCAGCAGAAAGGAATTATTCCATCGGGGACAGGGAGTTGCTAGCCATGAAGTTGGCTTTCTCGGAGTGGAGACATCTCTTGGAGGGAGCACGTTTTCCCTTCCAAGTCTTCACAGACCATAAAAATTTGGTGTACCTGCAGACAGCCCAGCAGTTGAATTCTCGCCAGGCCAGATGGTCCTTATTCTTCTCCCGGTTTCATTTCACCCTCCATTTTCTTTCTGGGGAGAAGAACATTCGGGCCGACGCTCTCTCTCGCTCCGTTGTGTCATCTGCGGAGGAGGAGGAGGAGCCTCGGCTTATTGTCCCCACCGAGAGCTTGAGAACTGTGGCTCCGGTTTCGCTAGAGTCTGTGCCTCCGGGCAAGACTTTTGTTCCATCCAATTTGTGACCGGAGGTTCTCTCTTGGGCACACTCGTCCAGGGTGGGTGGACATTTTGGTACCAAAAGGACATCTGAGTTACTGGCGAGGACGTACTGGTGGCCACATATGGCTCATGATGTTGCAGAGTATGTTCGGGCGTGTGTCTCTTGTGCCAAGAACAAGACTCCTCGGCAACGGCCAGCTGGTTTGCTTTTTCCTCTGCCGGTGGCGGACAGGCCCTGGGAGATGGTCGGGATGGACTTTGTGGTGGGCTTACCCAAGTCTCGTAACTGCACCATTATCTGGGTGATCACCGACCATTTTTCCAAAATGGTGCACTTGGTGCCTCTTCCACGGCTACCTTCTGCACGGACGTTGTTCGTCAAGCATATCTTTCGCCTACACGGTATGCCAGACAAAATTGTTAGTGACCGGGGTCCCCAGTTTGCGTCTCGATTCTGGAGAGAGCTTTGTCGTCTACTCAGTATTGAGTTGAATCTCTCTTCGGCATATCATCCCGAGACGAATGGGTTGGTAGAGAGGGCCAACCAGACCTTAGTCTCATATTTACGACATTTTGTTTCTGCCAGGCAGGATGAATGGGCATCCTTGCTACCGTGGGCAGAGTTTGCACTTAACAATGCTGTAGCCGACTCCACCGGTCAGACTCCATTCCTCCTAAATTACGGCCAGCATCCGCGTGTTCCTGTGCCCATGCCTGTGTCTTCTGCTGACTCCAGGGTGGCAGACTGGGCTGTGGAGGCACGGGACATTTGGGACCGCACGCAGGATGCCATTCGGGCCTCCAAGGAGAGAATGAGGTCCTCCGCCGATGTTCATCGGCGCCCCGCTCCGACCTTTGCTCCTGGCGACTTGGTGTGGCTCTCCGCCCGTAACATCAGGCTGCGAGTTGAGTCCACTAAGTTTGCTCCTCGCTACTTGGGTCCCTTCAAGGTTCTCGAACAGGTTAATCCTGTGGTCTACCGTTTGGCTCTTCCTCCACGCTTGGGTATCACCGACACCTTTCATGTGTCCCTCTTGAAACCCGTATACATGTCCCGGTTTTCCGAGTCATCTGCCGGGACATCGGGTTCGTCTACGGACGATTACGAGGTCAACGCTATTTTGGGGTGCAAGGTGGTACGCGGCAAAAAGTTCTATCTGGTGGAGTGGAAGGGTTATGGCCCAGAGGACAGGTCATGGGAGCCTGCTGAAAACATTCGGGCCCCACAGCTCATTGCTGCCTTCGAGCGTAGCGAGGCCCAAGGAGGGGGGGACCCTAGGAGGGGGGGTAATGTTAGGTCTCGAGTTCCCGCTTCTGCACAGGGGGAATCTCGGGCCATCTCCGCTGCGGTCTCCCATTCTTATCCAGCCGCAGTGGAGTCTGCTCAGCAGGGACGTCGGTCCCAGCGTCTTGCTCAGTCTCACTCTGTACAGAGAGTTACTGCTGCTTCTTCAGCTTCTGCCATTAAAGCCAGTGCTGGTCAGCAGCGAGCGGACTTCTCTGGGACTAAGTCCTTGTCTGCACACACTGAGCATGCCCAGGGCAAGATCTCCCGTTGGAGATCGAGGGTCATGTGCTCAGGCTCTGCAGCACATTCCATTGGTCCTCTTGGCAGGTCTTGGAAGGGCAAAGTTTCTGTGGCCACTTCCTGTGCTGCAACTATATAAACTGCGCATGACCGCACGGCCATGCGCTAGTGTACATTTGCTTACGTGTGTTTGTTGTGAGTGCAAGTCGTCCTTGGATACCCCTTCCCTATTGAATGTCTGTTCGCGGAAGGTGTATGGTTGCTATCTAGCGCCCGACTTATCCTACAGCACTAATCACACGTTAGAGCATCCAGTTGCTGTGACCGCCAGTACGGCGCCGTGCACTTCCTCTGTGCTTTCCTTACCCAAGCCTGGGTGGTTAGTGGCGTTCGTCAGTGCGGCACCGCATGCACTCTTGTGCCCTATTATTGTTATTCTGCTTCCTTACACACCCAGTTGCGGTGTTGTGCCAGCAAGGGTCTAATCGGACTTCAATCCTAGTTGGGGTTGAGTTCGCTGACTACTTGCTCGCCTTCTATGTGCGGTACCGCGATCCTGTGACGCAACAGGATCGCTTCCTTCACGCTGGGTGAAGTTTAACCCACATGTGTATACTTATGAGTACCGCCATATAGTCCGTCATTACTTAGCAGCAGGTTCCATCTCTGCACGGTGGACCCCGGGCTGCGAACGCACCATACACTATCTGTCTTATTATTTGGTGCTTTCCGCTAGCCCTAACACTGGGTGCCGCCATTTTCCTTTGCAGGAGTGTAAGTGTAGCTGCACGACACTTACACTCTGCAAATACGGCAGCCCTGGGCATAGGAGGCTGCGGTCGGGAGCCAACCCCATAGCTAGCATTATAAGCTGCTCCCTGCTCTGGTCTGGCAACACCCCCTGAGCCGTCCACACCACAGCAGAGGCAGGAGATCAGCGCCATCTTCCTGGAGCTCACAGTGTGCTGTGAGCTCCAGCTTCCCAGGAGCCCTGCGGTTACAGGAGGAGAAGAAGGAGGAGACCAAGGACGGGAGGGAGAGAAAGGACTCAGCAGTGGAGCCGTGAAGTAAGTATCAGTGGGGAGAGGGAGAGGCAATATAATCCTCTCCTTTGTGGTGCTGACTCTGAGCAGTGTATCTCCTCCCATGTGTGTTACTGTGCTGAGCTGTGTATCTACTCCTCTCTTGTGTGATACTGTCTGCTGAGCCGTGTATGTAATCCTATCCTGTATGAACTGACTGAGCTGTGTATCTAATCCTATCCTGTGTGATACTGTGCTGAGCTGTGTATCTAATCCTCTCCTGTGTGATACTGTCTGCTGAGCCATGTATCTAATCCTATCCTGTATGATACTGTCTGCTGCGCCGTGTATCTAATCCTATACTGTGTGATATTATGCTGAGCCGTGTATCTAATCCTCTCCTGTGTGATACTGTCTGCTGAGCCGTGTATCTAATCCTATCCTGTGTGATACTGTCTGCTGAGCCGTGTATAATATTAATAATCTATATTTTTAGATAGCGCTAACATATTGCGCAGCGCTTTACAGTTTGCACACATTATCATCGCTGTCCCCAATGGGGTTCACAATCTAAATCTAATCCTATCCTGTGTGATACTATGCTGAGCCGTGTATCTAATCCACTCCTGTGTGATACTGTCTGCTGAGACGTGTATCTAATCCTCTCCTGTGTGATACTGTCTGGTAAACCGTGTATCTTATCCTCTCCTATGCACTCCTCTCCCCCCTGCATATCTTTCCCCATTGCACACACAACTCAAAGCGTGCGATAACAGGAGCTGCAGGGGGTCATGCTGTATTATGGCATTTTTTGAGATCTATATGACGGTATTATGTGATCTGTATGGTGGTTGTCATGATTCCAATGGCAGGGAATCACAAAAGGACAAGCACCAACGAGCTCTAGGGTGATGGAACCTGAGCTGACCGCGACCCTAAACCAGAACACACAAATAACAATAGCAGACGAAAAGGACAAATCAATGCCCATCTTAGCACAGAACGTTCGCCAAAATCTAGACACAAACTGGGATCCCCTGTCAGAAACGATGTTCTCCGGAATCCCATGCAAACGAACCACGTTCTGGAAAAACAGAGGGACCAACTCAGAGGAGGAAGGCAACTTAGGCAAGGGTACAAGATGAACCATTTTAGAAAAGGGGTCACACACAACCCAGATGACAGACATTTTTTGAGAGACAGGGAGATCCGAAATAAAGTCCATGGAAATGTGCGTCCAAGGCCTCTTCGGGATAGGCAAAGGTGACAACAATCCACTGGCTCGAGAACAGCAAGGCTTAGCCCGAGCACAAACCTCACAAGACTGCACAAAAGAAAGCACATCCCTAGACAAGGAAGGCCACCAAAAAGACCTGGCCACCAAGTCTCTAGTACCAAATATTCCAGGATGACCTGCCAACGCAGAAGAATGGACCTCAGAGATGACTCTACTGGTCCAGCTATCCGGAACAAACAGTCTCTCAGGCGGACAACGATCAGGTTTACCCGCCTGAAACTCCTGCAAAGCACGTCGCAAGTCTGGGAAGACGGCCGACAAAATCACCCCATCCCTAAGGATACCAGTGGGCTCAGAATTTCCAGGGGAGTCAGGCACAAAACTCCTAGAAAGAGCATCCGCCTTCACATTCTTTGAACCTGGCAGGTATGAAACCACAAAATTGAAACGAGAGAAAAACAGTGACCAACGAGCCTGTCTAGGATTCAGACGCCTGGCAGACTCAAGGTAAATCAGATTTTTGTGATCAGTCAAGACCACCACACGATGTCTAGCACCCTCAAGCCAATGACGCCACTCCTCAAATGCCCACTTCATGGCCAAAAGTTCCCGATTACCACATCATAATTCCGCTCAGCGGGCGAAAATTTTCTAGAAAAGAACGCACATGGCTTCATCACCGAGCAATCGGAGCTTCTCTGTGACAAAACCGCCCCCGCTCCAATCTCGGAAGCATCAACCTCAACTTGGAAAGGAAGCGAAACATCAGGCTGACGCAACACAGGAGCAGAAGAAAACCGGCGTTTAAGTTCCTGAAAGGCCTCCACAGCCGCAGGAGACCAATCAGCAACATCAGCACCCTTCTTAGTCAAATCCGTCAAAGGCTTAACAACACTAGAAAAATTAGTTATAAAACGACGATAGAAATTAGCAAAGCCCAAGAACTTCTGCAAACTCTTAAGAGATGCAGGCTGCGTCCAGTCACAAATAGCCCGAACCTTGACGGGATCCATCTCAATAGTAGAAGGGGAAAAATATACCCCAAGAAAGAAATCTTCTGGACTCCAAAGAGACACTTTGAGCCCTTTACAAACAAGGAATTAGCCCGCAGGACCTGAAACACCTTCCTGACCTGCTGAACATGAGACTCCCAGTCATCAGAAAAAAACAAAATATCATCCAAATACACAATCATAAATTTATCCAGATATTCACGGAAAATATCGTGCATAAAGGACTGGAAGACTGAAGGAGCATTAGAAAGTCCGAAAGGCATTACCAAATACTCAAAATGGCCCTCAGGCGTATTAAATGCGGTTTTCCACTCATCACCTTGCTTTATTCGTATAAGATTATACGCACCCCGGAGATCAATCTTAGTGAACCATTTAGCCCCCTTAATGCGAGCAAACAAATCAGTCAACAAAGGCAAAGGATACTGATATTTTACGGTAATCTTATTCAAAAGACGATAATCTATACAAGGTCTCAAGGACCCATCTTTCTTGGCCACAAAAAAAAAACCTGCTCCCAAAGGGGACGAAGATGGACGGATATGTCCCTTTTCCAAGGACTCCTTAACATAATCCCGCATAGCAGTATGCTCTGGCACTGACAGATTGAACAAACAACCTTTAGGAAATTTACTACCAGGAATTAAATCTATAGCACAATCGCAATCCCTGTGAGGAGGAAGCGAACTGAGCTTAGGCTCCTCAAAAACATCCCGATAATCCGACAAAAATACAGGAACCTCAGAAGGAGTAGATGAAGCGATAGAAATCGGAGGTGCATCATCATGAACCCCCTGACATCCCCAGCTTACCACAGACATTGTTTTCCAGTCAAGGACTGGATTATGAGTTTGTAACCATGACAGACCAAGTACTAGAACATCATGTAAATTATACAACACCAGGAAGCGAATCACCTCCTGATGAACGGGAGTCATACGCATGGTCACTTGTGTCCAGTACTGAGGTTTATTCATAGCTAAAGGTGTAGAGTCAATTCCCTTCAAAGGAATAGGGACTTCCAGAGGCTCAAGACTAAACCCACATCGCTTGGCAAATGACCAATCCATAAGACTCAGGGCAGCGCCTGAATCTACATAGGCATCGACGGAAATGATAATGAGCAAATCAGAGTCACAGACAGAATGAACTTAGACTGTAATGTACTAATGGCAACAGACTTATCAACCTTTTTTGTGCGTTTAGAGCATGCTGATATAACATGAGCTGAATCACCACAATAAAAGCACAACCCATTTTTCCGCCTATAGTTTTGCCGTTCACTTCTAGACTGAACTCTATCACATTGCATTGTCTCAAGTGCTTGTTCAGAAGACACCGCCAAATGGTGCACAGGTTTGCGCTCCCGTAAACGCCGATCAATCTGAATAGCCATAGTCATAGACTCATTCAGACCCGTAGGCGCAGGGAACCCCACCATAACATCTTTAATGGCCTCAGAAAGGCCATCTCTGAACTTTGCAGCCAGGGCGCACTCATTCCACTGAGTAAGCACTGACCATTTCCGAAATTTTTGACAATATATTTCTGCTTCATCTTGCCCCTGAGAGAGAGCTAATAAAGCTTTTTCAGCCTGAATCTCTTGGTTAGGTTCCTCATAGAGCAAACCCAATGCCAGAAAAAACGCATCCACATTAAGCAACGCAGGATCCCCTGGTGCCAATGCAAATGCCCAATTTTGAGGGTCAGCCCGCAGGAAAGATATAATAATCTTAACCTGCTGAGCAGGGTCTCCAGAAGAGCGAGATTTCAAAGAAAGGAACAGCTTGCAATTGTTCCTAAAATTCAGAAAACTAGATCTATCTCCAGCAAAGAACTCTGGAATAGGAATTCTAGGTTGAGACATAGGAGCATGTACAACAAAATCTTGTATATTTTGAACCTTAGCAGCAAGATTATTCAAGCTGGAAGCTAAACTCTGGACGTCCATGATAAACAGCTAAGGTCAGAGCCATTCAAGGATTAAGAGGAGGAAAAAAAAAAAAAAAAAAATCAGCCAGGCTGCAATTAGGGCTAGGCAGCAACCTCAGAGGAGAAAAAAAAAAAAAACTTCCTCAGACTACTTTTCCTCCTACTTCAGCCCAAACATTTTGGGCCGGCTATACTGTCATGATTCCAATGGCAGGGAATCACAAAAGGACAAGCACCAACGAGCTCTAGGGTGATGGAACCTGAGCTGACCGCGACCCTAAACCTGAACACACAAATAACAATAGCCGGGGAACGTGCCTATGTTGATCCTAGACGTCTCGCACCAGCCGAAGATCTAACTTCCCCTATTAGAAGAAACACAGACCTCTCTTGCCTCCAGAGAAATACCCCACAGAAATAGCAGCCCCCCACATATAATGACGGTGAAATGAGAGGAAGGCACATACACAGTATGAAATCAGATTCAGCAAAATGAGGCCCGCTAAAACTAGATAGCAGAGGATACAAAAGTAAACTGCGCGGTCAGCAAAAAACCCTTCAAAAAACCATCCTGTAATTACTTGAACTCATGTTCCAACTCATGGAACATGAGGAGCAATTACAGCCCACTAGAGCAACCAGCAGCAAAGAAACAATTATATGCAAGCTGGACAAGACAAAAATAAATCAAAACGTGGAACAAGAAAATCAAAAACTTAGCTTGTCCTGAAGATTACTGAAGCCAGAAGCTGAGGTAACAAAACACTCTGATAACCTTGATAGCCGGCGGGGAAATGACAAGAAAGCCCGGTTAAATAGGAAACTCCCAAATCCTAATAGAACAGGTGGACACCAGAGACAGCAGAACACAAATCACCCAGTACCATCAGTAACCACCAGAGGGAGCCCAAAAACAGAACTCACAACAGGTGGTATTATGCTTGATCAGTATTGTGAGAATTATATGGTGGTATTGTGTGTGATCTATATGGCGGTATTATGTGAGAACACTGGCAGCATTATGTGTGGTCTATATGGCGGTATTATGTGAGAACACTATGGCAGTATTATGTGTGATCTATATGGCGGTATGTGAGAACACTGGCGGTATTATGTGTGATCTATATGGTGGTATTATGTAAGAACTGTATGACAGTATTGTGTGATCTATTTGATAGTATTGTGTGTGATCTATATGGCGGTATTATGTGTGATTTATATGGCGATATGTTATGGACCTGGTGGTTAGGAGCACCCGGCACGACCTGATAGTTAAACTCACACAGGACAAGCTCTGGGATGTGGGAGCTCTGCGGACCGCAAGCCCTAATCCTATCACAACAACTAGAAATAGCCGTGGAACGTTCCTGACATTCCCTAGACGCCTCTTCACAGCTTAAGAGCTAGCTAGCCCTAGAGATAGAAAATATAGCCTACCTTGCCTCAGAGAAATTCCCCAAAGGAAAAGGCAGCCCCCACATATATTGACTGTGAGTAAAGATGAAAGTCACAAACGCAGAAATGAAACAGGTTTCAGCAAAGGGAGGCCAGACTTACTAAACAGACAGAGGATAGGAAAGGTATCTTTGCGGTCAGCACAAAAACTACAAAAGACCATGCAGAGTGTGCAAAAAGACCTCCGCACCGACTCACGGTGCGGAGGTGCCACTCTGCATCCCAGAGCTTCCAGCTAGCAAGACAAAATCATGATAACCAGCTGGACAAGGAAACAATGAACAAATAATAACTATCAGGAACTTAGCTTCTGCTGGAGAAGACAGGTCACCAGAAAGACCCAAGAGTGAACTGAACCAATGCAGGAACATTGACAGCTGGCATGGGGTAACGATCTGAGTGGAGTTAAATAGAGCAGCAAACCAAAGGATAAACCACGTCACCTGTGTAAGGAACCTCAGAAGCAGCAGCTTCACTCACAGCCACCAGAGGGAGTCCATGGACAGAACTCGCCGAAGTACCATTCACGACCACAGGATGGAGTTCGACAACAGAATTCACAACAGCGATATTATGTGAGAACACTATGTCAGTATTATCTTCAGAAAGCAGACCCATTCTATGGTGGTTCTGGCTGAGCACCTGCACGTGGGTCTGGCAGCTTGACCTCCAGTTAGGTGCAGTCAGGGGATAGCTGGTGAGGCAGCTGAAGAGAGGCGTCTCATTTTTATCGTTACTATATGGCTACATTTCCTTCCCAGCGTCACCACGTACTTCGCCTGTCGACCTGCTTTCACACATCACCAGGACAGGATGGGGAAGACAGGATCTGAGGAGGGGAATGGGGTCTGCATGCAAAGTCTGGATCAGAACAGGCCATCAATCCGCAGAAATGTTTCCTGGATTTCTGTGAAGCAGACGGTCCATCCATGTCTATAAAAGACAGCGCTCTATGTACAATCCCTGGCTGCTCCGCGCACCAAACAGGGGGCCCCCATAGACCAGCACACTGCTCTCCTGAAATACTCTGTGCTGCTGTCACCCTGCTCCCTCCACCACATATCTCCCAGAATCCTTGCTGCCTGCCATCCTCGGTGACTGTCTACTTGTCAGTATAAGGCTGCCTTTACACTAGCGTCGGTACGGGCCCATTGCAGTGCGTCGGGTCGACGTACCGACGCATGCTGTGAAAGAAATGTCCGACGTGGGCAACGGAAGCAGTCTTACGATGCTTCCGCTGCCCCATTGTAAGGTCTGGGGAGGAGGGGGCGGAGTTTCAGCCATGCATGCGCGGTCGAAAATGGCGGACTCGACGCACAAAATAACGTTACATGTCACTTTGTTTGTGGCGGTGGTCCCCCAAAACATGACACAACCGTCCCACGACAGTTGCGACGTGTGGCAATACGTCGCAATGCGTCGGTAATGTTAGTCTATGGGGAAAAACGCATCCTGCAGACAACTTTGTAGGATGTGTTTTTTCTCCTGAACGATGCATTGCAACGTACAATGAACAACGCTAGTGTGAAAGTAGCCTAAGGCTGCCTTCACACTAGCAGTATTTGGTCAGTATTTTACCTCAGTATTTGTAAGCCAAAACCAGGAGTGGGTGATAAATGCAGAAGTGATGCATATGTTTCTATTATACTTTTCCTCTAATTGTTCCACTCCTGGTTTTGGCTTACAAATACTGAGGTAAAATACTGACCAAATACTGATAGTGTGACAGCAGCCATACTCTGCAGTCACCAACAAAATGGCTGCTCACTGGGTTCCTGAATATCATCCTGTCTAATCCCTTAGCAAACACCCAGAAGGGGAGGAGAGGAGACATCACACACGTCAGCAGACTCCGCCCATAATTACTGCAGTGCAGTAATGTGAGCTATTTCTACACTAGGTTTTTCTGAAATTTCAGCAGCTGCTCCCCCTAGTTTTTAAAAGTGGAAATTCCAAAACTTTTCAAATTATTTTTCATATTTTACTAAATTATAAGCAAATGATAATATTTTTTAAGAAAATGTAATCATTAATTCTTTACATTTTTACGATTTCTGTAAAAAAAATTTTTGGATGACACCTTCCCTTTAACCCCTTTACCCCCAAGGGTGGTTTGCACGTTAATGACCGGGCCAATTTTTACAATTCTGACCACTGTCCCTTTATGAGGTTATAACTCTGGAACGCTTCAATGGATCCTGGTGATTCTGACATTGTTTTCTCGTGACATATTGTACTTCATGACAATGGTAAAAATTATTTGATAGTACCTGCGTTTATTTGTGAAAAAAACGGAAATTTGGCGAAAATTATGAAAATTTCGCAATTTTCCAACTTTGAATTTTTATGCAATTAAATCACAGAGATATGTCACACAAAATACTTAATAAGTAACATTTCCCACATGTCTACTTTACATCAGCACAATTTTGGAACCAAAATTTTTTTTTGTTAGGGAGTTATAAGGGTTAAAAGTTGACCAGCAATTTCTCATATCTACAACACCATTTTATTTTAGGGACCACATCTCATTTGAAGTCATTTTGAGGGGTCTATATGATAGAAAATACCCAAGTGTGACACCATTCTAAAAACTACACCCCTCAAGGTGCTCAAAACCATATTCAAGAAGTTTATTAACCCTTCTGGTGCTTCACAGGAATTTTTTGAATGTTTAAATAAAAATGAACATTTAACTTTTTTTCACAAAAAATGTAATTCAGCTCCAATTTGTTTTATTTTACCAAGGGTAACAGGAGAAAATGGACCCCAAACATTGTTGTACAATTTGTCCTGAGTATGCCAATACCCCACATGTGGGGGTAAACCACTGTTTGGGCGCATGGCAGAGCTCGGAAGCGAAGGAGTGCCATTTGACTTTTCAATGCAAAATTGACTGGAATTGAGATGGGACGCCATGTTTCGTTTGGAGAGCCCCTGATGTGGCTAAACATTGAAACCCCCCACAAGTGACACCATTTTGGAAAGTAGAGCCCCTAAGGAACTTATCTAGAGGTGTGGTGAGCACTTTGACCCAACAAGTGCTTCACAGAAGTTTATAATGTAGAACCGTAAAAATAAAAAATCATATTTTTTCACAAAAATTATCTTTTCGCCCCCAATTTTTTATTTTCCCAAGGGTAAGAGAAGAAATTGGACCCCAAAAGTTGTTGTACAATTTGTCCTGAGTACGCTGATAGCCCATATGTGGGGGTAAACCACTGTTTGGGCGGATGGGAGAGCTCGGAAGGGAAGGAGCGCCGTTTGACTTTTCAATGCAAAATTGACAGCAATTGAGATGGGACATCATGTTGCGTTTGAAGAGCCACTGATGTGCCTAAACATTGAAACCCCCCACAAGTGACACCATTTTGGAAAGTAGACCCCCTAAGGAACTTATCTAGAGGTGTGGTGAGCACTTTGACCCACCAAGTGCTTCACAGAAGTTTATAATGTAGAACCGTAAAAATAAAAAATCATATTTTTTCACAAAAATTATCTTTTTGCCCCCAATTTTTTATTTTCCCAAGGGTAAGAGAAGAAATTGGACCCCAAAAGTTGTTGTACAATTTGTCCTGAGTACGCGGATACCCCATATGTGGGGGTAAACCACTGTTTGGGTGGATGGGAGAGCTCGGAAGGGAAGGAGCGCCGTTTGACTTTTCAAAGCAAAATTGACAGGAATTGAGATGGGACGCCATGTTGCGTTTGAAGAGCCACTGATGTGCCTAAACATTGAAACCCCCCACAAATGACACCATTTTGGAAAGTAGACCCCCTAAGGAACTTATCTAGAGGTGTGGTGAGCACTTTGACCCACCAAGTGCTTCACAGAAGTTTATAATGCAGAGCCGTAAAAATAAAACAAAATTTTTTTCCCACAAAAATTATTTTTTTAGCCCCCAGTTTTGTATTTTCCTGAGGGTAACAGGAGAAATTGGACCCCAAAATTTGTTGCCCAATTTGTCCTGAGTGCGATGATACACCATATGTGGGGGGAACCACTGTTTGGGCACATGGGAGGGCTCAGAAGGGAAGGAGTGCCATTTGAATGCAGACTTAGATGGAATGGTCTGCAGGTGTCACATTGCGTTTGCAGAGCCCCTAATGTACCTAAACAGTAGAAACCCCCCACAAGTGACACCATTTTGGAAAGTAGACCCCCTTAGGAACTTATCTAGATGTGTGCTGAGCGCTTTGACCCACCAAGGGCTTCACAGAAGTTTATAATGGAGAGCCGTAAAAATAAAACAAAAATTTTTTCCCACAAAAATTATTTTTTAGCCCCCAGTTTTGTATTTTTCCGAGGGTAAAAGGAGAAATTCGACCCCACAATTTGTTGTCCAATTTGTCCTGAGTGCGCTGATACCCCATATGTGGGGGGGAACCACTGTTTGGGCGCATGGGAGGGCTCGGAAGGGAAGGAGCTCCATTTGGAATGAGGACTTAGATGGAATGGTCTGCAGGTGTCACATTGCATTTGCAGAGCCCCTAATGTACCTAAACAGTAGAAACCTCCCACAAGTGACACCATTTTGGAAACTAGACCCCCTAAGGAACTCATCTAGATGTGTTGTGATAGCTTTGAACCCCCAAGTGTTTCACTACAGTTTGTAACGCAGAGCCGTGAAAATTAAAAAAAAAAATCTTTCCCCCCAAAATTATTTTTTAGCCCCCAGTTTTGTATTTTCCCGAGGGTAAGAGGAGAAATTCGACCCCAAAAGTTGTTGTCCAATTTGTCCTGAGTACGCTGATACCCCGTATGTTGGGGGAAACCAACGTTTGAGCGCATGGCAGAGCTCGGAAGGGAAGGAGCGCCATTTGGAATGCAGACTTAGATGGAATGGTCTGCAGACGTCACATTGCATTTGCAGAACCCCTAATGTACCTAAACAGTAGAAACCCCCCACAAGTGACCCCATATTGGAAACTAGACCCCCCAGGGAACTAATCTAGATGTGTTGTGAGAACTTTGAACCCCCAAGTGTTTCACTACAGTTTATAACGCAGAGCCGTGAAAATAAAAAATCTTTTTTTTCCCACAAAAAATATGTTTTAGCCCCGAGTTTTGTATTTTCCCAAGGGTAGCAGGAGAAATTGGACCCCAAAAGTTGTTGTCCTATTTGTCCTGAGTACGCTGATACCCCATATGTTGGGGTAAACCCCTGCTTGGGCACACGGGAGAGCTCGGAAGGGAAGAAGCACTGTTTTACTTTTTCAACGCAGAATTGGCTGGAATTGAGATCAGACGCCATGTCGCGTTTGGAGAGCCCCTGATGTGCCTAAACAGTGGAAACCCCCCAATTATAACTGAAACCCTAATCCAAACACATCCCTAACCCTAATCCCAACAGTAACCCTAACCACACCTCTAACCCTGACACACCCCTAACCCTAATCCCAACCCTATTCCCAACCGTAAATGTAATCTAAACCCTAACTGTAACTTTAGCCCCAACCCAAACTGTAGCCCTAGCCCTAACCCTAGCCCTAGCCCTAACCCTAGCCCTAACCCTAGCCCTAGCCCTAACCCTAGCCCTAACCCTAACCCTAGCCCTAACCCTAGCCCTAACCTTAGCCCTAACCCTAGCCCTAACCCTAGCCCTAACCCTAGCCCTAGCCCTAGCCCTAGCCCTAGCCCTAACCCTAGCCCTAACCCTAGCCCTAACCCTAGCCCTAACCCTAGCCCTAACCCTAGCCCTAACCCTAGCCCTAACTCTAACCCTAGCCCTAATGGGAAAATGGAAATAAATACATTTTTTTAATTTTTCCCTAACTAAGGGGGTGATGAAGGGGGGTTTGATTTACTTTTATAGCGGGTTTTTTAGCGGATTTTTATGATTGGCAGCCGTCACACACTGAAAGACGCTTTTTATTGCAAAAAATATTTTTTGCGTTACCACATTTTGAGAGCTATAATTTTTCTATATTCTGGTCCACAGAGTCATGTGAGGTCTTGGTTTTTGCGGGACGAGTTGATGTTTTTATTGGTAACATTTTCGGGCACGTGACATTTTTTGATCGCTTTTTATTCCGATTTTTGTGAGGCAGAATGACCAAAAACCAGCTATTCATGAATTTCTTTTGGGGGAGGCGTTTATACCGTTCCGCGTTTGGTAAAATTGATGAAGCAGTTTTATTCTTCGGGTCAGTACGATTACAGCGACACCTCATTTATATCATTTTTTTATGTTTTGGCGCTTTTATACGATAAAAACTATTTTATAGAAAAAATAATTATTTTTGCATCGCTTTATTCTCAGGACTATAACTTTTTTATTTTTTTGCTGATGATGCTGTATGGCGGCTCGTTTTTTGCGGGACAAGATGACGTTTTTAGCGGTACCATGGTTAGTTATATCTGTCTTTTTGATCGCGTGTTATTCCACTTTTTGTTCGGCGGTATGATTATCAAGCGTTGTTTTTTGCCTCGTTTTTTTTTTTTTTTTCTTACGGTGTTTACTGAAGGGGTTAACTAGTGGGCCAGTTTTATAGGTCGGGCCGTTACGGACGCGGCGATACTAAATATGTGTACTTTTATTGTTTTGTTTTTTTTATTTAGATAAAGAAATGTATTTATGGGAATAATATTTTTATTTTTTTTTTCATTATTTTGGAATATTTTTTTTTATTTTTTTTTACACATTTGAAATTTTTTTTTTTACTTTTTTACTTTGTCCCAGGGGGGGACATCACAGATCAGTGATCTGACAGTTTGCACAGCACTCTGTCAGATCACTGATCTGATAGGAGTGCAGGCTGCTTCACAGTGCCTGCTCTGAGCAGGCTCTGTGAAGCCACCTCCCTCCCTGCAGGACCCGGATCCGCGGCCATCTTGGATCCGGGGCTGGAGGGAGCAGGGAGGGAGGTGAGACCCTCGCAGCAACGCGATCACATCGCGTTGCTGCGGGGGGCTCAGGGAAGCCCGCAGGGAGCCCCCTCCCTGCGCGGTGCTTCCCTGTACCGCCGGCACATCGCGATCATCTTTGATCGCGGTGTGCCGGGGGTTAATGTGCCGGGGGCGGTCCGTGACCGCTCCTGGCACATAGTGCCGGATGTCAGCTGCGATAAACAGCTGACACCCGGCCGCGATCGGCGGCGCTCCCCCCGTGAGCGCTGCCGATCGCACATGACGTACTATTGCGTCCTTGGGAAGTAAAGCCCACCCCACATGGACGCAATAGTACGTCTAATGGCAGAAAGGGGTTAAGTCTGACATCAGTAGAGTGCAAAGTTTTTGAGAGCATCATAAGAAATGACCTGCAAAGATATATTGCAGAGAATAATATAATAAATGACAATCAGTAAGGATTCGTGAAAGATAAGTCGCATCTAGCCAACATGATGATATTGGGTTTCTATGAGAAGGTAAGTGAAAATCTGGATGTTGATAATGTAGCTGTTGTGATTTATCTTGACTTTGCAAAGGCATTTGATACTGTACCACATAACAGCCTAATACTGAAGGAAGCAGATAAAAAAGTATTTCAGCTCACCAATTGTGGTCACTCCGGAGTCAATAGAATGTGGTGCACAGACATGAAGATCCTGAGCTGACTTCCAGGTGAATGAAACACATACGCAAAAAGGAGTAAGTCAAGTCACCAGCAAAATTACGTATTAGGTAGAAGAAATGGAGCGCCCCCAAGGGCAGCGGGGTACTCGGTACCGGATCCTGCAGTTCACAGGGGGATGTCATGGTGGCTGACCCGGTCCGTGGCCCTGGGACGTCCATATAAAAGGAAACGGTCTTTAAAGTTTGTGTTCGTGACGCCACCTGTGGTATTCGGTCAGGGTGACTGATGCTGCTAAGGGGTCCGCTGGGGTGATGTTATGGCAGCTAGATGGTATACCTTCTCACAGGTGAAGCAGATACCCAGGGCTTCCCCGTGTGTAGGTGGTGGATGATGAGAGGCCTAGTGAAGAACGAGGACACAAGGTTGCAGTATCTTTACCTTTTACTGAAGGCTTCAGCATCCACAGTCCAGAGCACCAGACCACAGGGCAGGCAGAGTCGTTTAGAGGCAAATCTAGAGTCCCCTTGTCCAGGTAGAAATCACTAGCCTTCCTCCAGCACCATGGTGTTGTAGTCCCTTACTGCTAAGCTTCTTATAAGGTCCTCACAGATTTTGTAGATAGTTACATAGTTATTAAGGTTGAAGGAAGACTATAAGTCCATCTAGTTCAACCCCTAGCCTAACCTAACATAATAATAATAATAATCTTTATTTTTTTAATAATAATAATCTTAATAATCTTTATTTTAACATACCCTAACATGGTGATCCAGAGGAAGGCAAAAAAAACCATGTGGCAAAGAGTAAGCTCCACCTTGGGGAAAAAAAATTCCTTCCCGACTCCACATACCGCAATCAGACTAGTTCCCTGGATCAACGCCCTATCAAGGAATCTAGTGTATATACCCTGTAACATTATACTTTTCCAGAAATGTATCCAGTCCCCTCTTAAATTTAAGTAATCAATCACTCATTACAACATCATGCGGCAGAGAGTTCCATAGTCTCACTGCTCTTACAGTAAAGGATCCGCGTCTGTTATTATGCTTAAACCTTTTTTCCTCCAAACGTAGAGGATGCCCCCTTGTCCCTGTTTCAGGTCTATGATTAAAAAGATCATCAGAAAGGTCTTTGTACTGTCCCCTCATATATTTATACATTAAAATAAGATCACCCCTTAGTCTTTGTTTTTCCAAACTAAATAGCCCCAAGTGTAATAATCTATCTTGGTATTGCAGACCCCCCAGTCCTCTAATAACCTTGGTCGCTCTTCTCTGCACCCGCTCCAGTTCAGCTATGTCTTTCTTATACATCGGAGACCAGAACTGTGCACAGTATTCTAAGTGTGGTCGAACTAGTGACTTGTATAGAGATAAAATGATATTCTCCTCATGAGCATCTATGCCTCTTTTAATGCATCCCATTACTTGATTTGCTTTTGTAGCAGCTGCCTGACACTGGCCATTAAATGTGAGTTTGCCATCCACCCATACACCCAGGTCTTTTTCATTGATGGTTTTGCCCAGAGTTTTAGAATTAAGCACATAATTATACATCTTATTACTTCTACCCAAGTGCATGACCTTACATTTATCCCCATTAAAGCTCATTTGCCATTTATCAGCCCAAGCTTCTAGTTTACATAAATCATCCTGTAATATAAAATTGTCCTCCCCTGTATTGATTACCCTGCAGAGTTTAGTGTCATCTGCAAGTATTGAAATTCTACTCTGAATGCCCCCTACAAGGTCATTAATAAATATGTTAAAAATAAGAGGGCCCAATACTGACCCCTGTGGTACCCCACTGCTAACCGCTACCTAGTCTGAGTGTGCTCCATTAATAACCACTAGTGTTGAGCATTCCGATACCGCAAGTATCAGGTATCGGCCGATATTTGCGGTATCGGAATTCCGATACCGAGTTCCGATATTTTTGTGATATCGGGAATCGGTATCGGGATTAAGATTCATGTTTAAAATGAAGAATAAAAATAAAAAATATTGATATACTTACCCTCGGACGCGCCCTGGTTGTCACCGCTGCAACCGCCATGCTTTCCTTCCTAAGAATGAGCGCGTTAATGACCTTCGATGACGTCGCGGCTTGTGATTGGTCGCGGTAAAATAGCTGCTAGGAAGCCACTGCTAAGGACAGACAGCAAGCAGAAGAGACTTGTTTGGGTTAAAGAACACAAGGAATGGACATTAGACCAGTAGAAATCTGTGCTTTGGTCTGATGAGTCCAAATTTAGGATATTTGGCTCCAATCACTGTGTCTTTGTGCAATGCAGAAAAGGTGAACGGATGGAGTCTACATGCCCGGTTCCCACCGTGAAGCATGGAGGAGGAGGTGTGATGGTGTGGGGATGCTTTGCTGGTGACACTGTTGGGGATTTATCCAAAATTTAAGGCAACTGAACCAGCATGGCTACCACAGCATCTTGCAGCAGCATGCTATTCCATCCGGTTTGCGTTTAGTTGGACCATCATTTATTTTTCAACAGGACTATGACCCCAAACACACCTCCAGGCTGTGTAAGGGCTATTTGACCAAGAAGGAGAGTGATGGGGTGCTACGCCAGATGACCTGGCCTCCAGTGTCACCAGACCTGAACCCAATCGAGATGGTTTGGGGTGAGCTGGACTGCAGAGTGAAGGCAAAAGGGCCAACAAGTGCTAAGCATCTCTGGGAACTCCTTCAAGATTCTTGGAAGACCATTCCCGGTGACTACCTCTTGAAGCTCATCAAGAGAATGCCAAGAGTGTGTAAAGCAGTCGTCAAAGCAAAAGGTGGCTACTTTGAAGAACCTAGAATATAAGACATAATTTCAGTTGCTTCACACTTAATTTGTTAACTATATAATTCCACATGTGTTGATTCATAGTTTTGATGCCTTCAGTGTGAATGTACAATTTTCATAGTCATGAAAAAACAAAAATCTTTAAATGAGAAGGTGTGTCCAAACTTTTGGTCTGTACTGTATATATAATGAGAACAGTGAGGACAGGCAGGATTGATGGGAGTATTCATCAGCAGGCACTTGCGCTATAAATAAATAATTAGAAAATGTTGATATCCAGTATGGCGAAACTTACAGCTGCAGGCTGCAACCCACAGCTTTTAGCCTTATTATGGCTGGTTTTGAAGAATAGAGTGGACCCACACTGTTTTTTAAATTATTGAAATAAATAATTTAAAAAACGGTGTGGAGTCCCCCCCTTTTTTGACAACCAGCCAAGCTAAATCAGATAGCTGGGGACTGGTATTCTCTGGCTGGTAAGACCTGGATATTTTCCCCCACAGCCTAAAAATAGCAGCCCGCAGCTTGTGGGGTTGATGTCTACTTCTTGTCTTTCCTCGGAAGGCAGGGGGGACTGTCCACCTTCTTCCTTGAGCCTGATTCTCAGGTGCCTGGGCTGTAAGCTACCTGACTTTGGTATTGTCACAACCCCCAACATGTAGAAATAGGCAACAGCCCCCTGTGTTACCTGCACCATCGACCTGCTCCTGCATAGTAGGTGTGGAACCCCAAGAACAGTACGAGTAGACTCCCAAGCCCATTTATTTCTCAAGAAGGGTTAATTTTGCTTCCTTCCTTTTTGGATCAATCCCACCACATACCAGCAATGTTGACTCTCCATTTTGAGGAACGTGACCTAGGTTCCAGCCGTCAGGTCTTGCAGCCTTCAAGGCATGTGTTTCATCTTTAATGCCCACTGGTTGAATGAGATGTGATGACAGGTCCCAAACTCTTCTATGGATGTCCATCTATGAGGCTGGTGGTAAATAACATCCCCCATGGGATGCCACCTGTTGGTATCTTGCCACTAGCAGGCTCACTAGCATTTCTCCAGCCCCGGTCCTGGCTCGCCTCTTTCCCTCTTCTGATCAGCCTAGGATCTGCAGTCTGTTCACTAGTTGTTGGATCCTGGCTCTCCCATCCCACTGCAAGAAGCCCAGCAATGAAGGCTGCTGCCTGGATTCGGGCCTTGTTGAATTTGGGAAAGTGTCTGGTTCTGGACCACAAGGTATTGCCACCTACGCTGTTGCACCAGCTTAATCTGGCTCTAATATTCCTCCAGTTGCTTCCTTTGGAGTCTCGTGGTATTCTGCCATCTTTATCGCCTTGTTGCCCACTAAGCATGTTACAATGTATGGATTACTAATTCAATCCTGAAAATTTTTGAACACTCTTTTGGAATGTGTTATACCACAGAAATGTACCCCATTCAGAGCATCTCTATGGATGATAATATAGGTAATTTTTTCACCCACCAAAAAACAAAAATGTGGTCAACTGCGACAGCAATATATTTTGAAATGGACTGCAAAGCCTTAATCCCTGCCTTAAGACTGTATTCTGCCCCTCTCCCTACCTCTCTACCTCTCTAGGCTAAATGCAGAATGTATCTGATACAAACAGCAAAGCACAAAATTAGACCATACATTGACTGTTAGTCCGATGGCTCAGCTTCAGCACCAGTATCAATGCTACAGGCCTCTGATTCGTTATACTATACACACATGCCTGGACAAGCACTCTCCTTCTAATAAGACCTGTTACAGTGCTGAGCAATGGCATCACTGTACTGAGCCTAGTGGTGTTTGTCCTTTTACAACCCCTGATAATGTAATACCACCAGCCAATCATAGTAATGCTCCTACCGAGATGGCTACGGCATTACATTGACTTTTTGTGAGTTTTCATTTTTTTCCTATACAATTTTCTACTTAAGAAAATATAAAATATATTTTTACAGCTTTTATCTAATTTTCTTGTCTTTGTTTTAATGTTTTATTTGGAGCAAAAGTAAAGTTTGAATTGGTTGTCTAGCTAGTTTTATTCATTGTGATTACCCTTTTTGAAATTGTATTACTGTAAGTTGTCTTTTACTCTGCAAATCTGCAAAAATCTCATTGTTACATTATAACAACTTTGTGCAAAGGAAAGTGGTTATTAAATTGAAGGGTTTTGTTTCATTATATATTTATTAAGGAAAGCTTGTAAAACAAAACTATACAACTGATAAAACTATTTTATTTTCTATTAAAGTTAAATCAAAATACTAATTTATATACAGAAGTGCAAGAAAGTTATTATGATGCAGATATTTAACTCAATCAATTGAGGCAAAAAAGCCATTAAGGTTTTATAATAAGGCATCAAGTTACACTTCTCTGCTTCAACATATCTTTCTGCGTCATGATATCTTTCTAATTCCAATAAAAGCTACATCTGCAATGTCCTTTTTGCTTGAATATAGTAACTAACTTAAAAATATTTAACGCTAAAAGCCACTGATTTCTTTCTATCAGTGTATATTTTGTAATCGGACTATTACTATTTTAACCCCTTAATGACAGCCTACATGCCTATAACATGGTCATTTATGGGCCTTAGTCCTCAGTGCATTTTTTATTGGCGTTGAGGAATTAAAGGAAATCTCCACCTATTGGTAGAAATTGTACTTGAGTGCTGATACCATGCAATATCATCCACGGCTGCTTTTGAACCCGATCAGGGCCGATTAACCCCTTAAATACCATTGTCAATTGCGACAGCGGTATTTAATTGGTTACAAGGGAACTGCAAGACCCCTTTAGTAACCATCGGACCCCTGAGATGGGAATCGTGGGTGCTGATAGTTGCCATGGCACCCTGAGGTGATGTGAAGACCCCAGGGTACTGTGGCCTGTGAGATACAGCAATAAGCTGGGTTTCACAGGCTCAGTTAGTGACTCACTGACTGCTCACATGCACTGCAGTACACAACTACTCAAAACCTACAAGAAGCAAAATAAACATAAACCCTGCTGTAACTAACTAAGTAAAAATCAATAGTGCATTTCAATAACACAGGGTTCTTAGTAATACTGTTTTTGATTAAAAAAAAATAGCATGAAAGCAATCCCACAGTCGACAAGGTGACCCTGATTGGGACGGTCCTACTCTGTCTAATACTAAAAACCTTACCATGTGTCAGAATTGACCTCTGTGTGTGAATAAGGGCAGACAATATGACCGGGTCCCGACCTGTGGACAACAGCCTGGGGAATCTATTAAATGTAATTTCCGGCTTGCACAGAAAGCAAAAATACAAAGTAAAAAAAACAAAATTGAGCTTGGTTTAAGTTGGTTCAAGTACTGCAGTGCATGAGGCCAGAGATCAAAATAAAAATTATACATGTCCCACAGCGGGACTTAGGGAAAACAGTAAAATAAAATATGTAAAAAAGTTAAAAAAAACACAAAAAAAAGGCCACACAAATCACTAAAAGCCACTTCACCAAAGAAACTGCAGTGTTTGTGATAAATAAAAAATAAGCATAAAAGGGACATATAATTCATACCGCCATGCCTGGAATGACCAGTTCTATTAAACTGGAACATTATTTATTCCGTGTGGGGAACATTGTGAAAAATTATAAAAATTGTTGGTTTTTAATAACACTGACTCACAAAAAAGTGAATAAAAAGTGATCAAAAACTCATATGTAAAAACAAAATTGTATAAATGAAAATGCCAAACCGCCTCGCAAAAAACAAGTCCTAATATGGCTAATTTGACAAAAAATAAAATGTTACAGCTCCCAGAGTTTAGTGATGCAAAAACAAATTCATTTTTGAACAATATTGTTTTAAGCATTTTGAGGCAGTGAGGAGAATTATATGCGAGGGATAACATGTATCCCCAGAATGCACATAGAATCATATTGAGGCCACTGAAATGCATTGCAGTCACTGACATAACTATGGTTGCAGTGCAGGATAAAAGTCAGTTTTGGCTAAGGCAGCTTTAAGGAAAACTGGCATGGACTTTTATTTTTGGGGTGAACTACAGTATGGCATTGGGGCCGTTCACTCCCTCCAACCAGGTCTTACAAGTGGCCAATGGTCACAGATCTCAGTTAAAAACCCTGCAACAAAAGTTTAGGTGTGTCAGTGTTGGTTTGAAAGCTGCAGAGCAGGTGGCTCTGCAGCAGCTGGCTTGTGTGAAGTCAACACAGAGGCGAGGGAAGCAAAACACCTGGCACCCCCTCAGTGTGATACGGTGGTGCAGTCACCAATAGCAAAGTGTCTCTGATACGGACTGTTTTGACGTCCTGACTGCGATCCGGAGGATACCGTTTGCCTTTCATTTGTGAGTTTTTGGAAAATGAAGACTTTTGGATTGAACTTTACTGGGTCACTGCCTCATTACCGCACGGTGTGAACATCACCGCACTACAGCGTCTAAAAGTAGCATAGCATAAAAAAGCTATATAAATCTGGTATCACAGTGAACGGTGCAAAAAATAAAAACAATAACTGAATTGCTAGGTTTTGTTGAATCTGTGTTTGAAAAATCTGAATAAAAAGTGATAAAAAATATTATGAGTTCCAAAATGGTACCAAAAAAATCTGCAACTATTCCCGCAAAAAATAATCCCTGATTGGGCTCTATTCACAAAAAAAAAAAATTACAACTCTCAGAATATGGCAACAAAAATATGAAAACATTTTTACTGTGTGATAGCAGCAAAACTTAAAAAAAAAGATTGCAAATCTGGTATTGCTGTAATTACACCGACCCGAAGAATAAATCCACCTTATCACTTATACCACATGGTGAAACACACAAAAATAAAAATAAGAACTATTCTTGTACTGCTGTCTATTTGTGCATTCAAACTCTCAAAAATCGGAATGAGGATCAGCACACATACTGTATATCCTGCACTCTTTGCTGAGCACTTATGTTGGGGTTTCCATGCAAATTCTCCAAAACCGTGATTCAGACAAAAGCCCAGATGGAACCACTCATTTATGAAGGAGATGGAGTCACTCTGAGCTGGTCTGTGTTCCGGTGGTGTCCCATCATTTTAGGTGTCTTTTTATCGCACAAGTGTGAGCGGCTACAGATTTGTGAATGCCTAAACAGATGTACAGGTATACTGGAGGGCCCGCTAAGACCATGGGGCACTTGGTACCAGGCCGGTTCTGTTCTTAAAGGAGTGGTCACGGTGGCAGTGACCTGGTCCATGGCCCTGGGCATCCAGTAAAAGGGGGTTTATGAAAATGGAAATAAAGTCTAGTGTAGTGATGTTCGTGACGCCACCTGTGGTATTCGGCCAGGGGTGGCTGACGCTGCTTAAAGGGGTCCTCTGGGGCTGATGGTTTTGCAGCCTAGATGGTATAGCTCCCCACAGATAGAGCTTGGTCCCCAGGGCTCCCGGTGTAGTTGGTAAAAGGGATGATTGATGGTGGGGTGCAGGACTCAGGGTGCAGGAAATAATCGCAGGACACAGGGATAACAGTTTCCTTTACCTTTTACTGGTAGAATTCAGGTACAGTCTAGGGTACAGGTAACAGGTGTTGGTGGGGTCCGGGCAGCCTGGAAACAGCTTGGGATCCACTTATCCAGGTGCGTTCGGAGGCCTTCCTTCTGCGCTGTATATCTGACCCTTGCTGCCTGAAGCTTTGCACGAGTCTTCTCAGTGTCTGTATTCTCAACCTGTATGGCTGACAGTCTGAAACTTTCACGGGCACTGTCCTCTCTCTTTGGTAGCCCCAGGCTCCTGACTTGCTGTGGTACCTGCAGGTGTTAGATGGGACAGTAGACTTGCAATCTTCTGCCCTCCGGGATCAGTGGCTGGGTCTGCAATTCCCACACCACCATGGACCCTGGTGTCTGGTCTCTTGGCGCTTTTTTCTGGGGTGAGCCAACTCGCAGCTCCTGACATCAAGCTCCTCTCCTTTGCCTCCTCTCCTCTCATTGTCCCTATCAGACTGTCTAACCCCTCCCCCAGGCCAGAATTTATAGTGAAGTTCCCCTGAAACCAGATTTAGAGCTCCCCATTCTGGTCTGGAGTCAGGACAGTGTTGCATGTCAGTGTTACCTGATTAAGTGATCCCTCCTTGTTTCCAGGCATTGCATCACCTCCCCCGTAAGGAAGACCATACCATTGTGGCATCGGACTCCTGAGGTGCCACAATACCATAAGATCAGGCTCAAACTGAGTACAAAGTACCTCAATAGATCTCATTATGGTGGGTGGTTCCTTTGGGAGTTTCATCTGAATCGCATTTTTGTGGGATTTACACAGAAACCCCAACTTAAATGCTCAGCATAGAACAACAGAATGTTATCCAGCCTTTGTACTAAATCTATCAAAAAGTATTATGTAGCCCAACATGTTGCCAATAAAGAACGTAATTTAACCTGCACAAAACCAGCCCCCACTCAGGTCTGTCATTTGTCACTGGAAATGAGGGGTTCCCACATTACTGGCAGAACAAAAACTCTGAAAAGCGACATGACTTCCAGCCCCTCAAAAAAAAGCAACTGAATTTTGTGCTCCAAAATCCAAATGCCCTCCCCTACCTCTGATCCCCACTGTTCCTAAACCACATGTTTGGCATTATTGTAGTGGAGAGAGAGCACTTAACAATTTGTGGGGTGAGTATCGCCAGAATAACAAAGCTGGGCACAATATACGGGGGCGCTAGAATATTTGGAGGCTGTCACAACGCAGCAGGGGTCGGTTCTGTGGACGGCACAACACACACTACAGGAAGCAAAAAGGGGGAGGAAGGACTTCACAATAGAGAACGAGGAATGGGCACCACCTAACACAGCCTCTCTCTATCCCTAAGCTTCACTAATGATCTATGCAGGTCCTTCCCCCTGCCGCCATCACGCGCCTAGTCCCTAGCTGTCAACTCACTAAACCCTGGCTAGTGCCCCTGGCTAGTGCACTGACCAACAAGGATGCTAGCCTCACCACTGCTGATGGTGTAAACACAGAGGGTAGTGACAAGCATGAGACAGACAAGGAGAGAGACAACAAAAACTTAGCTTGAGCTGCGGCTGCAAGTTCCACACAGCTGAGAATATGGAACCAGGAGCTCAAACAGCTGATACCCTGCTGGCACTGAGAACTCCTTATTCCAAGGCTGGTATTCAGAGACAAACTCTATTACCAACAATCAGCTGATGCGTCATGTGACTATTTAAAGTATACTGTTAATGGTCACCACCCACATCAGATGACCAGCAACTACCAGTAAGGAAACTGACATTAACCCTTGCTGGCCTGAAAGGAAAAAACTACATTTAAATTATAGCGGAACCAGAGCTGTCACAAATCCAAAAACGAATTGTGACAGTACCCCCCTTTCAACGAGGGGCCTCTGGACCCTCAACAGTGGACCTCATCGGAAATGATGTCTCAAGCCACTGGAATTCACCTCTGCAGTTACCTGATCCTCAAGTTTATGGCAAACGCAGCCCGACGGAGATGGCAATAACGTAGTCTTCGGAGGTACAACAAATCTCCAGAGCTCCGACCTCTGGAATACATTATGTACGTGCATTACTGGGGGTAGCTCCAGCTGGAAATTCCAAGGGCTGAGAATGGCTGACACCCAATGCGGCGGCCCAATCACCCTAGAACGCCAGGTCCTAGATGCGTACTTCCACCTGTTGTTTTTAGTGAACACTTACACGTATTTATTCACACACAGGTCTGGAACTGAATGTTTATTTCCATCATGCATGCGTTTGCCAAAAGGTGATGATCTCTTTGAGGAATAGACCACAGAGGCATCCCCCTGGAGCACCAATCTCATACCCTCGCTATGTACAGAGGGAATCACCACCCTCCCCTGATACCTCCGCCTGAGAGGACTCTGAGACTCAGGATTTACTTATGGTGAGGGTTGAGTCTTTCCCCTACTCCCTGGTGCCACCTGTGGAGAAGATGCAGTAGGTTTGAAAAGGGCAGCAGAGATTGTAACTCCCAGTCAACAGTCTTTACAAGACTGGTCCCAAATTACTACTTCTCCAGACTGCCAATCTATGACCAGATTGTGTCTCTTCAGCCAGGAATAGCCCAAGATGATGGCAGTTGACAAACCCTCCAAGACATAGCACGATAGGGACTCTTCATGAAGAGTCCCTATAAGCAGGTTAATATTATCTATGACTTAGGTCACACTCCCCTGGCTGAGAGAAACAATTGCCCAAATGGTAATGGGTCTCGCCAGCATCCGACCGATCAGACCATGGGTCTGAACAAAGTGAGAATCCACAAAATTTACTCCAACTCCACTATCCACCAGAATTGGTATAGTCTCAGTCTCCACACCAACCAATACTTCAGCCAAAATGGTACACTGAGACGTAAAGATGGAGGAACTGTACATACCCCTCCACATGACGAGGAAAACATGGCTTTTGTGATGGAGTACATACTTGGAGCGAGCTGGGCAGACATTGATGTAATGATCAGTCAGACCACAGAAAAAACATACCCCTATCCCACAGTGAACCGCAGGAAACCTAGTTTGAGAGGAGACTTCTCCCACCTGCATGGGTTCATCAGTCTGCACCAGTGTGTCCTCCTCCCTGGAAAGAACAACAGGGGGCTGATTTGGTGTATGTCTCTCTCTGAGGCATCTATCCACCTGGATAGCAAGGGCCATGGCAGCCTCTAATCACCCTGGAGTAGTATACTGCTTCAGAGTACCCTGAAACCTAGCTGACAGACCCTGACAAAAATGGCTCCTTAGAGCAAGGTCATTCCACTGCATGTCAGTGACCCATATCCAAAACTCTGAGCAATTGTCCTAAGCTGGCAGGCTCCCTTGCTTGATCTTATGTAGTTAAGACTCAACCAGGGAGATGCCATCTGGATACCCATACACCAGCACCAATGCGGAAAAAAACTCATCCGCTGACAGCAAAGATGGTCAATTGGTAGGCAGGAAGAAGCCCCAGGATTGGGGATCACCCTTCAGAATGGAGACTATAGTCTCCACACACTGTTCCTCAATCCCTGAAGAATGAGAGCAAAGCCTGAAATAAAATTTACAGGCTTGTTTAAATGCAATAAATTTATCTCTCCCTCCAGAGAAACTGTGAGGGAAAGATATTTTAGGTTCTGGTTGCTCCTGGACATGAGCCGAGACCAAGAACCCAGAAACCTGCTGAAACTGGTGCACCTCCTAGTGAGCAAAAGCCTCCACTTGTGCCATAGGTAATACTGTCATGACCCAACAGGGGTCGATCCAGCGAATGGCACAACACACATCAAAATGGAAAAAGGGGGAGGAAGGCCCTAACAATAGGGAACAAGGGATGGGGAACCTCCTAACACAGCCTGTGCCTATGCCTAAGCTCCCTTGACTCCTTTCTGCCATCTGACGTACTATCCCATCCATGTGCCATGGACAGAATAGTACGTAATAGGCGATCAGCCGCGCTCACGGGGAGAGCGCGGCTGATCGAGGTTGGGTGTCAGCTGATTATCACAGCTGACATCCGTCACTATGTGCCAGGAGCAGTCACGGACTGCTCACGGCACATTAACCCCTGGAACACTGCGATCAAACATGATCGCAGGGTTTCAGTGGCATAGGGAAGCATCGTGCAGGGAGGGGGCTCGCTGCGTGCTTCTCTGAAACCCTCGGAACAACGCGATGTGATCGCATTGTTCTGAGGGTCTCCTCTGTTCTCGCATTGTTCCGAGGGTCTCCTCTGTTCTCCTCCCTGCAGGCCCCGGATCCGAGATGGCCACAAGGGGCATCCCGGGTCCTGCAGGGAGGTGGCTTGTGAGCACCTGCTGAGAGCAGGCACCGGCAAGCCTCCAGCACTGCCTATCAGATTGCTGATCTGACACAGTCCACTGCAAAGTGTCAGATCAGCGATCTGACACTATACAGTGATGTCCCACCCTGGGACAAAGTAAAAAAGTTTAAAAAAAACTTAGTGTTTAAAAATATAGAAAAAAAATCCTAAATTAAGGAAAAAAAATTATTGTTCCAATAAATACGACTCTTTATGCAAACATAAAAAAACTATAAAAATACACATATTTAGTATTGCTGCATCCGTAACAACCTGACCTATAACACTGTCCCACTAGTTAACCCCTTTAGTGAACACCGTAAAAAAAAAACAGGCAAAAAACAATGCTTTATCATCATACCGCCGAACATAAAGTGGAATAACACGTGATCAAAAAGACGGATATAAATAAACATGGTACCGCTGAAAACGTCATCTTGTCCCGCAAAAAATGAGCTGCCATACATCGTCATCAGCAAACAAAATAAGTTATTGCCCTCAGAATAAAGCGATGCAAAAATAATTATTTTTTATATAAAATATTTTTATTGTATAAAAGCGCCAAAACATAAAAAAATATAAATGAGGTATCTCTGTAATCGTATTAACCCGAAGAATAAAACTGCTTCATCAATTTTACCAAATGCGGAATGGTATAAATGTCTGTTGTGAATTCTGCTCTTGGGTTCCCTCCAGTGGTTGTAGGTGGGAATGCAGTTGTCTCTGACTCGCAGTCCTGGCCAGGTGTATCGGATTATTACAATTCTGACTGGGATATTTAGGTGTGCAGGATCCTTTAGCCCTTTCCAGTTGTCAATGTTCCTTGTGAAGTGTTGGATCACTTTCTGGCTTCTCCTGCTTGCTGCCAAATTCAGCAAAGATAAGTGTTTGGTTTTTGTATCTGTGGCACACTGCTGTGTGCTTGTTTCAGTTTTATTCCTGCTCTGATTATAGGATTCACTGGAGTTGCACATTTACGCTCCTACATATTTTAGTTAGATATAGGAAGTTTTTTTTTGTATATTCTGCTGTGGATGTGTTTGAAGGGTTTTAATACTGACCGCACAGAACTCTGTCCTATCCTGTCCTATCTAGCTAGAGTGGCCTCCTGTGCTAAATCCTGTTTTTCTGCCTGTGTATGTTTTTTCCTCTACGACTCACCGCCAATATTTGTGGGGGGCTGTCTATCCTTTGGGGATTTTCTCTGAGGCAAGATAGTATTCCTATTTCCATCTTTAGGGGTATTTAGTCCTCCGGCTGTGACGAGGTGTCTAGGTGTGTTAGGTACACTCCATGGCTACTTCTAGTTGCGGTGTTAAGTTCAGGATTGCGGTCAGTATAGTAGACACCTTCTCCAGTGAAAGTTCTCATGCAGCTCCAAGGTCACCGGATCATAACAGTACAACTGGCCAACAATGAGTTAAATGCATCTCAGAAGAAGGGAAGGAAGGTCTTGAGCCATTTTTTTTTTCTCCAGTCTGTTTTGTGTTCTCTTCCCTCTTAATATCTGGGTGGCTGAGGAGCCTGGTGTAAGCATGAATGTTCAGGAATTAGCTTCTCGTGTAGACCAGCTTGCTGCTAGGGTGCAAGGTATTTCTGATTATATTGTTCAGACTCCTGCTTTAGAACCGAAGATTCCTACTCCTGATTTGTTTTCTGGTGACAGGTCTAAATTTTTGAGTTTTAAAAACAACTGTAAACTGTTTTTTGACCTGAGACCTCGATCCTCTGGTGATTCCATTCAGCAGGTAAAGATCGTAATCTCCCTGCTGCGTGGCGACCCGCAGGATTGGGCGTTTTCCCTGGAATCTGGGAATCCGGCTTTGCTTAATATTGACTCCTTTTTTCAGGCTTTAGGACTATTATATGATGAACCTAATTCTGTGGATCAAGCTGAGAAGACCTTGTTGGCCCTGTCTCAGGGTCAAGAGGCGGCAGAATTGCATTGTCAGAAATTCAGAAAATGGTCTGTGTTGACTAAATGGAATAATGATGCTTTGGCGGCAATTTTCAGAAGGGGGCTTTCTGAATCCGTTAAAGATGTTATGGTGGGGTTTCCCATGCCTTCCGGTCTGAGTGATTCTATGTCTCTGGCCATTCAGATTGACCGACGCCTGCGGGAGCGCAGAACTGTGCGCACTGTGGCGTTATCCTCAGAGCAAATTTCTGAGCCAATGCAATGTGATAGAATTCTGTCTAGAATGGAACTACAAGGTTTCAGACGTCAAAATAGGTTGTGTTATTATTGTGGTAACGCTTCTCATGTCATTTCTGTCTGCCCTAAGCGGACAAAGAGGATCGCCAGTTCAAATACCATCAGTACTGTACAACCTAAATTTCTGTTATCTGTGTCCTTGATCTGCTCATTGTCATCATTTTCTGTCATGGCGTTTGTGGATTCAGGCGCAACCTTGAATTTAATGGATTTTGAGTTTGCCAAGCGCTGTGGTTTTCCCTTGCAGCCTTTGCAGAACCCTATTCCTTTAAGGGGCATTGATGCTACACCTTTGGCTAAAAATAAGCCCCAGGTTTGGACACAGGTGACCATGCGCATGGCGCCAGCCCATCAGGAAGATTGTCGATTTCTGGTGATGCATAACTTGCATGATGTTATCATGCTGGGTTTTCCATGGTTGCAGGTACATAATCCTGTGTTGGACTAGAAGTCCATGTCTGTGACTAGTTGGGGCTGTCAGGGGGTTCATAATGATGTTCCTTTGATGTCAATCTCCTCTTCTTCACCTTCTGAAATTCCAGAGTTTTTGTCTGATTTTCAGGATGTATTCGATGAGCCCAAGTCCAGTTTCCTTCCACAGCACAGGGACTGCGATTGTGCTATTGACTTGATTCCAGGCTGTAAGTTTCCTAAGGGTCAACTTTTTAATCAATCTGTGCCTGAGCATACCGCCATGCGGAGCTATGTTAAGGAGTCTTTGGAGAAAGGGCATATTCGGCCATCTTCTTCACCGTTGGGAGCGGGGTTCTTTTTTGTTGCTAAAAAAGATGGTTCCTTGAAACCCTGTATAGATTATTGCCTCTTGAATAAGATCACGGTCAAGTTTCAATACCCTTTACCTTTGCTTTCCGATTTGTTTGCTAGGATTAAGGGAGCTAGTTGGTTTACCAAGATTGACCTTCGAGGGGCATATAATCTAGTTCGTATTAAGCAGGGTGATGAATGGAAAACTGCGTTTAACACGCCCGAAGGCCATTTTGAATACCTGGTGATGCCATTCGGACTCTCTAATGCTCCATCTGTTTTTCAGTCCTTCATGCATGATATCTTCCGGACTTATCTTGATAAATTCTTGATTGTATATTTGGACGATATTTAGATTTTTTCCGATGATTGGGAGTCTCATGTGCAACAGGTCAGGATGGTATTTCAGATCCTTCGTGACAATGCCCCGTTTGTGAAAGGGTTTAAGTGTCTCTTTGGGGTACAGAAAGTCTCTTTTTTGGGCTTAATTTTCTCTCCTTCGTCTATAGATATGGATCCGGTTAAGGTTCAGGCCATTCATGATTGGATTCAGCCCACATCCGTGAAGAGCCTTCAGAAATTTTTGGGTTTTGCAAATTTTTATCGCCGTTTCATTGCTAATTTTTCCAGCGTGGTTAAACCCTTGACCGATTTGACGAGGAAAGGCGCTGATGTGGCGAATTGGTCCTCTGCGGCTGTCTCTGCCTTTCAGGAGCTTAAACGTCGATTTACTTCTGCTCCAGTGTTGCGCCAACTGGATGTTTCTCTTCCGTTTCAGGTTGAGGTTGACGCTTCTGAGATTGGGGCAGGGGCCGTTTTGTCTCAGAGGGGTCCTGTTGGTTCCTTAATGAAACCGTGTGCCTTCTTTTCCCATAAGTTTTCGCCTGCTGAACGCAATTATGATGTCGGCAATCGGGAGTTGTTGGCTATGAAGTGGGCGTTTGAGGAGTGGCGACATTGGCTTGAGGGAGCTAAGCACCGTATTGTGGTCTTGACCGATCATAAGAATTTGATTTACCTCGAGTCTGCTAAACGGCTGAATCCTAGACAGGCTCGATGGTCCTTGTTTTTTTCCCGTTTTGATTTCGTGGTCTCGTACCTTCCGGGTTCTAAGAATATTAAGGCTGATGCCCTCTCTAGGAGTTTTTTGCCTGATTCTCCTGAGGTCTTAGAACCGGTCGGTATTCTGAAAGAAGGGGTGGTCCTTTCTGCCATTTCCCCAGATTTATGACAGGTTCTTCAAGAATTTCAGGCTGACAAACCTGACCGCTGTCCAGTGGGGAAACTGTTTGTTCCTGACAGATGGACTAGTAGAGTGATTTCTGAGGTTCACTGTTCCGTGTTGGCCGGTCATCCTGGCATTTTTGGTACCAGAGATTTGGTTGGTAGGTCCTTTTGGTGGCCTTCATTGTCACGTGATGTGCGCTCTTTTGTGCAGTACTGTGGGACTTGTGTGCGGGTCAAGCCTTGTTGTTCCTGTGCTAGTGGGTTGCTTTTGCCATTGCCAGTCCCTGAGAGGCCCTGGACGCATATTTCGATGGGTTTTATTTCTGATCTTCCGGTCTTCCAGAAGATGTCTGTTATCTGGGTTGTTTGTGACCGGTTCTCTAAGATGGTTCATTTGGTGCCCTTACCTAAATTGCCTTCCTCTTCAGATTTGGTTCTGTTGTTCTTTCAGCATGTGGTTCGTTTGCATGGTATTCCGGAGAATATTGAGTCCGACAGAGGTTCCCAGTTTGTTTCTAGGTTTTGGCGGGCCTTTTGTGCTAGGCTGGGCATTGATTTCTCTGTTTCTTCTGCATTTCATCCTCAGACAAATGGCCAGACTGAGCGAACTAATCATACCTTGGAGACTTATTTGAGATGCTTTGTGTTAAGGACTGGCGGAACGCACAAAGTATAGAAGATATGAAACTAGGTGCGTTCGCAGTCCGAGGTCCACCGTGCAGGTAAAAACCCTGCTGCTAGTGAGACGGACTATATGGCGGTACTATAAGTATACACTCACGGGTTAACTTCTCCCTGCGTGAAGGAAGCGATCCTGTTGAGTCACAGGACCGCGGTACCGCACATAGACGCTGTTATGTGTGTAACGTGCTGTTGGATAAGTCGGGCGCTAGATAGCAAACATACACCTTCCGCAAACAGTCATCCAATAGGGAGGGTATTTTAAAGAGCGACTTTCACTCACAACACACACACATATTATCAAGACAATACTAGCGCATGGTCGTGCGGTCATGCGCAGTTTATATAGTTGCAGCACAGGAAACAGCTACAGAAGTTTTGCCCTTTCAGGACCTGCCGAAAGGACCAATGGGATGTGCTGCAGTACCTGAGCATGTGACACTCGATCTCCAACGGGAGATCTTGCCCTGGGCATGCTCAGTGTGTGCAAATAAGGACTTAGTCCCAGGGAAGCCCGCTCGCCGCAGATCAGTGCAGGGTATAACACAAGAGATCCGGAAAAGGCAGCAGTAACCCTTTGCACAGAATCAGTCCCAGCGAGACGCTGGGAGCGACGCCTCTGCTGAGCAGAGCCCACTGCAGCCGAAGCAGAATGGGAGACCGCAGCAGACACGGATCGAGATTCCCCCTGTGCAGCAGAGGAGACTCGACTCCTAACATTACCCCCCCTCCTAGGGCCCCCCCCTTGGGCCTCGCTACATTCGAAGGCAGCAATAAGCTGCGGAGCCCAAATGTGCTCAGCAGGCTCCCAGGGCCTATCCTCAGGGCCGTAACCCTTCCAGTCCACCCAAAAAAAATTTTTGCCACTTACCACCTTGCATCCCAAGATAGCGTTCACCTCGAAATCGTCCGTAGACGAACCTGATGTCTTGGCAGATGACTCAGAAAACCGGGACATGTATACGGGCTTAAGGAGGGACACATGAAAGGTGTCGGTGATACCAAGGCGTGGAGGAAGGGCCAGATGGTAGACCACAGGATTAACCTGTTCGAGGACCTTGAAGGGACCCAAGTAGCGAGGAGCAAACTTAGTGGACTCAACTCGCAGCCTGATGTTACGGGCGGAGAGCCACACCAAGTCGCCAGGAGCAAAGGTCGGAGCGGGGCACCGATGAGCATCAGCTGAGGACCTCATTCTCTCCTTAGAGGCCCGAATGGCATCCTGAGTGCGGTCCCAAATATCCCGTGCCTCCACAGCCCAGTATGCCACCCTGGAGTCTGCGGAAGACACGGGCATAGGCACAGGTACCCGTGGATGCTGACCATAGTTGAGGAGGAATGGGGTTTGTCCAGTGGAGTCGGCTACGGCGTTGTTCAGCGCAAACTCTGTCCATGATAGCAAGGATGCCCAGTCATCCTGCCTGGCTGAAACAAAATGTCGCAGGTATGTGACCAAGGTCTGGTTGGCCCTCTCTACCAACCCATTCGTCTCGGGACGATAAGCGGAAGAGAGATTCAACTCAATACTGAGAAGACGTCAAAGCTCTCTCCAGAACCGAGACGCAAACTGGGGACCCCGGTCACTGACAATTTTGTCAGGCATACCATGTAGGTGGAAGATGTGTTTAATGAACAACGCTGCCAAGGCCCGTGCAGAAGGTAACCGTGGTAGCGGCACCAAATGCACCATTTTTGAGAAATGATCGGTGATGACCCAAATGATGGTACAGCCGCGAGAATTGGGTAAACCCACAACAAAGTTCATCCCGACCATCTCCCAGGGCCTATCTGCCACCGGCAAGGGATAGAGCAACCCAGCTGGCCTTTGCCGCGGAGATTTATTTTTGGCGCAGGAGACATATGCCAGAATATAATCCCTGACATCCCGGACCATATGCGGCCACCAGTACGTCCTCGCCAATAGCTCAGATGTCCTCTTTGTCCAAAAGTGTCCACCCACCCTGGACGAATGAGCCCAAGAGAGAACCTCCGGTCGCAAATTAATGGGCACAAAAGTCTTGCCCGGAGGCACAGACTCCAGCGAAACCGGCGCTACGGTTCTCAGGCTCTCAGAAGGGACAATAAGCCGAGGCTCCTCTTCCTCCTCTTCAGTTGACATAAGGGAGCGAGAGAGAGCGTCAGCACGAATATTCTTCTCCCCGGCGAGAAAATGAAGGGAAAAGTGGAACCGGGAAAAGAACAAGGACCATCTGGCTTGGCGAGAATTTAGCCGCTGGGCTGTTTGCAAGTAGACCAAATTTTTGTGGTCCGTGTAAACTTGGAAGGGAAACCGCGCACCTTCCAGAAGGTGTCTCCACTCTGAAAAGGCCAATTTCATTGCTAGTAACTCCCTATCCCCGATGGAGTAGTTTCTCTCCGCTGGCGTGAAGGTCTTAGAGAAGAAGAAGCATGGATGCTTCCGACCTTGAGCATCCTTTTGATAGAGGACTGCTCCAGCACCAATGGATGAGGCATCCACCTCCATTAGGAATGGCTTATCCACATCGGGACGATGTAAGATGGGAGCGCTAGCAAAGTGGGACTTAATAGAAGTGAAGGCCTTGGAGACCTCTTCCGACCACAATTTGGGATTCGCTCCCTTCTTGGTGAGGGCTACCAAGGGAGCTACCAGAGTTGAGAAGTGGGGAATGAACTGGCGGTAATAGTTAATGAACCCCATAAAGCACTGCACCGCTTTAAGAGAATGGGGCTCTTGCCAGTCCATCACAGCCTGTAGTTTGGCAGGATCCATAGCCAATCCCTGGGCGGAGATGATATAGCCCAGGAACGGTAAAGACTCCTGCTCAAACATACACTTCTCCAACTTAGCATAAAGAGAGTTTGCCCGTAGGAGGTCAAAGACTCTGCCAACATCTCTCCGGTGGGAGTCTATATCTGGAGAAAAGATGAGAATATCATCCAGATAGACTACAACTGAGGTGGAAAGCATATCCCGGAAGATGTCGTTGACAAAGTCTTGGAAAACGGCTGGGGCATTACAGAGCCCGAAGGGCATCACCAGATACTCATAGTGCCCATCTCTGGTGTTAAGCGCCATTTTCCATTCGTCCCCCTCACGGATGCGAATCAGGTTATAAGCACCCCGCAGATCTAATTTAGTAAACACTCTAGCTCCCCGAAGCCTATCGAAGAGCTCGGATATCAAGGGCAAAGGATACTTGTTCTTAACGGTGATAGCGTTAAGACCCCTGTAGTCTATGCATGGACGTAGTTCCCCATTCTTCTTCTGCACTAAGAAGAACCCTGCCCCAGCAGGTGACACTGACTTCCTGATAAACCCTCTTGCCAGATTCTCTTGAATGTACTGAGACATGGCCTCCGTCTCCGGGAGAGATAATGGATAAACTCGACCCCGGGGAGGCTCCGCACCAGGCAAGAGATCGATAGGACAGTCATAGGGGCGATGGGGCGGAAGGATCTCCGCCGCCTTTTTGGAGAAAACGTCTGCGTAAGACCAATATTGCTTGGGGAGAGAGGATAGATCTGAGGATACCTCAGTAGTAGCAACCTGAACGCACTCTCGGTGACACCTACCCCCACATGATTCACCCCATCCCAGAATTCTGCCTGAGGACCACTCGATGTGAGGAGAGTGGTACCGTAACCAAGGTATCCCCAACAGGACCTCATCAATCCCCTCAGGAATGATGAGCAGAGATGTAATCTCCTGATGGGATGGTGACATGGACAGAGTAAAAGGGATAGTCTGATGTGTTATCTGTGCGGGGAGTGTCGACCCATTCACCACTCGTACCGTTACTGGTTGAGGTAGCATAACCAGGGGTATTGCGTGACGTTGGGTGAAAGCAGAAGACATAAAATTGCCCTCCGCCCCAGAATCCACGCAGAGCTCTACCGAGTGGGAGGATGAGCCAAAAGTAATTGTCCCCTTAAAGGACAATTTGGAGGCAAACGTCGCAGTGTCTAGTGCACCTCCACCTACTACCACTAGACGCTGACGTTTCCTCGACCGCTGATGACATCTGGTGGCAAGATGTCATGACTGTTGGCATACATGGCAAACCTGGGGTGCACGAGCGGTCCGGGACTTAGATCCCGCTCGTGACACTACCTTAGGTTCATGGGGCTCAGGAGCCTGGACTGGAGATTCAAAAGTTTGGCGAAGGTGGGAGCCAGCCGAAACCTCTGCCTACACTGGGCTCGCTCTAACCTCCGCTCGTGAAATCGGAGGTCAATACGAGTAGATACTGTTATTAATTCTTCCAGTGTGGTGGCAATCTCCCTAGTGGCCAGGGCGTCCTTAACGTGGTCAGCCAGCCCCCTCCAAAATATAGGGATAAGGGCTTTATCCGACCACTCCAGCTCAGATGCTAGAGTGCGGAATTGGACGGCAAAAAGGCTGACCATGGACGAGCCCTGAGTCAATGCCAACAGTTGGAGCGCCGTATCATAGGTGACACGAGGTCCTAAAAATACCTGTTTCAGAGTGCTCAGGAATAACGGAGCACTCTGCACCACATGATCGCCACGCTCCCACAGCGGCGTAGCCCACTGCAATGCCCTGTCCGACAATAAGGATATGATAAAGCCCACCTTAGCCCGCTCTGTAGGGAAATGAGAGGCCAGAAGCTCGAGATGTATTGAGCACTGACTCACGAAACCCCTACAGGACTTACTGTCACCAGAAAATTTCTCTGGTAGCGGGAGGCGAGATAGCGTCGGTACAGGGGCGGCGGTGGACAAGGTAGCTGCAGCCACACTTGCAACCTGAACAGCGACAGCAGTAACATCCACAGCTGAGGTTGAACGCTCTAGAGCCGCCAACCTTCCCTCCAGCTGCTGGATGTACTGCTGTAAACGCTGATCGTCCGTCATTACTAGCCAGACCTTGGCGCTAGTATTATGTTAAGGACTTGCGGAACGCACCAAGTATAGAAGATACGAAACTAGGTGCGTTCACAGTCCGAGGTCCACCGTGCAGGTAAAAACCCTGCTGCTAGTAAGACGGACTATATGGCGGTACTATAAGTATACACGCACGGGTTAACTTCACCCTGCTTGAAGGAAGCGATCCTGTTGAGTCACAGGACCGCGGTACCGCACATAGAACGTGAGCAAGAAGTCAGCGAACACAACCCCAACACAGGATTGAAGTCTGATTAGACCACTTGCTGGCACAACACCGCAACTGGGTGTGTAAGGAAACTATTAAAATAGTATATAAAGGCACGAGAGTGCATGCAGTGCCGCACTGACGGACGCCACTAACCACCCAGGCTTGGGTAAGGAAAGCGCAGAGGAAGCGCACGGCACCGTAAAGGCGGTCACAGCAACTAGACGCTGTTATGTGTGTAACGTGCTGTTGGATAAGTCGGGTGCTAGATAGCAAACATACACCTTCCACAAACAGTCATCCAATAGGGAGGGTATTTTAAAGAGCGACTTTCACTCACAACACACACACATATTATCAAGACAATACTAGCGCATGGCCGTGCGGTCATGCGCAGTTTATATAGTTGCAGCACAGGAAACAGCTACAGAAGTTTTGCCCTTTCAGGACCTGCCAAAAGGACCAATGGGATGTGCTGCAGTACCTGAGCATGTGACACTCGATCTCCAACGGGAGATCTTGCCCTGGGCATGCTCAGTGTGTGCAAATAAGGACTTAGTCCCAGGGAAGCCCTCTCGCCGCAGATCAGTGCAGGGTACAACAGGAGAGCCGGAAAAGGCAGCAGTAACCCTTTGCACAGAATCAGTCCCAGCGAGACGCTGGGAGCGATGCCTCTGCTGAGCAGAGCCCACTGCGGCCGAAGCAGAATGGGAGACCGCAGCAGACACGGATCGAGATTCCCCCTGTGCAGCAGAGGAAACTCGACTCCTAACACTTTGTGTCTGCTGATCAGGATGATTGGGTGGCCTTCTTGCCATTGGCCGAGTTTGCCCTTAATAATCGGGCTAGTTCTGCTACCTTGGTTTCGCCTTTCTTTTGTAATTTTGGTTTTCATCCTCGTTTTTCTTCTCGGCAGGTTGAGCCTTCTGACTGTCCTGGTGTGGATTCTGTGGTGGACAGGTTGCAGCAGATTTGGGCTCATGTGGTGGACAAGTTGGTGTTGTCTCAAGAGGAGGCTCAACATTTTGCTAATCGTCGTCGGTGTGTTGGTTCCCGGCTTCGGGTTGGGGATCTGGTCTGGTTGTCTTCCCGTCATGTTCCTATGAAGGTTTCTTCTCCTAAGTTTAAGCCTCGGTTTATTGGATTTCTGAGATTATTAATCCGGTGTCTTTTCGACTGGCGCTTCCGGCCTTCTTTTTCTATCCATAATGTCTTCCATAGATCTTTGTTGCGGAAATATGTGGAGCCCGTTGTTCCGTCCGTTGATCCTCCGGCCCCTATATTGGTTGATGGGGAGTTGGAATATGTTGTTGAGAAGATTTTGGATTCCCGTTTTTCGAGGCGGAAGCTTCAGTACCTGGTCAAATGGAAGGGTTACGGCCAGGAGGATAATTCTTGGGTTTTTGCCTCTGATGTCCATGCTGCTGATTTGGTCCATGCCTTTCATCTGGCTCATCCTGATCGTCCTGGGGGCCCTGGTGAGGGTTCGGTGACCCCACTAAAGGGGGGGGTACTGTTGTTAATTCTGCTCTTGGGTTCCCTCCAGTAGTTGTAGGTGGGAATGCAGTTGTCTCTGACTCGCAGTCCTGGCCAGGTGTATCGGATTATTACAATTCTGACTGGGATATTTAGGTGTGCAGGATCCTTTAGCCCTTGCCAGTTGTCAATGTTCCTTGTGAAGTGTTGGATCACTTTCTTGCTTCTCCTGCTTGCTGCCAAATTCAGCAAAGATAAGTGTTTGGTTTTTGTATCTGTGGCACACTGCTGTGTGCTTGTTTCAGTTTTATTCCTGCTCTGATTGTAGGATTCACTGGAGTTGCAGATTTACGCTCCTACATCTTTTAGTTAGATGTAGGAAGTTTTTTTTTGTATATTCTGCTGTGGATGTGTTTGAAGGGTTTTAATACTGACCGCACAGAACTCTGTCCTATCCTGTCCTATCTAGCTAGAGTAGCCTCCTGTGCTAAATCCTGTTTTTCTGCCTGTGTATGTTTTTTCCTCTCCAACTCACCGCCAATATTTGTGGGGGGCTGTCTATCCTTTGGGGATTTTCTCTGAGGCAAGATAGTATTCCTATTTCCATCTTTAGGGGTATTTAGTCCTCCGGCTGTGACGAGGTGTCTAGGTGTGTTAGGTACACTCCACGGTTACTTCTAGTAGCGGTGTTAAGTTCAGGATTGCGGTCAGTATAGTAGCCACCTTCTCCAGTGAAAGTTCTTATGCAGCTCCAAGGTCACCAGATCATAACAAATGCCCCCCCAAAAAGAAATTCATGAATTGCTTGTTTTTGTTCATTCTGCCTAACAAAAATGGGAATAAAAAGCGATACAAAAATGTCATGTGACCGAAAATGGTACCAATAAAAATGTCAACTCGTCCCGCAAAAAACAAGACATCACATAACTCTATGGACCAAAATCTGGTAAAATTATAGCTCTCAATATGTGGTGACGCAAAAACTATTTTTTGCAATAAAAAGCGTCTTTTAGTGTGTGACAGCTGCCAAACATGAAAACCTGCTTTAAAAACCCGCTATGAATAGTAAATAAAACCCCCCTTTATCACCGCCTTAGTTTGGGAAAAATAATGAAAGAAAAAATTGTATTTATTTCCATTTTTCCATTCGGGTTAGCGTTAAGGTTGGGGCTAAAGTTAGGGTTGGGGCAAAAGTTAGGGTTAGCGTTGGGACTAAAGTTAGGATTAGGGTTGGGGTTAGGGTTTGGATTATGTTTACGGTTGGGTTAGGGTTGTGTCAGGGTAAGGGGTGTGGTTAGGGTTATGGTTAGGGTTGGGATTAGGGTTAGGGGTGTGTTGGGGTTAGGGGTGTGGTTAAGGTTGGGATTAGGGTTAGGGGTGTGTTGGGGTTAGGGTTGGAGTTAGAATTGGGGGGTAACGCTAGCAATGTGATGCCCACAGACCATTCCATCAAAGTTTGCATTCCAAAACGCCACTTCTTCACTTCCGAGCCCCGACGTGCACCCAAACGGTGGTTCGCCCCCACATATGGGGTATCAGCATACTCAGGACAAATTGGACAACTTTTGCGATCCAATTTCTCCTGTTACCCTTGGGAGAATATAAATTTGGGGGCTAAAAAATGATTTTTGTGGGAAAAAATGATTTTTTATTTTCACGGCTCTGCATTATAATAAACATTAGTGAGACACTTGGGGGGTTCAAAGTTCTCACAACACATCTAAATAAGTTCCTTGGGGTGTCTAGTTTCCAATATGGGGTCACTTATGGGGGTTTTTACTGTTTAGGTATATCAGGGGCTCTGCAAACGCAATGTGACACCCGCTGTTGTGAATTCTGTGGTCAAGCTCCCTCCTGTGGTCATGAGTGGTACTTCGGCTGGTTCTGTCTATAAGCTTCCTCTGGTGGATGTGAGTGGGGCTGCGGCTTCTGAGTTTCCTTCCTCAGGTGACGAGGTTAAGTCGTTAGGTGCTGCTATTTAACTCCACCTAGTTCTTTGTTCCTGGCCTCCAGTCAATGTTCCAGTATTGGTCTTGCTTTCTCCTGGATCGTTCTTGTGGCCTGTCTGCCCTGCATAAGCTAAGCTTTGCTTGTGTTACTTTTGGTTGCTATATTTTCTGTCCAGCTTGCTATATTGGTTTTTCTTGCTTGCTGGAAGCTCTGAGACGCAGAGGGAGCACCTCCGTACCGTTAGTCGGTGCGGAGGGTCTTTTTGCCCCTCTGCGTGGTTGTTTGTAGGTTTTTGTGCTGACCGCAAAGCTATCTTCCCTATCCTCGGTCTGTTCAGTAAGTCGGGCCTCACTTTGCTCAAATCTATTTCATCTCTGTGTTTGTATTTTCATCTTAACTCACAGCCATTATATGTGGGGGGCTGCCTTTTCCTTTGGGGAATTTCTCTGAGGCAAGGTAGGCTTATTTTTCTATCTTCAGGGCTAGCTAGTTTCTCATGCTGTGCCGAGTTGCATAGGGAGCGTTAGGCGCAATCCACGGCTACCTCTAGTGTGGTATGATAGGATTAGGGATTGCGGTCAGCAGAGTTCCCACGTCTCAGAGCTCGTCCTATGTTAGTAACTATCAGGTCACTTGTGTGCTCTTAACCACTAGGGCCATTGTGGTTCTGAATCACCTGTTCATAACAGTACTGGAGGCCCAAAGTAGGGTTGAGCGAAACGGGTCGAACATTTTCAAAAGTCGCCGACTTTTGGCTAAGTCGGGGTTTCATGAAACCCGATCCGACCCCTGTGCGGGGTCGGCCATGCGGTACGCGACTTTCGCGCCAAAGTCGCGTTTCAATGACGCGAAAAGCGCCATTTCTCAGCCAATGAAGGTAAACGCAGAGTGTGGGCAGCGTGATGACATAGGTCCTGGTCCCCACCATCTTAGAGAAGGGCATTGCAGTGATTGGCTTGCTGTCTGCGACGTCACAGGGGCTATAAAGAGGCGTTCCCGCCGACCGCCATCTTACTGCTGCTGATCTGAGCTTAGGGAGAGGTTGCTGCCGCTTTGTCAGAAGCAGGGATAGCGTTAGGCAGGGTCCATTAACCACAAAACCGCTTGTGCTGCAGCGATTTGCACTGTCCAACACCACCCTCGGTGTGCAGGGACAGTGGAATTTTTTTTTTTTTTTTTTTTCCCCTCAGCGCTGTAGCTCATTGGGCTGCCCTAGAAGGCTCCCTGATAGCTGCATTGCTGTGTGTACGCCGCTGTGCAAACCAACTGCTTTTTTCAAAGCACAAATCCTCTTGTTCCTTCCTTTCTGCACAGCTATCTTTTTTGTTTGTCCACACTTTTTATTTCATTTGTGCATCAGTCCACTCCTTATTGCTGCCTGCCATACCTGGCTGAGATTACTGCAGGCAGGGAGATAGTAGCTGCCTGCCATACCTGGCTGAGATTACTGCAGGCAGGGAGATAGTAATTGTAGGACATTCCCTGTTTTTTTTTTTTTTTTTTTTTGGTGGGAGATTAAGATTGGCAATTTGGCATTTCTGCTAGAGTGCCATCCCTGTGTGTGCCATCTCTCTCACATAGTGGGCCATAGAAAGCCTTTTCATTTTTCTGTATTTTTTTTTGTGGGGTGTATAAATTCTCCCTGATAAAAATACAGTGGGAGATTAATATTGGCCTTTGGGCTTGTGTGCCAGTCCTGAGTGTGCCATCTCTCTCACAAATAGTGGGCCATAGAAAGCCTATTTATTTTTTTTTTTGGTTTTATAAATTCTCCCTGAAAAAAAGGGAGATTAATATTGGCCTCTGGGCTTGTGTGCCAGTCCTGAGCGTGCCATCTGTGCCAGCCCTGAGCGTGCCATCTCTCTCACAAATAGTGGGCCATAGAAAGCCTATTTAATTTTTTTTTTTGTTTTATAAATTTTCCCTGAAAAAAGGGAGATTAATATTGGCCTCTGGGCTTGTGTGCCAGTTGTGAGCGTGCCATCTGTGCCAGTCCTGAGCGTGCCATCTCTCTCACAAATAGTGGGCCATAGAAAGCCTATTTAAATATTTTTTTGGTTTTATAAATTCTCCCAGAAAAAAAGGGAGATTAATATTGGCCTCTGGGCTTGTGTGCCAGTCCTGAGCGTGCCATCTGTGCCAGCCAGCCCTGAGCGTGCCATCTCTCTCACAAATAGTGGGCCATAGAAAGCCTATTTAATTTTTTTTTTTGTTTTATAAATTTTCCCTGAAAAAAGGGAGATTAATATTGGCCTCTGGGCTTGTGTGCCAGTTGTGAGCGTGCCATCTGTGCCAGTCCTGAGCGTGCCATCTCTCTCACAAATAGTGGGCCATAGAAAGCCTATTTAAATATTTTTTTGGTTTTATAAATTCTCCCAGAAAAAAAGGGAGATTAATATTGGCCTCTGGGCTTCTGTGCCAGTCCTGAGCGTGCCATCTGTGCCAGTCCTGAGCGTCCCATCTCTCTCACAAATAGTGGGCCATAGAAAGCCTATTTTATTTTTTTTTTGGGTTTTAGAAATTCTCCCTGAAAAAAGGGAGATTAATATTGGCCTCTGGGCTTGTGTGCCAGTTGTGAGCGTGCCATCTGTGCCAGTCCTGAGCGTGCCATCTCTCTCACAAATAGTGGGCCATAGAAAGCCTATTTAAATATTTTTTTGGTTTTATAAATTCTCCCAGAAAAAAAGGGAGATTAATATTGGCCTCTGGGCTTCTGTGCCAGTCCTGAGCGTGCCATCTGTGCCAGTCCTGAGCGTCCCATCTCTCTCACAAATAGTGGGCCATAGAAAGCCTATTTTATTTTTTTTTTGGGTTTCAGAAATTCTCCCTGGAAAAAAAAAGGGAGATTAATATTGCCCTTTGGGCTTGTGTGCCAGTACTAAGCGTTCCATCTCTCTCTCTCTCTCAGTCAGTGGGCCATAGAACGCATATTTTTGGTTTTATTTGTTTTCTAAATTCTCCCTGAAAAAATCATTTTATTTTATTTGGTTTCTAAATTCTTCCTGATAAAATCATATTTTTTTTATTATTTTTTTTTCTAAAGTCTCCCTGAAAAAAAAAAAAAAAAAACAACCAAAAAAACAGTGGGAGATTAATATTGGCCTTTCTGCTTGTGTGCCAGTCTTGACTCCTGGGTGTGCCATCTCTCTCTCTCTCTCTCTCTCTCTCTCTCTCTCTCTCCAATTGTGGTCCATAGAAAGCCTATATTTTTTTTTCCTTGATTTGGGTTCTAAAATCTACCAGAGAAAATAACTACATCAATCATTGGTAGAAAAATATTGGCCTCTGGGTTTGTGTGCCACTCCTGACTCCTGTGTGCGTCATCTCTCAGTCAGTGGGCCATAGAACGCCTATTTTTGGTTTTATTTGTTTTCTAAATTCTCCCTGAAAAAATTATTTTATTTTATTTGGTTTCTAAATTCTTCCTGATAAAATCATATTTTTTTTATTATTTTTTTTTCTAAAGTCTCCCTGAAAAAAAAAAAAAAAAACAGTGGGAGATTAATATTGGCCTTTCTGCTTGTGTGCCAGTCTTGACTCCTGGGTGCGTCATCTCTCAGTCAGTGGGCCATAGAACGCCTATTTTTGGTTTTATTTGTTTTATAAATTCTCCCTGAAAAAATCATTTTATTTTATTTGGTTTCTAAATTCTTCCTGATAAAATCATATTTTTTTTATTATTTTTTTTTCTAAAGTCTCCCTGAAAAAAAAAAAAAAAAAACAACCAAAAAAAACAGTGGGAGATTAATATTGGCCTTTCTGCTTGTGTGCCAGTCTTGACTCCTGGGTGCGTCATCTCTCAGTCAGTGGGCCATAGAACGCCTATTTTTGGTTTTATTTGTTTTATAAATTCTCCCTGAAAAAATCATTTTATTTTATTTGGTTTCTAAATTCTTCCTGATAAAATCATATTTTTTTTATTATTTTTTTTTCTAAAGTCTCCCTGAAAAAAAAAAAAAAAAAAACAACCAAAAAAAAAAAATGGGAGATTAATATTGGCCTTTCTGCTTGTGTGCCAGTCTTGACTCCTGGGTGTGCCATCTCTCTCTCTCTCTCTCTCCAATTGTGGTCCATAGAAAGCCTACATTTTTTTTCCTTGATTTGGGTTCCAAAATCTACCAGAGAAAATAACTCCATCAATCATTGGTAGAAAAATATTGGCCTCTGGGCTTGTGTGCCACTCCTGATTCCTGTGTGCGTCATCTCTCACTCAGTGGCCCATAGAAAGCATATAGTTTGTTACATTTGTTTTCTAAATTCTCCCTGCAAAAATCTATTTTTTTTTTTTTGGGGGGTTTCTAAAGTGTTCCTGAAAAAAATAAAAATAAAAAAAAAATAATAGTGTGACATTAATATTAACATTTGTGCTTCAGTGACAGTCCTGCGTGTGGGGCATCTCTCTAATTTGCAGCCACCAAAAAAAGAGTGTGTAACATTGGGCCTGATTTTCGCTGTGGTCTCACCAACCTGTAAAGGGGTAGCTAAATCATACTGAAGTTATAGCTCACCGTGTAAGTTGTGTGACTGCAACAAATAACGTTAGTTTGGTTACGTTTTTAAAACAATGAGGAAGTCTAGTGGAAGAGGTCGTGGCCGGGGGCGTTCATTGTCAGCTGGTAATGAGGGTAGTGGTAGTGGTGGAGCATCAGGTGGTCGTGGGGGAAAAAATATTGCACCTAAGTCTGGAGCTGTGGAGCCAGGTTCGTCGTCCGGCTACACAAGGCCTCGAACGCTCCCTTTTCTGGGATTAGGAAAACCGCTTTTAAAGCCGGAGCAGCAAGAGCAAGTTTTGGCTTATCTTGCTGACTCAGCCTCTAGCTCTTTTGCCTCATCTCGTGAAACTGGTAAAAGTAAAAGCAGCGCGTCGTTAGTGGATGTTCACGGTCAGGGACAAGTCACTTCCTTGTCCTCTTCAGCAAAAACAACAACAGAGAAGAATGCAGCAGGCGACACAACGGGTTACTCCATGGAGCTCTTTACACATACCGTCCCTGGCTTAGAAAGTGAAGCAGTTAACAGTCCATGCCCATTACAAATTGAATCTGACATGGAGTGCACTGACGCACAGCCACAGCCAGACTACTATGCTGGTCCTTTGACTCAGACCACAACATTGCCCTCGCAGGGTGCTGATCAAGAATCAGACCCTGATGAGACTATGTTGCCCCATCACGAACGCTATACCACCGAACGACACGGTGACACAGACGAAGTTGCGCAGGAGGTACAAGAAGAGTTATTAGATGACCCAGTTCTTGACCCCGATTGGCAGCCATTGGGGGAACAGGGTGCAGGCGGCAGCAGTTCTGAAGCAGAGGAGGAGGAGGGGCCGCAGCAGGCATCAACATCGCCACAGGTTCCATCTGCCGGGCCCGTATCTTGCCCAAAACGCGTGGCAAAGCCAAAACCTGGTGGAGGACAGCGTGGCCATCCGGTTAAAGCTCAGTCTGCAATGCCTGAAAAGGTATCCGATGCTAGAAAGAGTGCAGTCTGGCATTTTTTTAAACAACATCCAATTGATCAGCGCAAAGTCATCTGTCAAAAATGTTCTACTTCCTTAAGCAGAGGTCAGAATCTGAAAAGTCTCAATACTAGTTGCATGCATAGACATTTAACCACCATGCATTTGAAAGCTTGGACTAACTACCAAACGTCCCTTAAGGTTGTTGCACCCTCGGCCAATGAAGCTAGTCATCAACGCAACATCCCTTCCGGCAGTGTAGGACCACCATTTAGCGCACCACCTGCTGTATCTGTGCAGGTATCTTTGCCAGGCCAAAGCAGTCAGGGTCAGGGAATCACCAGTTTCGTAGTAGGAAACACTGCATCTAGGGCACCGGCGGCAACAATACCATCTCCCACCGTCTCTCAGTCTGCCATGTCCACCGGCACCCCCGCTAGTTCCACGATCTCCAGCTCTCCAGTCCAGCTCACCCTACATGAGACTATGGTTAGAAAAAGGAAATACTTAGCCTCGCATCCGCGTACACAGGGTTTGAACGCCCACATAGCTAGACTAATCTCGTTAGAGATGATGCCCTACCGGTTAGTTGAAAGCGAAGCTTTCAAAGACCTGATGGACTACGCTGTACCACGCTACGAGCTACCCAGTCGACACTTTTTTTCCAGAAAAGCCATCCCAGCCCTCCACCAGCATGTTAAAGAGCGCATCGTCCATGCACTCAGGCAATCTGTGAGCACAAAGGTGCACCTGACAACAGATGCATGGACCAGTAGGCATGGCCAGGGACGTTACGTGTCCATCACGGCACACTGGGTAAATGTGGTGGATTCAGGGTCCACAGGGGACAGCAAGTTTGGGACAGTTCTGCCTAGCCCACGGTCTAGTAAACAGTTGTCTGTAGCCGTTCGCACCCCCTCCTCCTCCTCCTCCTCGTCCTCCTGCAGAAGCAAGAGCTCGTCCACAGACCGCAGTCGCACAAACACTCCATCCGCACCTGCCACTGTTGCACACCAGGTCTCCCATTATGGGGCAGCTACTGGCATACGTCAGCAGGCTGTATTGGCTATGAAGTGTTTGGGCGACAATAGACACACCGCGGAAGTTCTGTCCGAGTTCTTGCAGCAAGAAACGCAGTCGTGGCTGGGCACTGTAGATCTTGAGGCAGGCAAGGTAGTGAGTGATAACGGAAGGAATTTCATGGCTGCCATCTCCCTTTCCCAACTGAAACACATTCCTTGCCTGGCTCACACCTTAAACCTGGTGGTGCAGTGCTTCCTGAAAAGTTATCCGGGGTTATCCGACCTGCTCCTCAAAGTGCGTGGACTTTGCGCACATATCCGCCGTTCGCCTGTACACTCCAGCCGTATGCAGACCTATCAGCGTTCTTTGAACCTTCCCCAGCATCGCCTAATCATAGACGTTGCAACAAGGTGGAACTCAACACTGCACATGCTTCAGAGACTGTGCGAACAGAGGCGGGCTGTTATGTTTTTGTGGGAGGATACACATACACGGGCAGGCAGTAGGATGGCAGACATGGAGTTGTCAGGTGTGCAGTGGTCGAAGATTCAAGACATGTGTCAAGTCCTTCAGTGTTTTGAGGAATGCACACGGCTGGTTAGTGCAGACAACGCCATAATAAGCATGAGCATCCCCCTAATGCGTCTGCTGATGCAAAGTTTGACGCACATAAAGGATCAGGCGTCTGCACCAGAGGAAGAGGAAAGCCTTGATGACAGTCAGCGATTGTCTGGTCAGGGCAGTGTACATGACGAGGTACCGGGCGAAGAGGAGGTGGAGGATGAGGAGGATGATGGGGATGAGTATATTTTTAATGAGGAAGCTTTCCCGGGGGCACGGGAAATTGGTGGCGTGGCAAGGCCGGGTTCTGGTTTTTTGAGGGACACAAGTGACGTAGATTTGCCTGCAACTGCCCCTCAACCAAGCACAACCGCAGATTTGACAACGGGAACTTTGGCCCACATGGCGGATTATGCCTTGCGTATCCTCAAAAGGGACACACGCATTACAAAAATGATGAACGATGACGATTACTGGTTGGCCTGCCTCCTTGATCCTCGCTATAAAGGCAAATTGCAAAATATTATGCCACATGAGAACTTGGAACTAATATTAGCAACCAAACAATCAACTCTTGTTGACCGTTTGCTTCTGGCATTCCCTGCACACAGCGCCCGTGATCGTTCTCACACGAGCTCCAGGGGCCAGCAGACCAGAGGTGTTAGAGGGGCAGAAATCAGAAGTGGCGTTGGACAGAGGGGTTTTCTGACCAGGTTGTGGAGTGATTTTTCTATGACCGCAGACAGGACAGGTACTGCAGCATCAATTCAAAGTGACAGGAGACAACATTTGTCCAGTATGGTTACAAACTATTTTTCATCCCTTATCGACGTTCTCCCTCAACCGTCATTCCCATTTGATTACTGGGCATCCAAATTAGACACCTGGCCAGAATTGGCAGAATATGCATTGCAGGAGCTTGCTTGCCCGGCAGCTAGTGTCCTATCAGAAAGAGTATTCAGTGCTGCAGGTTCAATACTAACAGAAAAAAGGACTCGTCTGGCTACCCAAAATGTAGATGATCTAACCTTCATTAAAATGAACCACAACTGGATTTCAAAATCTTTTGCCCCACCCTGCCCGGCTGACACCTAGCTTTCCTATGAAAAGGTCTTGCCTGTGGACTATTCTGAATGACTTTTCCAATCTCGTAATTTTCTTCACCTGATTGTCCAGCATACGACATGTTTCCACCTCACGAAATGGCCAAACTCCCCACACGGGGCCGTGCTATCGCCACTTTGCGCTTGGACCCTTGAGAGTGCTGTTTGTCTGAAGAGGTGGGTGTGGCCGCTTTTGGTCGACGGCACTGCCACTGGGTCCCTCATAGTACAATAAAGTGTCTCTGGCGGTGGTGGTGCGCACCCAACGTCAGACACACCGTTGTAATATGAGGGGCCCTGTGCCTGTACCGCCGGCCACAAGACAGTTCCCCCCCCCAGCTCAAACAGTGCTCTACCACTAGCAAAATTATCTCTCACAGCTTCACCAATGTGTAGTCTAGCCGCTGACATCCTTCAATGCCTGGCACTGACAATACCATTGTTTTGACATTTTTGTTATGTTAGGCCTTCGAAGCCTGTCTGCGGTCCCTTCTTTCTACAACTACTACACTGACCAGGCCACTGCTGGCCGTGTTACCCTGGAACCAATTTAAAAGTGCCTACAGTCAGCCCAATTTTGTTATGTTAGGCCTTCGAAGACTGTCTGCCGTCACTCCTTCCACTAGACTTCCACTGACCATACACTGCTGCCCATGTACCCCTGGAACCAATTTAAAGTGCCTACAGCCAGCCCAATTTTGTTATGTTAGGCCTTCGAAGCCTGTCTGCGGTCACTCCTTCCACTAGACTTCCACTGACCAGACCACTGCTGCCCGTGTACCCCTGGAACCAATTTAAAAGTGCCTACAGCCAGCCCAAGTTTGTTATGTTAGGCCTTGGAAGCCTGTCTGCGGTCACTCCTTCCACTAGACTTCCACTGACCAGACCACTGCTGCCCGTGTACCCCTGGAACCAATTTAAAAGTGCCTACAGCCAGCCCAAGTTTGTTATGTTAGGCCTTGGAAGCCTGTCTGCGGTCACTCCTTCCACTAGACTTCCACTGACCAGACCACTGCTGCCCGTGTACCCCTGGAACCAATTTAAAAGTGCCTACAGCCAGCCCAAGTTTGTTATGTTAGGCCTTGGAAGCCTGTCTGCGGTCACTCCTTCCACTAGACTTCCACTGACCAGACCACTGCTGCCCGTGTACCCCTGGAACCAATTTAAAAGTGCCTACAGCCAGCCCAAGTTTGTTATGTTAGGCCTTGGAAGCCTGTCTGCGGTCACTCCTTCCACTAGACTTCCACTGACCAGACCACTGCTGCCCGTGTACCCCTGGAACCAATTTAAAAGTGCCTACAGCCAGCCCAAGTTTGTTATGTTAGGCCTTGGAAGCCTGTCTGCGGTCACTCCTTCCACTAGACTTCCACTGACCAGACCACTGCTGCCCGTGTACCCCTGGAACCAATTTAAAAGTGCCTACAGCCAGCCCAAGTTTGTTATGTTAGGCCTTCTAAGCCTGTCTGCGGTCCATTCTTTCAACTACTACTACACTGACCAGGTCACTGCTGCCCGTGTACCCCTGGAACCAATTTAAAATTGCCTACAGCCAGCCCAATTTTTTTATTTTAGGCCTTCGATGCCTGTCTGCGGTCCATTCTTTCAACTACTACTACACTGACCAGGTCACTGCTGCCCGTGTACCCCTGGAACCAATTTAAAATTGCCTACAGCCAGCCCAATTTTTTTATTTTAGGCCTTCGATGCCTGTCTGCGGTCCATTCTTTCAACTACTACTACACTGACCAGGTCACTGCTGTCCGTGTACCCCTGGAACCAATTTAAAATTGCCTACAGCCATGTGTTATTATTTTAGGCCTTCGATGCCTGTCTGCGGTCACTCCTTCCACTAGGCCTCCACTGACCACACCACTGCTGCCCGTGTACCCCTGGAACCAATTTAAAATTGCCTACAGCCAGCCCAATTTTTTTATTTTAGGCCTTCGATGCCTGTCTGCGGTCCATTCTTTCAACTACTACTACACTGACCAGGTCACTGCTGTCCGTGTACCCCTGTAACCAATTTAAAATTGCCTACAGCCATGTGTTATTATTTTAGGCATTCGATGCCTGTCTGCGGTCCATTTTTTCAACTACTACTACACTGACCAGGTCACTGCTGCCCGTGTACCCCTGGAACCAATTTAAAATTGCCTACAGCCATGTGTTATTATTTTAGGCCTTCGATGCCTGTCTGCGGTCACTCCTTCCACTAGGCCTCCACTGACCACACCACTGCTGCCCGTGTACCCCTGGAACCAATTTAAAATTGCCTACAGCCAGCCCAATTTTTTTATTTTAGGCCTTCGATGCCTGTCTGCGGTCCATTCTTTCAACTACTACTACACTGACCAGGTCACTGCTGTCCGTGTACCCCTGTAACCAATTTAAAATTGCCTACAGCCATGTGTTATTATTTTAGGCCTTCGATGCCTGTCTGCGGTCCATTCTTTCAACTACTACTACACTGACCAGGTCACTGCTGTCCGTGTACCCCTGGAACCAATTTAAAATTGCCTACAGCCATGTGTTATTATTTTAGGCCTTCGATGCCTGTCTGCGGTCACTCCTTCCACTAGGCCTCCACTGACCACACCACTGCTGCCCGTGTACCCCTGGAACCAATTTAAAATTGCCTACAGCCAGCCCAATTTTTTTATTTTAGGCCTTCGATGCCTGTCTGCGGTCCATTCTTTCAACTACTACTACACTGACCAGGTCACTGCTGTCCGTGTACCCCTGTAACCAATTTAAAATTGCCTACAGCCATGTGTTATTATTTTAGGCATTCGATGCCTGTCTGCGGTCCATTTTTTCAACTACTACTACACTGACCAGGTCACTGCTGCCCGTGTACCCCTGGAACCAATTTAAAATTGCCTACAGCCATGTGTTATTATTTTAGGCCTTCGATGCCTGTCTGCGGTCACTCCTTCCACTAGGCCTCCACTGACCACACCACTGCTGCCCGTGTACCCCTGGAACCAATTTAAAATTGCCTACAGCCAGCCCAATTTTTTTATTTTAGGCCTTCGATGCCTGTCTGCGGTCCATTCTTTCAACTACTACTACACTGACCAGGTCACTGCTGTCCGTGTACCCCTGTAACCAATTTAAAATTGCCTACAGCCATGTGTTATTATTTTAGGCCTTCGATGCCTGTCTGCGGTCCATTCTTTCAACTACTACTACACTGACCAGGTCACTGCTGTCCGTGTACCCCTGTAACCAATTTAAAATTGCCTACAGCCATGTGTTATTATTTTAGGCATTCGATGCCTGTCTGCGGTCCATTTTTTCAACTACTACTACACTGACCAGGTCACTGCTGCCCGTGTACCCCTGGAACCAATTTAAAATTGCCTACAGCCATGTGTTATTATTTTAGGCCTTCGATGCCTGTCTGCGGTCACTCCTTCCACTAGGCCTCCACTGACCACACCACTGCTGCCCGTGTACCCCTGGAACCAATTTAAAATTGCCTACAGCCAGCCCAATTTTTTTATTTTAGGCCTTCGATGCCTGTCTGCGGTCCATTCTTTCAACTACTACTACACTGACCAGGTCACTGCTGTCCGTGTACCCCTGTAACCAATTTAAAATTGCCTACAGCCATGTGTTATTATTTTAGGCCTTCGATGCCTGTCTGCGGTCCATTCTTTCAACTACTACTACACTGACCAGGTCACTGCTGTCCGTGTACCCCTGGAACCAATTTAAAATTGCCTACAGCCATGTGTTATTATTTTAGGCCTTCGATGCCTGTCTGCGGTCACTCCTTCCACTAGGCCTCCACTGACCACACCACTGCTGCCCGTGTACCCCTGGAACCAATTTAAAATTGCCTACAGCCAGCCCAATTTTTTTATTTTAGGCCTTCGATGCCTGTCTGCGGTCCATTCTTTCAACTACTACTACACTGACCAGGTCACTGCTGTCCGTGTACCCCTGGAACCAATTTAAAATTGCCTACAGCCATGTGTTATTATTTTAGGCCTTCGATGCCTGTCTGCGGTCACTCCTTCCACTAGGCCTCCACTGACCACACCACTGCTGCCCGTGTACCCCTGGAACCAATTTAAAATTGCCTACAGCCAGCCCAATTTTTTTATTTTAGGCCTTCGATGCCTGTCTGCGGTCCATTCTTTCAACTACTACTACACTGACCAGGTCACTGCTGCCCGTGTACCCCTGGAACCAATTTAAAATTGCCTACAGCCATGTGTTATTATTTTAGGCCTTCGATGCCTGTCTGCGGTCACTCCTTCCACTAGGCCTCCACTGACCACACCACTGCTGTCCGTGTACCCCTGGAACCAATTTAAAATTGCCTACAGCCATGTGTTATTATTTTAGGCCTTCGATGCCTGTCTGCGGTCCATTCTTTCAACTACTACTACACTGACCAGGGCACTGCTGGCCGTGTACCCCTGGAACCAACATCAGAAAATATAAAAATAAGTATTTTGCTTATAAAAAAGAAAATACTGGTGAGATATCAAATGCAGACATTTTAACATTAAAAACAAACACACAACTCTAATCTGGTACAGTACTAAAAATGGCCACCAGCTACAATTACTTTCTCCTGCAAGTAGTTAACTGAAAGTTTTTTTAAATTGAAAACACACATATGGCATCCACCGAGTGTTGTCCTGTCGCGTCTTCTTTATATTATTGCCGAGAAGATGCAAAATAATGAAAATAATAAAATCATTAATTACCAAAATAATAGAGAAAGTCAACACCACATTGCAAATAAACATTCATTCCAAATAAAGAAGCAGGGCGCGTCCGAGGGTGAGTATATACCTAATAAGAATATAATCACCCTCGGACGCGCAATGCTTATTTCCAACAGCCTTCCTTCCTAAGAATCAGCCCTTCCGTCGTGTAGAGAGACGTTGTGTTACACTCCAAGGTGTTCCCCAGGTTGCCTTTCCTGAGCTTCGATCTTCCGGCTCTCGTTTAGTAGTTCTTGGAAACTACTCTGCATTAGGCCTTCAAATTGGGTATGGGGTGTAGAGAGATGGTGTGTTCCACTCCAAGGTGTTCCCCAGGTTGCCTTTCCTGAGCTTCGATCTTCCGGCTCTCGTTTAGTAGTTGTTGGAAACTACGCTGCATTAGGCCTTCAAATTGGGTATGGGGTGTAGCGAGAGGGTGTGTTACACTCCAAGGTGTTCCCCAGGTTGCCTTTCCTGAGCTTCGATCTTCCGGCTCTCGTTTAGTAGTTCTTGGAAACTACACTGCATTAGGCCTTCAAATTGGGTATGGGGTGTAGAGAGAGGGTGTGTTACACTCCAAGGTGTTCCCCAGGTTGCCTTTCCTGAGCTTCGATATTCCGGCTCTCGTTTAGTAGTTGTCGGAAACTACGCTGCATTAGGCCTACAAATTGGGTATGGGGTGTAGAGAGAGGGTGTGTTACACTCCAAGGTGTTCCCCAGGTTGCCTTTCCTGAGCTTCGATCTTCATGCTCTCGTTTAGTAGTTGTCGGAAACTACGCTGCATTAGGCCTACAAATTGGGTATGGGGTGTAGAGAGAGGGTTTGTTACACTCCAAGGTGTTCCCCAGGTTGCCTTTCCTGAGCTTCGATCTTCCGGCTCTCGTTTAGTAGTTGTTGGAAACTACGCTGCATTAGGCCTTCAAATTGGGTATGGGGTGTAGCGAGAGGGTGTGTTACACTCCAAGGTGTTCCCCAGGTTGCCTTTCCTGAGCTTCGATCTTCCGGCTCTCGTTTAGTAGTTGTTGGAAACTACGCTGCATTAGGCCTTCAAATTGGGTATGGGGTGTAGCGAGAGGGTGTGTTACACTCCAAGGTGTTCCCCAGGTTGCCTTTCCTGAGCTTCGATCTTCCGGCTCTCGTTTAGTAGTTCTTGGAAACTACACTGCATTAGGCCTTCAAATTGGGTATGGGGTGTAGAGAGAGGGTGTGTTACACTCTAAGGTGTTCCCCAGGTTTCCTTGCCATTGCTTCGGTCTTCCGACTCTCGTTTAGTAGTTGTAGAAAAGTACACTGCATTAGGCCATACAAAATGGGTATGGGGTGGAGAGAGATGGTGTGTTACACTCCAAGGTGTTCCCCAGGTTGCCTTTCCTGAGCTTCTATCTTCAGGCTCTCATTAAATTGTGGTTAAATGGAACAACTGCATTTGGCGTACTAGTTGGTTTGGGGCCTACTATCGGTGTCTGCCACTCCTTGCTGTTCTCCTCCACTGAACAAAGCTGTGCCGCCTGTTTACTACGGTTGCCAATTTTGAACTGCATTTCGACTACTTACTGATTTGGCCCTACTCTCTGTGTCAGCCTCTCATTCCAGTTGTCCTCCACTGCAATGCCCCCTGGTTATTCCTGTGTTACCAATTTTGAACTGCATTTAGCCCACTTTCTTCTTTGGGCCTATATCTGTGTTTCCACTTCATCGTGCCCATTGCCCAGCCAGTGATAGATGAGTCTGCTGGTACATTGACCCATAACGCAACATTCCCCGTGCACGCTACACAACAACATTGTGACCCTGCTGAAAGTCAGGTTGCTCTTCCCGCATACCATACCACCTTACACGGGGACAAAGAGGAAGGTGCAGATGAAAGTGCAGGTTCCTTCATCAGGTGGGGGGAGGAATACTAGTTGGCGACGTCACTGGCACAGGGCCTCTCATAGTACGCAAAAGTGTTGCTGCCGGTGGGAGGCGCCCCCGCCGTGCAAACACACCGCTGTACTTTGAGGGGCCCTGTGCCAGTGCCAATGCCAACGAGTGGGCCCCCCCTGCTTGCTCAGGTTCACAGCACTTGCAAAGTTGAAATACTTACCTCTCCCTGCTCCACTGCCGTGACGTGGTCCAGATTTCCTGGGCCCACTAATTACTTGAACCAGCCCTACCCCCCACAACTTTAGCCAAATGACCCCCAATTTCAAATGCCTTCCAATTATTATAAGGTAAATTACGCTTGACAAGCTTCATTAAGAAGAATGGATGGTTTTGACATTAAAATGGCCACTCTAGGTGTTTTCCTGGCCCCCACTCACTGCCGACTATGCTGCCCCATTGACTTGCATTGGGTTTCGTGTTTCGGTCGATCCCGACTTTACGTCATAATCGGCCGATTTCACTCGACCCGACTTTGGACATAGTCGGGTTTCGCAAAACCCGGCTCGACTCTAAAAAGGTCAAGGTCGCTCAACTCTAGCCCAAAGTACTAATGCTTCTCAATAGAGGGAAAAGAGAAGTTCTAAGACCATTTTTTTTTCTCTGTACTGTGTTTTGTTTTTCTTTTCCCCTAGACATTTGGGTGGTTCAGGACACAGGTGTAGTGTAGTGTACCATGCTTGGCATAGGTGGCTTTCCTTCATAGGATGCTGCCCTTCCCGTGGTTCTTCCTTCCCGGGGAAAGGCCTGGCTATTCACTGCTTGCGTCGAGAAACACGTGATGGTGTCTCCGCAGCTTCTTTACCTGCATCTGCATATTTCCCATAAGGGATGGGGGCAGTGTTCTGGAATCACTGCGTTGAGAAACACGTGATGGTGTCTCCGCAGTGTTGGATGTTTTGGTCTCCCCGAGGCCAATCATCTGTGCCTTTATAGCCTTTTTACTAGGCACTGCTCCTAATAGCCAGATTCCTACTCCACACTGATGAGGGGCAAACACCCCGAAACAGCTGTCTGTGGATGGATACCATGCTTGGCATAGGTGGCTTTCCTTCATAGGATGCTGCCCTTCCCGTGGTTCTTCCTTCCCGGGGAAAGGCCTGGCTATTCACTGCTTGCGTCGAGAAACACATGATGGTGTCTCCGCAGCTTCTTTACCTGCATCTGCATATTTCCCATAAGGGATGGGGGCAGTGTTCTGGAATCACTGCGTTGAGAAACACGTGATGGTGTCTCCGCAGTGTTGGATGTTTTGGTCTCCCCGAGGCCAATCATCTGTGCCTTTATAGCCTTTTTACTAGGCACTGCTCCTAATAGCCAGATTCCTACTCCACACTGATGAGGGGCAAACACCCCGAAACAGCTGTCTGTGGATGGATACCATGCTTGGCATAGGTGGCTTTCCTTCATAGGATGCTGCTCTTCCCGTGGTTCTTCCTTCCCGGGGAAAGGCCTGGCTATTCACTGCTTGCGTCGAGAAACACGTGATGGTGTCTCCGCAGCTTCTTTACCTGCATCTGCATAGTTCCCATAAGGGATGGGGGCAGTGTTCTGGAATCACTGCGTTGAGAAACACGTGATGGTGTCTCCACAGTGTTGGATGTTTTGGTCTCCCCGAGGCCAATCATCTGTGCCTTTATAGCCTTTTTACTAGGCACTGCTCCTAATAGCCAGATTCCTACTCCACACTGATGAGGGGCAAACACCCCGAAACAGCTGTCTGTGGATGGATACCATGCTTGGCATAGGTGGCTTTCTTTCATAGGATGCTGCCCTTCCCGTGGTTCTTCCTTCCCGGGGAAAGGCCTGGCTATTCACTGCTTGCGTCGAGAAACACGTGATGGTGTCTCCGCAGCTTCTTTACCTGCATCTGCATAGTTCCCATAAGGGATGGGGGCAGTGTTCTGGAATCACTGCGTTGAGAAACACGTGATGGTGTCTCCGCAGTGTTGGATGTTTTGGTCTCCCCGAGGCCAATCATCTGTGCCTTTACAGGTGTAGTGATGGACATTAAAGATCTGTCTTCTTGTGTGGATCATCTCACTGCAAGAGTACAAAATATTCAAGACTTTGTGGTTCAGAATTCTATGTTAGAGCCAAGAATTCCTATTCCTGATTTGTTTTCTGGAGATAGAGCTAAGTTTCTGAGTTTCAAGAATAATTGTAAACTGTTTCTGGCTTTGAAACCCTGCTCCTCTGGTGACCCAGTTCAACAAATTAAGATCATTATTTCTTTATTACGTGGCGACCCTCAAGACTGGGCATTTTCCCTTGCGCCAGGAGATCCTGCATTATGTAATATTGATGCATTTTTTCTGGCGCTCGGATTGCTGTATGATGAACCTAATTCAGTGGATCAGGCAGAGAAAAATTTGCTGGCTCTGTCTCAGGTTCAGGATGAGGTAGAGATATATTGTCAGAAGTTTAGGAAGTGGTCTGTGCTCACTCAGTGGAATGAATGTGCGCTGGCAGCAATTTTCAGAAAAGGTCTCTCTGAAGCCCTTAAGGATGTCATGGTGGGATTTCCTATGCCTGCTGGTCTGAATGAGTCTATGTCTTTGGCCATTCAGATCGGTCGACGCTTGCGTGAGCGTAAAACTGTGCACCATTTGGCGGTATTATCTGAGCATGCTGAGCATGGACCTGAGCCTATGCAGTGCGATAGGACTTTGACCAGAGCTGAACGGCAAGAACACAGACGTCAGAATGGGCTGTGTTTTTACTGTGGTGATTCCACTCATGCTATCTCCGATTGTCCTAAGCGCACTAAGCGGTTCGCTAGGTCTGCCACCATAGGTACGGTACAGTCGAAATTTCTTTTGTCCGTTACTTTGATCTGCTCTTTGTCATCATATTCTGTCATGGCATTTGTGGATTCAGGCGCTGCCCTGAATTTGATGGACTTGGAGTATGCTAGACGCTATGGGTTTTTCTTGGAGCCCTTGCAGTATCCTATTCCATTGAGAGAAATTGATGCTACGCCTTTGGCCAAGAATAAGCCTCAGTACTGGACCCAGCTGACCATGTGCATGGCTCCTGCGCATCAGGAGGATATTCGCTTTTTGGTGTTGCATAATCTGCATGATGTGGTCATGTTGGGGTTGCCATGGCTACAAGTCCATAACCCAGTATTGGATTGGAAATCAATGTCTGTGTCCAGCTGGGGTTGTCAGGGGGTACATGGTGATGTTCCGTTTCTGTCTATTTCATCATCCACCCCTTCTGAGGTCCCAGAGTTCTTGTCGGATTACCGGGATGTATTTGATGAGCCCAAGTCCAGTGGCCTATCTCCGCATAGGGATTGTGATTGTGCTATCGATTTTATTCCTGGTAGTAAGTTTCCTAAAGGTCGACTGTTTAATTTGTCTGTGCCTGAACACGCCGCTATGCGGAGTTACGTAAAGCAATCCTTGGAGAAGGGTTATATTCGCCCGTCGTCGTCACCATTGGGAGCAGGGTTCTTTTTTGTGGCCAAGAAGGATGGTTCGCTGAGACCTTGTATTGATTACCGCCTTCTAAATAAAATCACGGTCAAATTTCAGTACCCCTTGCCGTTGCTGTCTGATTTGTTTGCTCGGATTAAGGGGGCTAGTTGGTTCACCAAGATAGATCTTCATGGTGCGTATAATCTTGTGCGTATTAAACAGGGCGATGAATGGAAAACGGCATGTAATACGCCCGAGGGCCATTTTGAGTACCTGGTTATGCCATTTGGGCTTTCTAATGCTCCATCAGTGTTTCAGTCCTTTATGCATGACATCTTCCGAGAGTACCTGGATAAATTCCTGATTGTATACTTGGATTATATTTTGGTCTTCTCGGATGATTGGGAGTCTCACGTGAAGCAGGTCAGAATGGTGTTCCAGGTTCTGCGTGCAAATTCTTTGTTTGTGAAGGGGTCAAAGTGTCTCTTTGGTGTTCAGAAGGTTTCATTTTTGGGTTTCATTTTTTCCTCTTCTACTATCGAGATGGACCCTGTTAAATTTCAGGCCATTTATGAATGGACTCAGCCGACATTTCTGAAGAGTCTGCAAAAGTTCCTGGGCTTTGCTAATTTTTATCGTCGCTTCATCAATAATTTTTCTAGTATTGCTAAACCGTTGACTGAGTTAACCAAGAAGGGTGCTGATGTGGTCAATTGGTCTTCTGCTGCTGTGGAAGCTTTTCAAGAGTTGAAGCGTCGTTTTTCTCCTGCCCCTGTGTTGTGCCAACCAGATGTTTCGCTCCCGTTCCAGGTTGAGGTTGATGCTTCTGAGATTGGAGCAGGGGCTGTTTTGTCGCAAAGAAGTTCTGATGGCTTGGTGATGAAACCATGCGCCTTCTTTTCCAGGAAGTTTTCGCCTGCTGAGCGTAATTATGATGTTGGCAATCGAGAGTTGTTGGCCATGAAGTGGGCATTCGAGGAGTGGCGTCATTGGTTTGAAGGAGCTAAGCATCGCTTGGTGGTCTTGACTGATCACAAGAACTTGACTTATCTCGAGTCTGCCAAATGGTTGAATCCTAGACAGGCTCGATGGTCGCTGTTTTTCTCCCGTTTTGACTTTGTGGTTTCGTACCTTCCGGGCTCTAAAAATGTGAAGGCAGATGCCCTGTCTAGGAGTTTTGTGCCCGACTCTCCGGGTTTGTCTGAGCCGGCGGGTATTCTCAAAGAGGGGGTAATTTTGTCTGCCATCTCCCCTGCTTTGCGGCGGGTGCTGCAAAAATTTCAGGCTAATAGACCTGACCGTTGCCCAGCGGAGAAACTGTTTGTCCCTGATAAATGGACGAGTAGAGTTATCTCTGAGGTTCATTGTTCGGTGTTGGCTGGTCATCCTGGAATCTTTGGTACCAGAGATTTGGTGGCTAGATCCTTTTGGTGGCCGTCTCTGTCGCGAGATGTGCGTTCGTTTGTGCAGTCCTGTGGGATTTGTGCTCAGGCTAAGCCCTGCTGTTCTCGTGCCAGTGGGTTGCTTTTGCCCTTGCCAGTCCCGAAGAGGCCCTGGACACATATCTCTATGGATTTTATTTCGGATCTCCCCGTCTCTCAAAAAATGTCGGTCATTTGGGTTGTTTGTGATCGCTTCTCTAAGATGGTCCATTTGGTACCCTTGTCTAAATTGCCTTCCTCCTCTGATTTGGTGCCATTGTTCTTCCAGCATGTGGTTTGTTTACATGGCATTCCGGAGAACATCGTTTCTGACAGAGGTTCACAGTTTGTTTCGAGGTTTTGGCGAGCCTTTTGTGCTAGGATGGGCATTGATTTGTCTTTTTCCTCGGCTTTCCATCCTCAGACAAATGGCCAGACTGAACGAACCAATCAGACCTTGGAAACATATCTGAGATGTTTTGTTTCTGCCGATCAGGATGATTGGGTGTCCTTTTTGCCTTTGGCTGAGTTCGCCCTTAATAATCGGGCCAGCTCGGCTACTTTGGTTTCGCCATTTTTCTGCAATTCTGGTTTCCATCCTCGTTTCTCTTCAGGGCAGGTTGAGTCTTCTGACTGTTCTGGTGTGGATACTGTGGTGGATAGGTTGCAGCAGATTTGGACTCATGTGGTGGACAATTTGACATTGTCTCAGGAGAAGGCTCAACGTTTCGCTAACCGCAGGCGCTGTGTGGGTCCCCGACTTCGTGTTGGGGATTTGGTTTGGTTGTCATCTCGTTATATTCCTATGAAAGTTTCCTCTCCTAAGTTTAAGCCTCGTTTCATTGGTCCGTATAGGATTTCTGAGGTTCTTAATCCTGTATCTTTTCGTTTGACCCTTCCAGCTTCTTTTTCCATCCATAACGTATTCCATAGGTCATTGTTGCGGAGATACGTGGCACCTGTGGTTCCATCCGTTGATCCTCCTGCCCCGGTTTTGGTTGAGGGGGAGTTGGAGTATATAGTGGAGAAGATTTTGGATTCTCGTATTTCGAGACGGAAACTCCAGTACCTGGTTAAGTGGAAGGGTTATGGTCAGGAGGATAATTCCTGGCTCTTTGCCTCTAATGTTCATGCTGCCGATCTGGTTCGTGCCTTTCATTTGGCTCATCCTGGTCGGCCTGGGGGCTCTGGTGAGGGTTCGGTGACCCCTCCTCAAGGGGGGGGGGTACTGTTGTGAATTCTGTGGTCAAGCTCCCTCCTGTGGTCATGAGTGGTACTTCGGCTGGTTCTGTCTATGAGCTTCCTCTGGTGGATGTGAGTGGGGCTGCAGCTTCTGAGTTTCCTTCCTCAGGTGACGAGGTTAAGTCGTTAGGTGCTGCTCTATTTAACTCCACCTAGTTCTTTGTTCCTGGCCTCCAGTCAATGTTCTAGTATTGGTCTTGCTTTCTCCTGGATCGTTCTTGTGGCCTGTCTGCCCTGCATAAGCTAAGTTTTGCTTGTGTTACTTTTGGTTGCTATATTTTCTGTCCAGCTTGCTATATTGTTTTTTCTTGCTTGCTGGAAGCTCTGAGACGCAGAGGGAGCACCTCCGTACCGTTAGTCGGTGCGGAGGGTCTTTTTGCCCCTCTGCGTGGTTGTTTGTAGGTTTTTGTGCTGACCGCAAAGCTATCTTCCCTATCCTCGGTCTGTTCAGTAAGTCGGGCCTCACTTTGCTCAAATCTATTTCATCTCTGTGTTTGTATTTTCATCTTAACTCTCAGTCATTATATGTGGGGGGCTGCCTTTTCCTTTGGGGAATTTCTCTGAGGCAAGGTAGGCTTATTTTTCTATCTTCAGGGCTAGCTAGTTTCTCAGGCTGTGCCGAGTTGCATAGGGAGCGTTAGGCGCAATCCACGGCTACCTCTAGTGTGGTATGATAGGATTAGGGATTGCGGTCAGCAGAGTTCCCACGTCTCAGAGCTCGTCCTATGTTAGTAACTATCAGGTCACTTATGTGCTCTTAACCACTAGGTCCATTGTGGTTCTGAATCACCTGTTCATAACAGCCCGCAGACCATTCCATCAAAGTCTGCATACTAAAACGCCACTTCTTCCTTTCCGAGCCCCGACGTGTGCCCAAACAGTAGTTTTCTCCCACATATGGGGTATCAGCGTACTCAGGACAAATTGCGCAACAACTTTTGTGGTCCAATTACTCCTGTTACCCTTAAGAAAATAAAAAACTGGGGGCTAAAAACTCATTTTTGTGGAAAAAAAATATTTTTTATTTTCACAGCTCTGTGTTATAAACTTTAGTGAAACATTTGGGACATCTAGAGAAGTACCATGGGGGGTCTAGTTTCCAATATGGGGTCACTTGTGGGGGCTTTCTGTTTAAGTTCATCAGGGGCTCTGCAAACACAACGGCTCTGCAAACACAACATAACGCCTGCAGACCATTCCATCAAAGTCTGCATTCCAAAATGGCGCTCCTTCCCTTCCGACCTCTGTCAATTTCTCTTGTTACTTTTGGGAAAATAAAAATTTGGGGGCTAAAAAAATCATTTTTGTGGGAAAAATGATTTTTTATTTTCACGGCTCTGCGTTATAAACTGTAGTGAAACACTTGGGGGTTCAAATTTCTCACAACACATCTATATAAGTTCCTTGGGGGGTGTAGTTTCCAATATGGGGTCACTTATGGGGGTTTCTACTGTTTAGGTACATCAGGAGGTCTACAAATGCAACGTAACGCCCGCAGACCATTCCATCAAAGTCTGCATTCCAAAATTGCGCTCCTTCCCTTCCGACCTCTGTCATGTGCCAAGACGGTGGTTCCCCCAACATATGGGGTATCAGCATACACAGAACAAATTGCACAACAACTTTTGGGGTCCAAATATTCCGAATACCCTTGGGAAAATAAAAAATTTTGGGCAAAAACATCATTTTTTGTGGAAAAAAATGATTTCTTAATTTTTACGGCTCTGTATTATAAACTTTAGTGAAACACTGCTTAGGCACATCAGGTGCTCTCCAAATGCAACATGGCGTCTGATCTCAATTCCAGCCAATTCTGTGTTAGATTAGTCAAACGGTGCTCCTTCACTTCCGAGCTCTGCCATGCACCGAAACAGTGGTTTACCCCCACATATGGGGTATCAGCGTACTCAGGACAAATTGCACAACAAATTTTGCTGTCCACTTTCTCCTGTTACCCTTGGGAAAATAAAAAATTTAGGGCGAAAAAATCTATTTTGTGAAAAAAATATGATTTTTATTTTTAAGGCTCTACATTATAAACTTCTGTGATGAACTTGGGGGTTCAAAGTGCTCACCACACATCTAGATATAGTGCCTTGCGAAAGTTTTCGACCTCCTGGAACTTTTCAACCTTTTCCCACATATCATGCTTCAAACATAAAGATACCAAATGTAAATTTTTGGTGAAGAATCAACAACAAGTGGAACACAATTGTGAAGTTGAACGAAATTTATTGGTTATTTTATATTTTTGTGGAAATTCAAAATCTGAAAAGTGGGACGTGCAATATTATTTGGCCCCTTTAACTTAATACTTTGTTGCGCCACCTTTTGCTGCGATTACAGCTGCAAGTCGCTTGCGGTATGTCTCTATCAGTTTTGTACATCGAGAGTGTAACAACCCTGCCAGCATCACTGCATGGCCTTCCATACCCCACCTGCCTGTTACATCAACTCACTCACCCAGTGCCATGCTGTGGGATCTGTCTGCTGCCGGCTCCATGCCGTGTGCTTCATGGCCGCTTGCTGTGTACACTTTCTGTCTGTGTGCATAGGGGGCGGTGCCAGCAACTCCTGTTTCTAATTCAGTCTGTGTGCACCTCCCTAAGGTGTCTCTGGCCAATAGCCTGGAGGCCTCTGAATTTTGTGGCATCCTCACCCATTGGATGACGCCGGAGCAAACTTACTTCCATAGTCAGTAATTTGCTGCTGAGGTGTCTGGTTCAGTCTCTGTGTTTGCCACCCAGTGGGGCATCATACCCTGGTCTGATTCTGTGTTCCGTTACTTCTGTCTGAACTCTGGTCTGTGTCCGTTCCTGTCTGAACTCTGGTCTATGCCCATTCCTGTCTGAACTCTGGTTTATGTCTGTTCCTGTTCCTGCTTTGGTTGTTGCCATTCCCATTCTGCTGTGTGTATCTCTGCGCTATCTCTCTGCTCTGCTTGCGACTGTCGGTGGTTCTGTGCTTCTCTGCTTTGCTCTCCTCTACATGTGGATCTGTTCCTCTTTGCTTTGCTCACCACAACTGGTGACTCTGTGCCTTCCCGCTCTTGGCTTCACCTCCAGCGTCTCCGCTCTTGGCTCCGCCTCCAGCATCTCCGCTCTTGGCTCCGCCTCTAGCATCTTTGTCCTTAGCTCCTCCCTCTCCTCTGCCTTCTCCCTCTATAATTTTAGCTCCGCCTTCCTCTTCTTTGTTCTTAGCTCAGTCTTCTCCTTCTCTGCTCTTTCCTGCATTTCTGTTCTTGGCTCCGCCTCCTGCTCCTGACTCCACCTCCTGTGGTTCTACTTTGAATCCGCTCTTGAAGCCTTGCTCTTTCTCTGGTCTGCAACTTGCCGTACAGGTCTTTACCTGTCTGTCTCTTTATATTCACCAGTCCGAACAGGTCCTTACCTGTTTCCATATACCCTCCAGTCTGAACAGGATCTTACCTGTCTCCATACACTCGCCTGTCTGCCAGAGTGCCAGCCATGCCAGCCTGTCTGCCAGAGTGCCAGCCGAGCCCGTCTGCCTGCCAGTATCTCTGTCAAGCCAGTCTGCCCATCAGGGACGCTGCCATACCCGTCCGTCACCCAGTGTCACTGCCGTGCCTGCCTGCTTGTGTCCTGTCTCCCGTGGGATCAGTATCCATAGTCAGACTCCACCCTGGAGTGGTATCTGGTAACTACCTGATGCACAAGTCTATCCTCACCACCAGAGTCTCCAGCGAACACCTAGGAAGCTACTTACTGTAGTTACACCCCTTCCATGGAAGTCTGGTCTGTGGTCCAGTGGGGCCACATCCACGCACGCCCGCGCCAAACAGTCTGGGCCCGAGCGTTACAGAGAGACTGAAATTCTTGCCCATTCTTCCTTGGCAAACAGCTCGAGCTCAGTGAGGTTTGATGGAGATCGTTTGTGAACAGCAGTTTTCAGCTCCTTCCATAGATTCTTGATTGGATTGAGGTCTGGACTTTGACTTGACCATTCTAACACCTGGATACGTTTATTTGTGAACCATTCCATTGTAGATTTTGCTTTATGTTTGGGATCATTGTCTTGTTGGAAGACAAATCTCCGTCCCAGTCTCAGGTCTTTTGCAGACTCCAACAGGTTTTCTTCAAGATTGGTCCTGTATTTGGCTTCATCCATCTTTCAACCAATAATAAACATCTTCCCTGCTCCTGCTGAAAAAAAGCAGGCCAAAACCATGATGCTGCCACCACCATGTTTGACAATGGGGATGATGTGTTCAGGGTGATGAGCTGTGTTGCCTTTATGCTAAACATATCGTTTGGCATTTTTGCCAAAAAGTTTGATTTTGGCTTCATCTGACCAGAGCACCTTCTTCCACATGTTTGGTGTGTCTCCCAGGTGGCTTTTTGCAAACTTTAAATGACACTATTTATGGATGTCTTTGAGAAATGGCTTTCTTCTTGCCACTCTTCCATAAAGACCAGATTTTTGCAGTGCACGACTGATTGTTGTCCTATGGACAGACTGTCCCACCTCAGCTGTAGATCTCTGCATTTTATCCAGAGTGATCATGGGCCTCTTGGCTGCATCTCTGATCAGTCTTCTCCTTGTTTGAGATGAAAGTTTAGCGGGACGGTCGGGTCTTGGTAGATTTGCAGTGGTATTATACTTCTTCCATTTCAATATGATCGCTTTCACAGTGCTCCTTGGGATGTTTAAAGTTTTGGAAATCATTTTGTATCCAAATCCGGCTTTAAACTTCTCCACAACAGTATCACAGACCTGCCTGTTGTGTTCCTTGGTCTTCATGATGCTCTCTGTGCTTCAATCAGAACCCTGAGACTATCACAGATCAGGTGCATTTATTCGGAGACTTGATTACACACAGGTGGATTATATTTATCATCATTAAGCATTTCGGACAACATTGGATCATTCAGAGATCCACAATGAACTTCTGGAGGGAGTGCGCTGCACTGAAAGTAAAGGGGCCGAATAATGTTGCACACCCCACTTTTCAGTTTTTAAATTTCCACAAAAATGTAAAATAACCATTAAATTTCGTTCATCTTCATAAATGTGTTCCACTTGTTGTTGATTCTTCACGAAAAATTTACATTTGGTATCTTTATGTTTGAAGTATGATATGAGGGAAAAGGTTGAAAAGTTCCAGGGGGCTGAATACTTTCGCAAGGCACTGTAAGTTACTTAGGGGGACTACTTTCCAAAATTGTGTCACTTGTGGGAAGTTTCCATTGTTTAGGCACATCAGGGGCTCTCCAAATGCGATATGACGTCCTATCTTAATTCCAGCCAATTTTGCATTGAAAAGTCAAATGGCGCTCCTTCCCTTCCGAGCTTTGCCATGCTCCCAAACAGTGGTTTACCGCTACATATGGGTATTGGCGTACTCAGGACAAATTGTACAACAACGTTTGGGGTCCAATTTCTCCTATTTCCCTTGGTACAAGAAAACAAATTGGATCTGAAGTAATTTTTTGTGAAAAAAAAGTTAAATGATCATTTTTTCTAAACATTCCAAAAATTCCCGTGAAGCACCTGAAGAGTTAATAAACTTCTAAAATGTGGTTTTGAGCACCTTGTGGGGTGCAGTTTTTAGAATGGTGTCACTTTTTGGTATTTTCTATCATATAGACCCCTCAAAGTGATTTCAAATGTGATGTGGTCCCTAAAAAAATGGTGTTGTAAAAATGAGAAATCGCTGGTCAACTTTTAACTCTTATAACTCCCTAACAAAAAAAAATGTTGGTTCCAAAATTGTGCTGATGTAAAGTAGACATGTGGGAAATGTTACTTATTAAGTGCTTTGTGTAACATATCTTTGTGATTTAAGTACATGAAAATTCAAATTTGGAAAATTGCTAAATTTTCAACATTTTTGCCAAATTTCCATTTTTTTTCACAAATAAACGCAAGTAATATGAAAGAAATTTTAAAACTATCATGAAGTACAATAGGTCATGAGAAAACAGTGTCAGAATCACCTGGATCCGTTGTAGCATTTAAGAGTTATAATCTCATAAAAGGACAGTGGTCAGAATTGTAAAAATGTGTCATATACAAGCAAACCACCCTTGGGGTTTAAGGGGTTAACGCCCTCTATGGGTCCATCCCCCGCCACTGTCGCGTGACTAGTCCCTAGCTGTCACCTCACTAAACCCTGGCTAGTGCACTGGCCGGCAAGGACGCAGCCTCACCACTGATGATGGTGTAAAGACTGTGGATAGTGACAAGCACAAGACAAACAACTAAAACGTAGCTCGAGCTGTGGCTGAAAGCTCCACACAGCTGAGGATACGGAACCAGGAACTCAAGCAGCTGATACCCTGCTGGCACATGAGAGCTCCTTACTCCAAGGCTGGTCTTCAGAGACAAACTGATGCATCAGCAGAGGTGTCATGTGACTATTTAAAGGATGTTTGGAATGGTCACTAATTACATCAGCTGATCATGAACACAGCAGCTGCCAGCAAGGAAACTGACATTAACCCTTGCTGGCCTGAAAGGAAAAAATTGAATTTAAATTATAACGGAACCGGAGCTGCCACAAATCCAAAAATGAATCGTTACAGGAACTACATTTTATGGGTGCACAATGTATGTGCACTAAACTGGCATATTTGAAATTCTCAAGAAAAAAAGCATGGCATGGATGTTACAAAATAGTCACTGCAGCCGTAGATGAATTTATTGAGAGGTGCAATTTCTACAACAGGGTCACTTTTGAGGTGTTTTATGCTGTTATGGCACTTTGAAGGCCCTGGAAATGTTTTCCGCAAATTATTCCAGCAAAATCTGTGCTCCAAAAGCCAAATAGCACTCCTTCCTTTTCAGTCATGACATGTGGCCTAACAGTAATTTCTTTTCTTGTAAATTCTTTATTTAAAGTAAAGGTTGGAAACGTTACATGCAAGTAATGTTAAGATAAGTAAATAAATCATAACTGTTATAACGATGGCTATAAGCGAATCCAGACCACCAACTTTGGGGAATGGTAGGAGAGGGAACGGAGAGGGAGGGGGAAGGGAGGAAGGGTTAGGAGAGGGGGGGGATGACTTGAGGAGTAGTAGTTAGAGGAGGGGAAATAGGAGAAAAGGATGGGGAAACAATGAACAAAACAGTTCAAGTACACGTGGTTGTAGCACTCAAAAACAAACAGTACGGTAGCATAGATTCTCAGTATTAAGAAGACATAAATTGCAATATTAAGGAGCAACTGAACGAAATGTTCTCCATGGAAGCAAGTTCAAAACAAAACGATCATGGGCATGTGCCTCCCAGCTCGATAGTTCCTCCATTCTATAAATGTGGTCAATTTTGTTAAACCATTCACCTAATGTTGGGGGGGATACACTCTTCCAGTGGGTGGTTATTAAGTATTTTGCAGCACTGAGCATCAAGGGTAGAAGACCGTGCCTAGTGGATTTGAAGTTGTTTGTCGGGCACGAGAGGACGGCCTCGACCGCCAGTAGGTCAGTTTTAATTAGTTTTAGCTTTTTAAGTGTTAGATTTACCTCCTCCCAGAACTCCTTAATCCCTCCGCATTCCCAGAATATGTGTGCATGGTTCCCCTGGGCGACCCGGCACCGCCAGCACAAGTCAGAATCCGCTAAGCCTAAATGTTGGAGTTTGACCGGCGTCAAATGCCATCTGGTTAGTATCTTATATGCATTTTCCTGCAGCAGGATGCATCTAGAGAACCCCCTGGCAGACTTCAACATCTTTGGGATCTGGTCATCTGAGAAGCTAAAATTAAGTTCAGATTCCCAGGAATAAACAAAGGATGGTTTAAAGGGTTGAGAGGGGGTAACAAGTTGGTGGTACGAGCGAGATATAATTTTATATCTAGTTGAGCCCATTTTAAGCATGAGGTATAACCATGACCAATTCGACTTTTGTGGGAACCTTTCTCTAAATTCCATAAGAATACGTTTAGTGTGAAGTTCCTGCAAAAAATTTTTTGGAGACTTCGTGGCGTTGCTAGGCCAAATGTTGTTCTTAAAAATTTTTCCTTCATAGAGGCTAGTGAGGGAATCCCTAGGGAGCTTTGACCATAAATTATATGAATCCTTGAAATCAGGGTTAACTAGATAGGGAATGACTGCAATAGGGGTTAAGGATGATGGGAATGAATCTGGTGGAAGTTCATTCAAAACTGTCCGTCTAACGTGGAGGGTAGCTAAAGTTATGTCATCCAAACCCAAGGAAGTCGTTGGTTTCGAGCGTGACCATAAAAGTGGTATTCCCCATTGTCCAGCAAAACCACATCTAGCATGTCTAACGTGCCCCTCTCAAGGCCAATTACTATTCTCAGCCATCTACTTAGGTGTATAGCTTTATAATATATATAGGGGTCAGGTAATCCTAAACCTCCACAAGAGGTGGGACATGTTAACAATTTAAAGGGTAGCCTAGCTGGTTTATTTCTCCATACAAATTTAATTATTAAGGACTAGGGTTGAGCGACCTTTACTTTTATAGGATCGGGTCGGGTTTCACGAAACCCGACTTTTTCAAAAGTCGGGTCGAGTGAAATCGGCCGATCCTATAAAAAAGTCGGGGTCGGGGTCAGAAGAAACCCGAAACCCAATGCAGTGCATTGGGTTTCCATGGTTCCCAGGGTCTGAAGGAGCGGAAACTCTCCTTCAGGCCCTGCGATCCATATTTTAGTGTAAAATAAAGAATTAAAATAAAAAATATCGCAATACTTACCCTCTGACGCGCCCTGGTACTAACCGGGAACCTTCCTTCCTTAGAAACAGCCTTCCAGGACCTTGCGGTGACGTACGCGGTGACGTCGCGGCTTGTGATTGGCCGCGCGGCCGCCCATGTGACCGCTCGCGCGACCAATCACAAGCCGCGACGTCACCGCGACGTCACCGAAGGTCCTGGAAGGGCTGATTCTTAGGAAGGAATGCTGCCGGAAAGAAGCAGGGCGCGTCCGAGGGTGAGTATATTCCTATTAGGTATATTCCTATAGTTCCTATTAGGTATATACTCACCCTCGGACGCGCCCTGCTTCTTTCCGGCAGCCTTCCTTCCTAAGAATCAGCCCTTCCAGGACCTTCGGTGACGTCGCGGTGACGTCGCGGCTTGTGATTGGTCGCGCGAGCGGTCACATGGGCGGCCACGCGGCCAATCACAAGCCGCGACGTCACCGCGAACGTCACCGCAAGGTCCTGGAAGGCTGTTTCTAAGGAAGGAAGGTTCCCGGTTGGTACCAGGGCGCGTCAGAGGGTAAGTATTGCAATATTTTTTATTTTAATTCTTTATTTTACACTTAAATCTGAATTCCGATACCAATTCCCGATATAAACATATCGGGAATCGGTATCGGAATTCCGATTCTAGATTCAAAAGATCGCCGACTTCATGGCCGACCCCACACAGGGGTCGGGTTTCATGAAACCCAACTTTGCCAAAAGTCGGCGACTTTTGAATATTTTCGACCCGTTTCGCTCAACCCTATTAAGGACCTTATGTTTTTGAAGAATGTAAGGGGAAGACGAATGGGCACCATACTCATAGAATACAATAGGATAGGCATAAGGTAAGCTTTAAATACGTTGATACGTCCTATCCATGATAAAGTGGGAAGATTGTATGATTTCATCAATGCTTCTAGTTTTTTTATTAGAGGGGAAAAATTAGATCTGAATAGGTCCATGGGGTCCCTAGTGATCCAGATACCCAAATACTTTATAGAGGATGTGGACCAGGAGAAGGGGGTTAGTTTTCATAGAGTGGCAAGTTGAGTGGCTGATAGAGTGATATTAAGTGCTTCCGATTTGGTATTATTAATTTTGAAATTTGAAAGTCTGCCAAAGTGATTAAGTATATTGAGGATAATGGGGAATGCTTTGAAAGGATTAGAAACCAGGAAGAGCAGGTCATCCGCGAATGCCAATGTTTTTATCTCCAATCTACCTATCCGCAATCCCTGGATCTGGACCTCCTGTCTAATTCTCTGTATGAGAGTTTCGATGACCATTACCTCTTTGGACCGTTCTTTTTTCAGATATGAGCCCAAGGCTATGAATTCCCCTCTCAGGACCGCCTTGTGTGTCTCCCAAACCAAAGGCATGGGAGAGCCCGGAAGACAGTTCTCCTTAAAAAAGAGGTTGATGGAAGTAGAGAATCTAGTCACATAGGAGCTGGTACCAAGAAGGGTCTCATTTAGTGTCCAGGTAAAAGAAGTAAGAGGGAGTGATTTAATGTTCATCTCTAGGAAAATCGGGGCATGATCTGAAAGGGATATAACGTCTATTTTTGCAGATTTCACTAGTTGAAGGTGGCAAGATTGGGTTAAGAGGTAGTCTAATCTGTGATAATTATTATGAGGTGAGGAGAAGAAAGTGAAGTCCTTAGTTGTCGGGTATAATGTTCTCCATGGATCAATTAAATTTAAATATTGTAGGTTGATGTGTAATTTTCTTAGTTCTTTTTGTGGTATAGAAGATTTCCCTGATGAAGAATCTATTGCTGGGTTAAAAGTGACATTGAAATCCCCTCCTAATATTATAATCCATTCTTTAAATAATCTAAGGGTATTTAATACCTGGCATAGCCAACTAATTTGGTTTTGGTTTGGGGAATAAATATTACAAAATGTAACCTTCGTGTTGGCTAATAGCCCTTTTATCATTATGTATCTCCTGTTGGCATCTGATAGGGTATCTTTTAAGGTAAAAAGGACATTTCTTTTAAAAGCTATACTGACTCCTCTCGAGGCTGTGGTGCCAGTGCTATGGTACCATGTAGGGAATTGTGTTCTTGACATATCAGGGGTCCTATCTTTTTTGAAGTGGGTTTCCTGGAAAAATGCGATACTAGAATTTTTGGATTTCAAAAATCTCATCAATTGCCCTCTTTTCCTTGGTGAGCGCATGCCCTTCACGTTATATGAAGCCACTACCACAGTGGCTGATTCTGAGACGCTACCAGTCATGGGTTATAAAAGAAAATAGAGTGACATCTGTGCACATGTACTGAACATACATAATAACTATAAATGCAATAAGAACATTTTTGAGAAAAAAGTATAACATAAAACAAAGAAAAATCCCGTCTGTGGCCGAGGCTGGGGCCACAAACATCCTCCCTAGACAGACAGGACAGTCCATTGCAGGCGCACAAGTGGTAAACAAGATATGAACATTTACTCCCAATAAAATCTGTAATAAAGGCATCGTGAAAGAAAGAAAAATTTTGTTGACCTAACGAGTTTTAAGCAATACCCGAACCAGACACACCGAAGAGATCGGGTTTATCTGTCTATCAAAGGCAAGAAGAAGTAGCGTCACATAAGTGACTCAAGGGGGTGGTTTCTTTTTAGTTCCAGACTTGCCCTGTCTCGGAGATGCAGACCTCTTGGCTGGGGACCATTCGCCATGATCCGGCAAGGGGTGAAGATTAGAGGGGACATTAAGTGTCATGTCCAAAGGCAGCCAAGAAGGGACATCTACCGCATCAATGTCAAATGTGGACCAAACTTTAGCGAGGTCATCTGGGTGATGGATTATGGCTTGCTTTCCTCCACCATGTACGGCCAGGCCGACAGGAAATAACCATTTATATAGTATCTTATTTGCACGTAGTGTGTCAAGGAGAGGTTTCAAGACCCTACGTTTGGCGAGAGTCGACGGAGCTAGGTCCTGATATAGCTGGATTGATGAACCCTCGTAGGATAAGTTTTTATTATCTCTGGAAGCATTTAGAATTGCAGAGGTATCCAAGTAATTCAGAAGACCACATATCACATCCCTTGGGGGATCCGTGGGTTTAGGTTTGGGCCTGAGCGAGCGATGTATCCTCTCGATGACCATTTGGTCACATCGTTCCTGAGGCAGTAGTGAAGCAAATATTTCTCTGGTTGATTTTTCAAGTATTTCGTTGGAGACGCTTTCGGGAATCCCCTTAATTCTAATGTTTTTTTGGCGACTCCGGTTTTCTTGATCCTCTATAGCTAGGGATGCCATATTTAATTGGGATTTGTGAAAGTCCAGGTGGTCTTTTATTTTGTTAGAGTGACTTATAAGAGAAGACTGAGTGGTTTCTAGGGATTCGACCCTATTGCCGATTTGCCTTCTCGTAGGCCAGAGACCTCTGCGATCAGTGGTTTCATTGCTTGGATTAATGCCTTTTTGAGGAAAGATTTTGAGATTCCTCCAGAGTGTATCTGAGTGGTGTCGCTTCCCGAAGCTTCATTGCTAGAATCTAAATCGTCGACAGGGTCGTCTGATTTGGTGTTGGAGCGAGAGGTCTTGTGAGCAGACCGGGCCAGCGAAGGCTTGTGTTTTAGGAATTTCTCCATGTCACTTTGTTTGTCTTGTTTTGTAGCAGGTAGAGAAGATTTGCAGCGTTCTTTATGAATTTTAACCATTCAAACTGAATATAGCGCTTGCTTAGGAGATCACCACCCGTGCACCAGTATTACTTTTAGATCAGCATATCTGTGAGTGTGGTTGAAGGAAGATGAACATTGTCGAAGTTTTAGTAAAGAAAAAGATTGTCACCAGGCTGTCTATGTTGTTCGATTAAGAAGAGAGATATATTGAAAGTTTTTTATGTCTCCACCAGGTGGCGTAGCAGAACCACAGAATCTCTATGTTATTGCAGATTATCATAGGCCTCCCTCCTAGAGGAGGTTTTCCTCACTATAATTGTGCAAGGTGAAGTGTGGCAGATTGAACAGCAGGTGTCACCCTCGGCTCTTAATAAAAAAGGAATAAAAGGAAAAAAGAAAAAGAAAAATTAAATAAAATAAAATAATAATGTGTTTAAAGATGGTCTGGGTGGAGGGGTCCCAGACAAGGAACCGTAAATCACAGGACCTTCAGCTGTGGATTTGCTCCTGGTTGTTGTGTGGCCGTCCTGAACACCACTGTCCACAGGAATGGTGGGGGGGAGGCAGTGCCGAACCTCCGCTGGTATTAAGGCAGGTTTGAGGTGACCGCTATATGGTGGGTGTCACAGTGGTCGCCACCCCGCACCCCCAGGCAGTAACAGGAGAGGAGGGCTGGCAAAGCGCTCCAGAGTTGAAGCGGTCCTTGCTTGGCTGATAGGGGCCTCTCTCTGCGCCCAACGGTGGATCTAAGATGGCGCCGGGCCCGGCGGGAAATCCCCAGATCCATCTCACCGCTCTCCGGACGCGCCATCCCACTCAAGGCAGCCGCTGGCTCGGGAGGGACTCAGAGCACCACGATGGACGATGAGCCCACCCAGCGCTAGAACCGGCAGGTGCGTCCGATCCGTCCCGCAAGCACTCCGGACAGGGCTCAGCAGCGATGCACACCGCAACGATTGCCAGACCGCAGAGAGCTCCAAGGCTGAGGAGCGGTAATCCGAAGGGGCGACGAGCCGGGGCAGGGAGCGCGCCCGGGAAGCAGGCGGCCCGCACTTCTCCGAAGCTGCCAAAGTGCGGCGCGCTTCAGGGCCGCGAACCACCCAAGATGGCAGAGTCCCGTGACAGTCTCTCCATGGGGCCTGCAGCGACGGCCCGAACGGCCGGACTCCAGCCGGGGATGGAGCGCGGTGGCTCCGAATCACTCCTCGAGCAGGTGAGCTTTTAGCCAGGAGGGGTAGGGGCAACGTGCGGCCTTGATGGTATATGCGGCAGGGTCGCAGTGGGTTTGGAGGTCGGAAGGGTTAGCGGCAAACGCGGCCGGCGGGGCCGCAGGATGCGCGCCTCCCTCAGGTCTTCTTACCTCCTCCAGACTCCGCAGAACACTCCTGGTGGACGATCCGGCCCCTGCTATAGTTGATGTTGAGGGGTTCCCACCGCATGGCAGTCCAATACGGTCCCCCCACTGGGCTCAGCTCCTAGTTCACGACTGGAGGGAAGGTGCGGATCCCCCAGCAGGCCTCAGATTCACATGCAGGCCTCAGTATTGGAAGTCTGATTAAACAGCTGTTTATAGGTCAGATGCGATGAAAAAAGACCTTTAGGTCAGCAGGGAGGTAGAAAACGTCTTCCAGCCTAGTAGATGGGTTAATAAGTCTGCAGATTAAATTAGATTATCACAATCAGCAGAGGAGCTCAATGGAGACACGTCCTGCTCCCTCAGCCGCTGGCCACGCCCCCAGGCCTAACTTCTAATTTCTGACGACACGTGGGGCATCACCGTGTTCGGTTGAAATTGCACAATACATAATGGGATCCAGTTTCACCTACTAATCCTTTTGTAGCTGGCAAACTTGAAGAAAATACAAAATTACTCACTACACTCCTAGATAAATTCCTTAGGCAGTGGAGTTTCCAATACAGGGTCACCTGGGGGGTTCTGCTGTTCTGTCACCTCTGGGGCTCTGCTAATGGAGCCCACAATCTATTCAAATGCCAAATAGCCTGAGTTCTAAAAACCAAGTAGCACTCCTTCCCATTCGATCCCTGCTATGTGCTCAAACATTAGTGTACAACCACATATGGGGTCCTGCCACATTCAGGAGAAATTGCATAGCAAATTGTGGGGTGCAATTTCTCCCATTAAATTGTAAATTTGGTCCTAAAACTGTAGCTTAGTGGAAAAAAACTATTTTTTGTTGTTCTCATATCTAGATATTATAAAGTTTTTTGAATCACCTGTAGGTCAAAAATGCTCAGTGCACACAGTAGATGAATTCCTTGAGGGGTCACTTGTGGGGCATTTCTGCTGTATTCGCATGCCAGTGGCTCTCCAAATGCGACATGTCATTTACAATCTATTCAAGACAAATAGCACTCTTTCCTTTCATAGCCCAGCCATGAGCCCAAACAAAAATGTTCTACTTTATGGGGTAATATAGCATTTGGGAGAAACTGAGTAACAAATATTGGTTCCCTTTTCTCCTCTTATCTATTTGAAATATTGCTAATTTGCACCTAAAACAACATTCTTTTTAATGAAAAATATGAAGATCTAATGTTATCACTATACCCCAGAAGGGGGTAGTTTCCAAAGTGGGGTAACCTGTGGGGCGCCAAAACAATAGTTTCCCCCAAAATATGGGATATCGGTGTATTCAGGAGAAATTGCACAACAAATGTTGGGGTCCATTCTCTGTTATCCCCGTGAAAAATAAAAAAATAGGGCTAAAAGTACATTTTTTAAAGGAAAAATAAGATTTTTTTATTTTCATGGCTTTACGTTATAAACTTCTTTGAAGCACCTGGAGGTTCTGTTAGCTCACCACACATCTGGATGCATTCCTTGAGGGGTCTATTTTCCAAAATGGGGTCAATGGTGGGGGTTTTCACTGATTAGGCACATCAAACGCTCTCTAAATACGACATGGCGTCTGCTCTCGATTCCAGACATTTATTCGTTCAAAAAGTCAAACTGTGCTCCTTCCCTTTTGAGCCCTGCCATGCAGCCAAACAGTACCCCACATTTAGGGTATTGGTGTACTCAGAACAAATTGCACAACAAATTTATGGTTCATTTTCTCCTGTTACCCATTTGAAAAAATAAATTGGGGGCTAAAATACATTTTTGTAAGAAAAATGTTTTTTTTTTATGGCTCTACATTATAAACTTTTGTGAAGCACCTGGGGATTCAAGGTGCTCACAACACATCTATATACATCCCTTGAGGGTCTAGTTTCCAAAATGGGGTCAATTGTGGTTTTTTCCCTGATTAGGCACATCAAATGCTCTCTAAATGCGACATGGCGTCTGCTCTCGATTTCAGACATTTAGACGTTCAAAAATTCAAACTGTGCTCCTTCCCTTTTGAGCCCTGCTGTGCACCCAAACAGTACTTTTCCTGTTGTGAATTCTGTTGTCGAACTCCCTCCTGTGGTCGTGAATGGTACTTCGGCGAGTTCTGTCCATGGACTCCCTCTGTTGGCTGTGAGTGAAGCTGCTGCTTCTGAGGTTCCTTACACAGGTGACGTGGTTTATCCTTTGGTTGGCTGCTCTATTTAACTCCACTCAGATCGTTACTCCATGCCAGCTGTCAATGTTCCTGCATTTGTTCAGTTCGCTCTTGGATCTATCTGGTGACCTGTCTTCTCCAGCAGAAGCTAAGTTCCTGATAGTTATTATTTGTTCATTGTTTCCTTGTCCAGCTGGTTATCATGATTTTGTCTTGCTAGCTTGAAGCTCTGGGATGCAGAGTGGTATCTCCGCACCGTTAGTCGGTGCGGAGTTCTTTTTGCACACTCTGCGTGGTCTTTTGTAGTTTTTTGTGCTGACCGCAAAGATACCTTTCCTATCCTCTGTCTGTTTAGTAAGTCTGGCCTCCCTTTGCTGAAACCTGTTTCATTTCTGCGTTTGTGACTTTCATCTTTACTCACAGTTAATATATGTGGGGGGCTGCCTTTTCCTTTGGGGAATTTCTCTGAGGCAAGGTAGGCTTTATTTTCTTTCTCTAGGGCTAGCTAGCTCTTAGGCTGTGAAGAGGCATCTAGGGAGAGTCAGGAACGCTCCACGGCTATTTCTAGTTGTTGTGATAGGATTAGGGCCTGCGGTCAGCAGAGCTCCCACATCCCAGAACTTGTCCTGTGTGAAGTTTAACTATCAGGTCATGTCGGGTGCTCCTAACGACCAGGTCATAACAGTACAGCTGGCCCAAAGTATTAATGCATCTCAATAGAGGGATAAGAGAAGTTCTGAGACCATTTTTTTTTCTTTGCACTGTGTTTTGTCTTTCTTTTCCCCTAAACCTTTGGGTGGTTCAGGACACAGGTGTAGATATGGACATTCAAGGTCTGTCCTCTTGTGTGGATCATCTCACTGCAAGGGTAAAAAACATTCAAGATTTTGTGGTTCAGAATCCTATGTCAGAGCCTAGAATTCCTATTCCTGATTTATTTTCTGGGGATAGATCTAAGTTTCTGAATTTCAAAAATAATTGTAAACTGTTTCTAGCTTTGAAACCCTGCTCCTCTGGTGACCCCGTTAAACAAGTAAAAATCATTATTTCTTTGTTGCGTGGTGACCCTCAAGACTGGGCATTTTCCCTTGCGCCAGGAGATCCTGCATTGCGTGATGTTGATGCGTTTTTTCTGGTGCTTGGATTGCTTTATGATGAACCAAATTCAGTGGATCAGGCAGAGAAAATCTTGCTGGCTTTGTGTCAGGGTCAGGATGAAGCGGAGGTGTACTGTCAGAAGTTCAGAAAGTGGTCTGTGCTTACTCAGTGGAATGAGTGTGCCCTGGCTGCAATTTTCAGAAAGGGTCTTTCTGAAGCCCTTAAGGATGTCATGGTGGGATTTCCCACGCCTGCTGGTCTGAATGAGTCTATGTCCTTGGCCATTCAGATCGATCGGCGCATGCGTGAGCGCAAAGCTGTGCACCATCTGGCGGTATTCTCTGAGCATAGGCCTGAGCCTATGCAGTGTGATAGGACTTTGACCAGAGCTGAACGGCAAGAACACAGACGTCGGAATGGGCTGTGTTTTTACTGTGGTGAATCCACTCATGCTATCTCCGATTGTCCTAAGCGCACTAAGCGGTTCGCTAGGTCTTCCACCATTGGTACGGTACAGTCTAAATTTCTTTTGTCCGTTACTCTGATTTGCTCTCTGTCGTCCTATTCTGTTATGGCATTTGTGGGTTCAGGCGCTGCCCTGAATTTGATGGACTTGGAGTTTGCCAGGCGCTGTGGTTTTTTCTTGGAGCCCTTGCAATATCATATTCCATTGAAAGGAATTGATGCTACGCCTTTGGCCAAGAATAAGCGCCAGTACTGGACTCAATTGACCATGTGCATGGCTCCTGCACATCAGGAGGATATTCGCTTTTTGGTGTTGCATAATCTGCATGATGTGGTCGTTTTGGGGTTGCCATGGTTACAGGTCCATAATCCAGTGTTAGATTGGAAATCTATGTCTGTGTCCGGCTGGGGTTGTCAGGGGGTACATGGTGATGTTCCATTGTTGTCTATTTCGCCTTCCACTCCTCCTGAAGTCCCTGAGTTTTTATCAGATTACCGGGATGTATTTGAAGAGCCCAAATCCGGTGCCCTACCTCCTCATAGGGATTGTGATTGTGCTATTAATTTGATTCCTGGTAGTAAGTTTCCTAAGGGCCGTCTGTTTAATTTATCTTTGCCAGAGCACGCCGCTATGCGGAGTTATATAAAGTAATCCTTGGAGAAGGGTCATATTCGCCCGTCGTCGTCACCATTGTGAGCAGGGTTCTTTTTTGTGACCAAGAAGGATGGCTCTTTGAGACCTTGTATTGATTACCGCCTTCTTAATAAGATCACAGTCAAATTTCAGTATCCATTGCCGCTGCTGTCTGATTTGTTTGCTCGGATTAAGGGGGCTAGTTGGTTCACCAAGATAGATCTTCGAGGGGCGTATAATCTTGTGCGAATTAAACAGTGCTATGAATGGAAAACAGCATTTAATACACCCGAGGGCAATTTTGAGTACCTGGTTATGCCATTCGGGCTTTCTAATGCTCCATCTGTGTTTCAGTCCTTTATGCATGACATCTTTCGAGAGTACCTGGATAGATTCATGATTGTATATTTGGATGACATTTTGGTCTTTTTGGATGATTGGGAGTCTCATGTGAAGCAGGTCAGAATGGTGTTCCAGGTGCTTCGTGCGAATTCCTTGTTTGTGAAGGGGTCAAAGAGTCTCTTTGGAGTTCAGAAGGTTTCATTTTTGGGTTTCATTTTTTCCCCTTCTACTATCGAGATGGACCCTGTTAAAGTTCAGGCTATTTATGATTGGACTCAGCCGAAATCTGTGAAGAGCCTGCAGAAGTTCCTGGGCTTTGCTAATTTTTACCGTCGCTTCATCGCTAATTTTTCTACTATTGCTAAACCGTTGACTGATTTGACCAAGAAAGGTGCTGATGTGGTCAATTGGTCCTCTGCGGCTGTAGAGGCTTTTCAGGAGATGAAGCGTCGTTTTTCTTCTGCCCCTGTGTTGTGCCAGCCAGATGTTTCGCTCCCGTTTCAGGTCGAGGTTGATGCTTCTGAGATTGGAGCAGGGGCTGTTTTGTCGCAAAGAAGTTCTGATGGCTCGGTGATGAAACCATGTGCCTTCTTTTCTAGAAAATTCTCGCCTGCTGAGCGCAATTATGATGTTGGCAATCGAGAGTTGTTGGCCATGAAGTGGGCATTCGAGGAGTGGCGACATTGGCTTGACGGATCACAAGAATTTGACTTATCTCGAGTCTGCCAAACGGTTGAATCCTAGACAGGCTCGATGGTCGCTCTTTTTCTCCCGTTTTGATTTTGTGGTTTCATACCTTCCGGGATCTAAGAATGTGAAGGCTGATGCCCTGTCAAGGAGTTTTGTGCCTGACTCTCCGGGTGTTCCGGAGCTGGCGGGTATTCTTAAAGAGGGGGTAATTTTGTCTGCCATCTCCCCTGATTTGCGGCGCGTGCTGCAGAAGTTTTAGGCTGATAGACCTGACCGTTGTCCAGCGGAGAAACTGTTTGTCCCTGATAGATGGACTAGTAGAGTTATCTCTGAGGTTCATTGTTCGGTGTCAGCTGGTCATCCTGGAATCTTTGGTACCAGAGATTTGGTGGCTAGATCCTTTTGGTGGCCTTCTTAGTCACGGGATGTGCATTCTTTTGTGCAGTCCTGTGGGACTTGTGCTCGGGCTAAGCCCTGCTTTTCTCGTGCCATTGGGTTGCTTTTGCCCTTGCCGGTCCCGAAGAGACCCTGGACGCATATTTCCATGGATTTTATTTCTGATCTCCCTGTTTCTCAAAGGATGTCGGTCATTTGGGTGGTTTGTGATCGCTTCTCTAAGATGGTCCATTTGGTACCTTTGTCTAAAATGCCTTCCTCCTCTGATTTGGTGCCATTGTTTTTCCAGCATGTGGTTCGTTTGCATGGCATTCCAGAGAACATCGTCTCGGACAGAGGTTCCCAGTTTGTTTCGAGGTTTTGGCGGTCCTTTTGTGCTAAGATGGGCATTGATTTGTCTTTTTCTTCGGCTTTCCATCCTCAGACTAATGGCCAAACCGAACGAACTAATCAGACTTTGGAAACATATCTGAGATGCTTTGTTTCTGCTGATCAGGATGATTGGGTGTCCTTCTTGCCTTTGGCTGAGTTCGCCCTTAATAATCGGGCCAGCTCGGCTACTTTAGTTTCTCCATTTTTCTGTAATTCTGGTTTCCATCCTTGTTTCTCTTCAGGGCAGGTTGAGTGTTGTGAATTCTGTTGTCGGGCTCCCTCCTGTGGTCATGAATGGTACTTCGGCTGGTTCTGTCCATGGACTTCCTTTGGTGGGTGTTTCTGAGTTTCACAGGTGACGAGGTTAATTCGTTAGCTGCTGCTCTATTTAACTCCACTTAGATCTTTGCTCTATGCCACCTGTCAATGTTCCAGTATTGGTCTGTTCACTCCTGGATCGTTCTTGTGACCTGTCTTCCCATCAGAAGCTAAGTTCCAGCTTGTATTTCTTTGGTTTGCTATTTTTCTGTCCAGCTTGCTATTTAATTTGTCTTGCTTGCTGGAAGCTCTGGGACGCAGAGGGAGCGCCTCCGCACCGTGAGTCGGTGCGGAGGGTCTTTTTGCGCCCTCTGCGTGGTCTTTTTGTAGGTTTTTGTGCTGACCGCAAAGTAACCTTTCCTATCCTCGGTCTGTTCAGTAAGTCGGGCCTCACTTTGCTAAATCTATTTCATCTCTGTGTTTTTATTTTCATCTTTACTCACAGTCATTATATGTGGGGGGCTGCCTTTTCCTTTGGGGAATTTCTCTGAGGCAAGGTAGGCTTTATTTTTCTATCTTCAGGGCTAGCTAGTTTCTTAGGCTGTGCCGAGTTGCATAGAGAGCGTTAGGTGCAATCCACGGCTATTTCTAGTGTGTTTGATAGGTTTAGGGATTGCGGTCAGCAGAGTTCCCACGTCCCAGAGCTCGTCCTTATTATCACTAACTGTCAGGTCATTCCGTGTGCTCTTAACCACCAGGTCCATTATTGTCCTGACCACCAGGTCATAACAGTTGAGCCTTCGGACTGTCCTGGTGTGGATACGGTTGTGGACAGGTTGCAGCAGATTTGGACTCATGTGGTGGACAATTTGACATTGTCCCAGGAGAAGGCTCAACGTTTCGCTAACCGCCGGCGCTGTGTTGGTCCCCGACTTCGTGTTGGGGATTTGGTTTGGTTGTCATCTTGTCATGTTCCTATGAAGGTTTCCTCTCCTAAGTTTAAGCCTCGTTTCATTGGGCCATATAAGATTTCTGAAGTTCTTAATCCTGTGTCATTTCTTTTGGACCTTCCAGCTTCTTTTGCCATCCATAATGTGTTCCATAGGTCGTTGTTGCGGAGATACGTGGCGCCTATGGTTCCCTCCGTTGATCCTCCTGCCCCGGTGTTGGTCGAGGGGGAGTTGGAGTATGTGGTGGAGAAGATTTTGGATTCTCGTGTTTCGAGACGGAAACTCCAGTACCTGGTCAAGTGGAAGGGTTATGGTCAGGAAGATAATTCCTGGGTTTTTGCCTCTGATGTTCATGCTGCCGATCTAGTTTGTGCCTTTCATTTGGCTCATCCTGATCGGCCTGGGGGCTCTGGTGAGGGTTCTGTGACCCCTCCTCAAAGGGGGGGTACTGTTGTGAATTCTGTTGTCGAACTCCCTCCTGTGGTCGTGAATGGTACTTCGGCGAGTTCTGTCCATGGACTCCCTCTGTTGGCTGTGAGTGAAGCTGCTGCTTCTGAGGTTCCTTACACAGGTGACGTGGTTTATCCTTTGGTTGGCTGCTCTATTTAACTCCACTCAGATCGTTACTCCATGCCAGCTGTCAATGTTCCTGCATTTGTTCAGTTCGCTCTTGGATCTTTCTGGTGACCTGTCTTCTCCAGCAGAAGCTAAGTTCCTGATAGCTATTATTTGTTCATTGTTTCCTTGTCCAGCTGGTTATCATGATTTTGTCTTGCTAGCTGGAAGCTCTGGGATGCAGAGTGGTATCTCCGCACCGTTAGTCGGTGCGGAGTTCTTTTTGCACACTCTGCGTGGTCTTTTGTAGTTTTTTGTGCTGACCGCAAAGATACCTTTCCTATCCTCTGTCTGTTTAGTAAGTCTGGCCTCCCTTTGCTGAAACCTGTTTCATTTCTGCGTTTGTGACTTTCATATTTACTCACAGTCAATATATGTGGGGGCTGCCTTTTCCTTTGGGGAATTTCTCTGAGGCAAGGTAGGCTATATTTTCTTTCTCTAGGGCTAGCTAGCTCTTAGGCTGTGAAGAGGCATCTAGGGAGAGTCATGAACGCTCCACGGCTATTTCTAGTTGTTGTGATAGGATTAGGGCCTGCGGTCAGCAGAGCTCCCACATCCCAGAGCTTGTCCTGTGTGAAGTTTAACTATCAGGTCATGTCGGGTGCTCCTAACCACCAGGTCATAACATTTTCCCCCACAAATGGGTTATTGGTGTACTCAGGACAAAATGCACAACAAATTGTATGATTCATTTTCTCCTGTTACCCTTTTGAAAAAAAAATTGGGGGCCAAAATACATTTTTGTGGGAAAATGTTTTTTTATGGCTCTATGTTATAAACTTTTGTGAAGCACCTGGGGATTTAAGGTGCTCACCACACATCCAGATACATGCCTTGAGGGTCTACTTTCCAAAATGGGGTCACTTGTGGGGGGTTTCCACTGTTTAGGCACATTAGGCCTCTCCAAATGCTTTCGATTAAAGACATTTTTTTAATTCAAAAAGTCAAACGGTGCTCATTATGGTCAAAATTGGCTTGGTCATTAAGGGTTTAATAGAAAGGAATTGTAATCTAGCATCTGCAGGAAAAAAAATCAAATATCATGATTTATTCAGTTTTTATTTTAACTAGTGGAATGCAGTAATTACAGGAAATAAATGGCCTATGCTTTTCAAACCTGGAAAATGTCTTAATGAAAGTAGCGTCTAACAGTTATTTGTAGTTTATAAAGCCTACTTACAGAAGTGGCAGAGTAGAGCATCACCTAAATGATGGTTTGTCATCAATCAAACATTTGTCTAAATGAATGCATATTGCAAATTACAAGGTAAGTTATTGTTGTAATATAACATATTATGAACGGGGGAAAATACAATTAACTACTTCTTGACCACTCCTAGGCTTTAACCCCTTCGTGACGGAGCCAAATTTTTTAAATCAGACCAGTGCCACTTTATGTGGTAATAACTCTGCAACGCTTCAACAAATCCCAGTGATTTTGAGATTGTTTTTTCGTGACACATTATACTTTGTGATAATGGTAAATTTAGGTCAATATGTTTTGTGTTTATTTATAGAAAATATCAAAAATTTGAGAAAAATGTTAAAAAATTAGCAATTTTCAAAGTTTGAATGATTATCCCTTTAATACAGATAGTCATACCACAGGAAACCATTAATAAATAACATTTCCCACATGTCGGCTTTACATCAGCACCATTTGTAAAATGTTCTTGTATTTTGTTAGCATTTTAGGAGGTTTAAAAATGTAGCAGCAATTTTTCATTTTTTCAAGGAAATTTACAACATTTATTTTTTTAGGGAACTATCCATGTTTGAATTGACTTTAGGGGTCTCATATATTGGGAAACCCCCAAACGTGATACCATTTTAAAAACCGCACCCCCTGACATTGAAAACTGCTGTCAGGTAGTTTATTAACCCTTCAGGTGCTTTACAGGAATTACTGCAAAGTTGTATGACAGAAATGAAAATGTGGATTTTTACCACCTAAATGTCGGTAACTTCTGAACAGGTTACAACAGCCGACAGACTCTAAGGCCGCTATTTGGTCATGAATTGCCATGGCAAACATCAGGACCACAAAATCATGATCTGAGGGCACCAATTGGGATAAAGAGGAAGCCCCCACACTCTGTTAACCATTCATAATGATGCAGTCACTATTGACAGCAGCATCTAAGGGGTTAAACAGATATGTACAGTGCCAACACTGATCGTGGCTGATACAGCAAGTTGTCAGCTATAGTGTACAGCTGACAGCTGCTGGATTGTCACCTGTATGGGGATGCTAGTCTCTTATATCCCAGGTCAGTTAAAAGACATATTGGCTGTCATTAAGGGGTTAAAGATCTGATACAGGAAAGATTTATATCTTGGTACTCTGTTAGCCAGTAGATAGAAAAATATTTTGAATTGAGAGCCCTCTGTGGTTGATACCTTTTAATGGCTAACTGAAAAGATGGTAACAAATTGCAAGCTTTCAAGATTACTCATGCCTCTTCATCAGGCATGGACTAACACAAATTCTGAAGAATCACGTATTTATACACAACGCAGCATGCTGCCTAACAAAAAGTGGAATAAAACACGATAAAAAAGACCGATATAAATAAACATGGTACCACTGAAAAAGTCATCTTGTCCCACAAAAACCAAACCACCGCACAGCTCCATCAGCAGAAAAATAAAAGTTATAGCACTCGGAATAAAATGATGCAAAAATAATTATTTATTTATAAAATAGTTTTTATTGTGTAAATGCGCAAAACATAAGAAATAAAAATGGGGTATCGCTGTAATCATACTGATCTGAAGAATAAAACTGCCTTATCCATTTTGCCACCCATGGAACAACATAACCCCCCAAAAAATATCCATAATTGCTTGTTTTTGTTAATTTTGCCTCCCAAAAATCAGAATAGAAAATGATAAAAAAAAGTCCTCTTCCCAAAAATGGTACTTAGAAAAACGCCAACTCGTCCTGCAAAAAACAAGCCTTCACATGACTCTGTGGGCCAAAATATGGAAAAAGTATAGCTCTCAAAATGTCGTAATGCAAAAACTATTTTTTGCAATAAAAAGCGTCTTTTAGTGTGTGAAACATAAAAACCCACATAAATCTGGTATCTCTGTAATCGCACCAACCAGAAGAATAAAGTCGCCTAGTCCCTTATACCGCATGAGGAACGTCGTGAAACATAAATTAAACCAATTCTTCTCTTGAGGTTGATTTTCTCATTCTACCTCAAAGTAAGTGGTTAGCATAGAGCGAGGGATAAATGTGATAAAAGTTTGTTGTAAAGATATTTCCTATTAGCCCTTAGAAAAATGAAATACTAGGGTCTAAGGCTACTTTCACACTTGCGTTTTTCAGCTTCCATCACAATTCGTAATTTTTTGAGAATGCAGGAACCTGCAAAACAATTTGCAGGATCCTGCATTTTTTCATAGACTTGTATTAGCGACGGATTGTGACGGATGGCCATCCGCCGCGTCCATCGTGCACTGTATGCGTTGCATTTTGGCGGACCGTCGGCATGAAAAAACGTTCAATGTAACGTTTTTTCGTACGTTGGATCCGCCATTTGCTGCCGCGTATGCGCTGCTGGAACTCCGCCCCTCCTTCCCGGGACTTTACAATGGGCAGCGGATGCGTTGAAAAACTGCATCCGCTGCCCACATTGTGCCAAGTTTTCACAACGTGCATCGGTACGTCGCGCCGACGCTTAGCGACGGACCAGTACCGACGCAAGTGTGAAAGTAGCCTAAATCAACATTTTAGTGGTAAAAATGTAATTCATTCTTTCTTCACTGCTAAACAGTATAAAATTCTGTGAAGCACATGTGGTGTCAATATGATCACTGCACTCCTAGATGAATTCACTGCGGAGAGTAGTTTGCAAAAATGAGTTCACATATAGGAGGTTTCTGTTTTTCTGATACCTCAGGGGCTCTGTCAGTGTGACATGGCACCCTCAAACCAATACAGAAAACTATGAACTTCAATATGGCACCTCTTCCCTTCTGAGCTTTGTGCTTTGCCTCAAAAGTAGTATTCCTCCACATATGGGGTATCGGCATACTAAGGAGAAATTGCACCATACAATTTGTTGTGCAGTGTCTCTTATGAAAATGTAAAATTTGGTCCAAAATAATTTTTTTGTGGACATAGTGTGTTTTTTTATTTTCACAGCTCAACATTTTAAACTTCTGTGAAGCACCTGGGGGTTCAAGGTGCTTACCCTGTATCTAAATACATTCTTTGAGGGGTCTAGATGCCATAATGGGGTAAATTGCTGGGCGTTTCCACTGTTTTGGCACTTCAGGGGCTCTCCAAATGGGAAAAGACATCCGCTAATGATTCCAAGAAATTTTACATTCAAAAAGTCAAATGACGCTCATTCCCTTCTGAGACCTACCATGCACCAAACAGTATTTTTTTCTCATATGGAGAATCGTGTACTTAGGAGAGATTGCACCACAAATTGTATGCTGCAATTTCTCCTGTTACCCTTATAAAATGCTAAATATGGGGCTAAAATAAAATTTTTGTGAGAAAATGTGATTGTATTATTTTCAACATTATAAACATCTGTGAAGCACCTTGGGGTTCAAAGTACTCACCATGCATCTAAATACATTCCTCGAGGGGTCTAGTTTCCAAAATGGGGTCACTTGTTGGAGGTTTCCACTGTTTAGGCACATCAGGGGCTCTCCAAATGGGAAAAGACATCTGCTATTGATTCCAAGAAATGTTACATTCATAAAGTCAAATGACGTTCCTTCCGTTCCAAACACTGCCATGCACCCAAACAGTAGTTTTCTCCCTCGCTGATATGCGGTATCAGCACACTCAGGAGAAATTGCACAACAAACTGTATTGTGTAATTTCTCCTGTTACCCTTATGAAAATTTAAAATTTGGGGCTAAAATAACATTTTTTTGAGGAAATGTGATTTTATTATTTTCACGGCTCAGCGTTATAAACTTCTGTGAATCACCTGGGGGTTTAATGTGCTCGCCACAAATCTAGATCAGTTCCCTGAGGGGTTTAGTTTCCAAAATTGTGTCACTTCTGGGGGATTTTCACTGTTTAGGCACATCAGAGGCTCTCCAAACGCGACATGGCATCCGCCAATTGTTCCAGCAAATTTTTCATTCAAAAAGTCAAATGGCACTCCTTCCCTTCTGAGCTCTACCATGCACCCAAACAATTAACACAAATCGGGTACATCAACCCAGAGATCACTATAATAGTATATAACACAAGTCAGACACAAATTATATCTCTTGTTGTGAACCATATGTAGTACTGGGAACTGGATCAAACAGATAGTAGGACATGCATTAAAATTGTGTTTATGGATTTTTATTCACATATAATTTTGAATCTGCAAGTATCATATATATATATATATATATATATATATATATAATTGCCTAAGGGTTTTTCCGTCTGTCTGTCTTTCTGTCTGTCTGTCCAGGAAATCCCGCGTCAATGATTGGTCGAGGCCGCCAGGCCTCGACCAATCAGCAACAGCACAGGGACGATGATGTCATAATGGTTGCCATGGTGACGATGATGTCATAAAGGTTGCCTCGACCAATCAGCGACGGGCACAGTCTGCCGCGAATTCTGGAATCATCTGTTAGGAGTCGAGTTTCCTCTGCTGCACAGGAGGAATCTCGATCCGTGTCTGCTGCGGTCTCCCATTCAGCATCGGCCGCAGTGGGGTCTGCTCAGCGGAGGCGTCGCTCCCAGCGTCTTGCTGGGACTGATTCTGTGCAGAGGGTTACTACTGCCTTTTCTGGCTCTCCTGTTGTACCCTGCACTGATCTGCGGCGAGCAGGCTTCTCTGGGACTAAGTCCATATTTTCACACACTGAGCATGCCCAGGGCAAGATCTCCCGTTGGAGATCAAGGGTCACATGCTCAGGTACTGCAGCACATTCCATTGGTCCTCCAGGAAGGTCCTGAAAGGGCAAAACTTCGGTAGCAGCTTCCTGTGCTGCAACTATATAAACTGCGCATGACCGCACGGCCATGCGCTAGTATTGTCTTGATAATATGTGTGTGTGTTGTGAGTGAAAGTCGCTCTTTAAAATACCCTCCCTATTGGATGACTGTTCGCGGAAGGTGTATGTTTGCTATCTAGCGCCCGACTTATCCAACAGCACGTTACACACATAACAGCGTCTAGTTGCTGTGACCGCCTGTACGGCGCCGTGCACTTCCTCTGCGCTTTCCTTACCCAAGCCTGGGTGGTTAGTGGCGGCACTGCATGCACTCTCGTGCCTTTATATACTATTTTAATAGTTTCCTTACACACCCAGTTGTGGTGTTGTGCCAGCAAGTGGTCTAATCGGACTTCAATCCTGTGTTGGGGTTGTGTTCGCTGACTTCTTGCTCGCGCTCTATGTGCGGTACCGCGGTCCTATGACTCAACAGGATCGCTTCCTTCACGCAGGGTGAAGTTAACCCGTGTGTGTATACTTATAGTACCGCCATATAGTCCGTCTTACTAGCAGCAGGGTTTTTACCTGCACGGTGGACCTCGGACTGCGAACGCACCTAGTTTCATATCATCAATACTTGGTGCGTTCCGCCAGTCCTACGGGGACATGCATATTCTAGAATACCCGATGCGTTAGAATCGGGCCACAATCTAGTATATATATATATATATATATATATACACAGTGGGGACCGAAAGTTTGGACACACCTTCTCATTTAAAGATTTTTCCATATTTTCGTGACTATGAAAATTGTAAATTCACACTTGAAGCTCATCAACAGAATGCCAAGAGTGTGCAAAGCAGTCATCAAAACAAAAGGTGGCTACTTTGAAGAACCTAGAATGTAAGACATATTTTCAGTTGTTTTACAATTTTTTGTTAAGTATATAATTCCACATGTGTTAATTCATAGTTTTGATGCCTTCAGTGTGAATGTACAATTTTCATAGTCCTGAAAATACGGAAAAATCTTTAAATGAGAAGGTGTGTCCAAACTTTTGGTCTGTACTCTATATGTACTGGATTCTGGAATTCCTGTAACAACATACAGATAATTGTTTTCAATTTGTTATTTTCATTAATGATATATTTTTGATCTCATTGTTTTAACCTGGTATTTAACAATGAAAATTATATGACATACTATTGAAATGACTTTTTGGATGTTCTGGTCGGTCTCTTTTGGTGTTATTGCATGCACCCAAACGTGGTTTTCTCCCTCGTATGGGGTATCAGCATGCTCAGGATAAATTACACAACACATTTTGGGGTCAATTTTTACTTGTTACCTTTGTCAAAATAGAAAAAATTGGGTTTGAAATAAAGTTTTTGTGAAAAGAAGTTAAATGTTCATTTTTTTCCACCTTCCAAAAATTCCTGTGAAGCACCTGAAGGGTTAATAAACTTCTTGAAAGTGGTTTTGAGCACCTTGAGGGGTGCATTTTTTAGATTAGTGTCACATTTGTGTATCTTCTATCTTCATATATATACCCCTCAAAGTGACTTAAAATGTGATGTGGTCTCTAAAAAAATGGTTTTGTGGAAAAAATTATAAAAATATAAAAAAATTTTGGTTCCGCAATTGTGCTGATGTAAAGTAGACATGCGGGAAATGTTGCTCATTAACTACTTTGTGTGACATATCTGTGTAATGTAAGGGCATGAAAATTCAAAGTTGGAAAATTGTGAAATTTTCTCTAAATTTCAGTTTTTTTCACAAATAAACGCAAGTTGTGCCGAAGAAATTTAACCACTATCGTGAAGTGCAAAAAAATCTCAGAATCAGTTGGATCTAATGAAGAGTTCTTAGTTCATAAAGTGACCGTGGTTATGATGTAAAAATTGGCCTGGTCATTAATGTGCAATCCACCTTCAAGGGTAAAGGGGTTAAAAAAGATCAATTAACCCCTTCATGACCTTGGGATTTTTTGTTTTTCCGTGTTCGTTTTTCACTCCTTTTCTTCCCAGAGCCATAACTTTTTTATTTTTCCATCAATTTGGCCATGTGAGGGCTTATTTTTTGCGGGATAAGTTTTACTTTTGAACGAGATCATTAGTTTTAGCATTTGTGTACTAGAAAATGGGAAAAAAATTCCAAGTGCGGTGAAATTGCAAAAAAAGTGCAGTCCCACATTTTTTTTTTGTTTGGCTTTTTTGCTAGGTTCACTAAATGCTAAAACTGACCTGACAATATGATTCTCAAGGTCAGTACGAGTTCATACAATATAAAGTGACTAGCACACTCCAGGGTGTTGTGATGCAAAAAAGTGGGGATTGATTTGCATCAATCAGACATGTGTGTGACACACTCTATTAGCGGTGGATACCGCATTTATCCCTAGTGTCCCGGCGTACTGACAGCTCTTTTAAGCCTCAGCGCCACATATTATTCTGACTCACCGTCAGTTGACCAGCCTGGTTCTGTTTCTTCCCGGCTTGTTGCCTTTTTTTCCAGCATGTCTGATTGATGCAAATCCGAGTATTCTATTGTTTTTGGGGCCATACAATTATACAATTATACCTAGCACACTGATGAAGGTCCAGTATCGACCGAAATGTTTGTGATTTACTGTATGTAATAAATCCCCACTTTTTTGCATCACAACACCCTGGAGTGTGCTAGTCACTTTATATTGTATACGTTCAGGTTTGGGCACCTATGACTGTGCACCTCCCCTATTTAGGCTGTGCTTAGCATCTTCTATACTACAGTACGAGTTCATAGACACCTAACATGACTAGGTTATTTTTTACCTAAGTGGTGAAAAAAAATTCCAAACTCTGCTAAAAAAAAAAAAAAAAAAAAATTTTGCGCCATTTTCCGATGCTCGTAGCATCTCCATTTTTCATGATCTGGGGTCGGTTGAGGGCTTATTTTTGATAGCATTTTGGTGCAGAAACGTTCTTTTGATCGCCCGTTATTGCATTTTAATGCAATGTCGCGGCGACCAAAAAAACGTACTTCTGGCGTTTTTAATTTTTTTCTCGCTACGCCGTTTAGCGATCAGGTTAATGCTTTTCTTTAATTCATAGATTGGGCAATTCTGAACGCGGTGATACCAAATATGTGTAGATTTGATTTTTTTTATTGATTTATTTTGATTGGGGCGAAAGGGGGATGATTTAAACTTTTATATTTTTTTATTTTTTTCACATTTTTTTTTACTTTTTTTTTTACTTTTGCCATGCTTCAATAGCCTCCATGGGAGGCTAGAAGCAGGCACAACCCGATCGCCTCTGCTACATAGCAGCGATCTGATGTTCGCTGCTATGTAGTAGAATTACAGGTGTGCTGTGAGCGCCGACCACAGGGTGGCGCTCACAGCTACCGGCGATCAGTAAACCTAGAGGTCTCAAGGACCTCTATGGTTACACTGTACAAGCATCGCCGACCTCCGATCATGTGACGGGGTCGGCGATGCCGTCATTTCCGGCTGCCCGGCCGGATGCGGTAGTTAAATGCCGCTGTCTGCGTTTGACAGCGGCATTTAAATAGTTAATAGGTGCGGGCAGATCGCCTATTACGGGCACATGTCAGCTGTTCAAAACAGCTGATATGTCCCGACTTTGATGCGGGCTCACAGCCGGAGCCCGCATCAAAGCGGGGCTTCTGAGCTCGGACGTACTATCCCGTCCGAGGTCAGAAAGGGGTTAAAATATATGCCTATTTTTATTTTTTTCTCAGATTGTACTAATTTAGAAATCTGTAGGTTTACAATGATATTTAACTCTTTGCATAGTTTTTCAAATTGTCCTAATCTTTCATACTCATTTACAGAAGAAAACATTTGCAAACTAAATTAAATATTTTTTAGCCTATCACACCTACAATTGGGAAAAGCCTTTCTACCATCTGCATTAACTCCACTGGTAATATTGGAAATTATTTAAAAGATTTGATAAGGAGAAGATGGAAAAAATATTCAATAGATTCCATGCACTCACTGACTTTCATGGCCAAGTGCGATCCGAACATTAGATCAATCCCGGACATGTGCATGGACTCACACAGTAGCATTCTACCGAGTGTGATCCAATATTTGGTGGATCGTACTCTGTCTGAGCTGGTCCCTAAAGGGAACCTGTCAGACTCAGCAGGATTGTGCATAGTAACCTACAGACACAAAAGAGAATAGTAAAACCAAAAACACTCAGTTTGAAAAAATGTTGCAGTAATCCGCAAGTGCTAGTAAAAGATGTAAAAAACAGGGTATTTGGTTGATACGTTTTTTGCAAAAAATGTATACTAAGCTGCTCTACCAATCTTCACGGTATACCCTTATCAGAGCAGTCCTAACTAATGTATGCAATCCCTATCTGATGTATTTAAAAACCTGATCATCTGTATATAACCTGTGTGAACAGGGTTCAGAGAGGAAAAATCCATGTGTGCATACAGGGTAGAACAGCTTTTGTGCAGATAGCCCAAGAGGAGTGGTGGAACTCCCCAGTCTTGTAGACACAAGAGAACAATTATGGAAACAGGAACACATGGGCTACTTGCACAGTGAACAAGTCTGTATGATCATGTTCACACACCACCAAGAAACCTGAAGACACAAAAGAGAATAGTAAAACCAAAAACACTCAGTTTGAAAAAATGTTGCAGTAATCCGCAAGTGCTAGTAAAAGATGTAAAAAACAGGGTATTTGGTTGATACGTTTTTTGCAAAAAATGTATACTAAGCTGCTCTACCAATCTTCACGGTATACCCTTATCAGAGCAGTCCTAACTAATGTATGCAATCCCTATCTGATGTATTTAAAAACCTGATCATCTGTATATAACCTGTGTGAACAGGGTTCAGAGAGGAAAAATCCATGTGTGCATACAGGGTAGAACAGCTTTTGTGCAGATAGCCCAAGAGGAGTGGTGGAACTCCCCAGTCTTGTAGACACAAGAGAACAATTATGGAAACAGGAACACATGGGCTACTTGCACAGTGAACAAGTCTGTATGATCATGTTCACACACCACCAAGAAACCTGAAGACACAAAAGAGAATAGTAAAACCAAAAACACTCAGTTTGAAAAAATGTTGCAGTAATCCGCAAGTGCTAGTAAAAGATGTAAAAAACAGGGTATTTGGTTGATACGTTTTTTGCAAAAAATGTATACTAAGCTGCTCTACCAATCTTCACGGTATACCCTTATCAGAGCAGTCCTAACTAATGTATGCAATCCCTATCTGATGTATTTAAAAACCTGATCATCTGTATATAACCTGTGTGAACCTGTGTGTTTAAATACATCAGATAGGGATTGCATACATTAGTTAGGACTGCTCTGATAAGGGTATACCGTGAAGATTGGTAGAGCAGCTTAGTATACATTTTTTGCAAAAAACGTATCAACCAAATACCCTGTTTTTTACATCTTTTACTAGCACTTGCGGATTACTGCAACATTTTTTCAAACTGAGTGTTTTTGGTTTTACTATTCTCTTTTGTGTCTTCAGGTTTCTTGGTGGTGTGTGAACATGATCATACAGACTTGTTCACTGTGCAAGTAGCCCATGTGTTCCTGTTTCCATAATTGTTCTCTTGTGTCTACAAGACTGGGGAGTTCCACCACTCTTCTTGGGCTATCTGCACAAAAGCTGTTCTACCCTGTATGCACACATGGATTTTTCCTCTCTGAACCCTATTCACACAGGTTATATACAGATGATCAGGTTTTTAAATACATCAGATAGGGATTGCATACATTAGTTAGGACTGCTCTGATAAGGGTATACCGTGAAGATTGGTAGAGCAGCTTAGTATACATTTTTTGCAAAAAACGTATCAACCAAATACCCTGTTTTTTACATCTTTTACTAGCACTTGCGGATTACTGCAACATTTTTTCAAACTGAGTGTTTTTGGTTTTACTATTCTCTTTTGTGTCTTCAGGTTTCTTGGTGGTGTGTGAACATGATCATACAGACTTGTTCACTGTGCAAGTAGCCCATGTGTTCCTGTTTCCATAATTGTTCTCTTGTGTCTACAAGACTGGGGAGTTCCACCACTCCTCTTGGGCTATCTGCACAAAAGCTGTTCTACCCTGTATGCACACATGGATTTTTCCTCTCTGAACCCTGTTCACACAGGTTATATACAGATGATCAGGTTTTTAAATACATCAGATAGGGATTGCATACATTAGTTAGGACTGCTCTGATAAGGGTATACCGTGAAGATTGGTAGAGCAGCTTAGTATACATTTTTTGCAAAAAACGTATCAACCAAATACCCTGTTTTTTACATCTTTTACTAGCACTTGCGGATTACTGCAACATTTTTTCAAACTGAGTGTTTTTGGTTTTACTATTCTCTTTTGTGTCTTCAGGTTTCTTGGTGGTGTGTGAACATGATCATACAGACTTGTTCACTGTGCAAGTAGCCCATGTGTTCCTGTTTCCATAATTGTTCTCTTGTGTCTACAAGACTGGGGAGTTCCACCACTCCTCTTGGGCTATCTGCACAAAAGCTGTTCTACCCTGTATGCACACATGGATTTTTCCTCTCTGAACCCTGTTCACACAGGTTATATACAGATGATCAGGTTTTTAAATACATCAGATAGGGATTGCATACATTAGTTAGGACTGCTCTGATAAGGGTATACCGTGAAGATTGGTAGAGCAGCTTAGTATACATTTTTTGCAAAAAACGTATCAACCAAATACCCTGTTTTTTACATCTTTTACTAGCACTTGCGGATTACTGCAACATTTTTTCAAACTGAGTGTTTTTGGTTTTACTATTCTCTTTTCTGTCTTCAGGTTTCTTGGTGGTGTGTGAACATGATCATACAGACTTGTTCACTGTGCAAGTAGCCCATGTGTTCCTGTTTCCATAATTGTTCTCTTGTGTCTACAAGACTGGGGAGTTCCACCACTCCTCTTGGGCTATCTGCACAAAAGCTGTTCTACCCTGTATGCACACATGGATTTTTCCTCTCTGAACCCTGTTCACACAGGTTATATACAGATGATCAGGTTTTTAAATACATCAGATAGGGATTGCATACATTAGTTAGGACTGCTCTGATAAGGGTATACCGTGAAGATTGGTAGAGCAGCTTAGTATACATTTTTTGCAAAAAACGTATCAACCAAATACCCTGTTTTTTACATCTTTTACTAGCACTTGCGGATTACTGCAACATTTTTTCAAACTGAGTGTTTTTGGTTTTACTATTCTCTTTTGTGTCTTCAGGTTTCTTGGTGGTGTGTGAACATGATCATACAGACTTGTTCACTGTGCAAGTAGCCCATGTGTTCCTGTTTCCATAATTGTTCTCTTGTGTCTACAAGACTGGGGAGTTCCACCACTCCTCTTGGGCTATCTGCACAAAAGCTGTTCTACCCTGTATGCACACATGGATTTTTCCTCTCTGAACCCTGTTCACACAGGTTATATACAGATGATCAGGTTTTTAAATACATCAGATAGGGATTGCATACATTAGTTAGGACTGCTCTGATAAGGGTATACCGTGAAGATTGGTAGAGCAGCTTAGTATACATTTTTTGCAAAAAACGTATCAACCAAATACCCTGTTTTTTACATCTTTTACTAGCACTTGCGGATTACTGCAACATTTTTTCAAACTGAGTGTTTTTGGTTTTACTATTCTCTTTTGTGTCTTCAGGTTTCTTGGTGGTGTGTGAACATGATCATACAGACTTGTTCACTGTGCAAGTAGCCCATGTGTTCCTGTTTCCATAATTGTTCTCTTGTGTCTACAAGACTGGGGAGTTCCACCACTCCTCTTGGGCTATCTGCACAAAAGCTGTTCTACCCTGTATGCACACATGGATTTTTCCTCTCTGAACCCTGTTCACACAGGTTATATACAGATGATCAGGTTTTTAAATACATCAGATAGGGATTGCATACATTAGTTAGGACTGCTCTGATAAGGGTATACCGTGAAGATTGGTAGAGCAGCTTAGTATACATTTTTTGCAAAAAACGTATCAACCAAATACCCTGTTTTTTACATCTTTTACTAGCACTTGCGGATTACTGCAACATTTTTTCAAACTGAGTGTTTTTGGTTTTACTATTCTCTTTTGTGTCTTCAGGTTTCTTGGTGGTGTGTGAACATGATCATACAGACTTGTTCACTGTGCAAGTAGCCCATGTGTTCCTGTTTCCATAATTGTTCTCTTGTGTCTACAAGACTGGGGAGTTCCACCACTCCTCTTGGGCTATCTGCACAAAAGCTGTTCTACCCTGTATGCACACATGGATTTTTCCTCTCTGAACCCTGTTCACACAGGTTATATACAGATGATCAGGTTTTTAAATACATCAGATAGGGATTGCATACATTAGTTAGGACTGCTCTGATAAGGGTATACCGTGAAGATTGGTAGAGCAGCTTAGTATACATTTTTTGCAAAAAACATATCAACCAAATACCCTGTTTTTTACATTTTTTACTAGCACTTGCGGATTACTGCAACATTTTTTCAAACTGAGTGTTTTTGGTTTTACTATTCTCTTTTGTGTCTTCAGGTTTCTTGGTGGTGTGTGAACATGATCATACAGACTTGTTCACTGTGCAAGTAGCCCATGTGTTCCTGTTTCCATAATTGTTCTCTTGTGTCTACAAGACTGGGGAGTTCCACCACTCCTCTTGGGCTATCTGCACAAAAGCTGTTCTACCCTGTATGCACACATGGATTTTTCCTCTCTGAACCCTGTTCACACAGGTTATATACAGATGATCAGGTTTTTAAATACATCAGATAGGGATTGCATACATTAGTTAGGACTGCTCTGATAAGGGTATACCGTGAAGATTGGTAGAGCAGCTTAGTATACATTTTTTGCAAAAAACGTATCAACCAAATACCCTGTTTTTTACATCTTTTACTAGCACTTGCGGATTACTGCAACATTTTTTCAAACTGAGTGTTTTTGGTTTTACTATTCTCTTTTGTGTCTTCAGGTTTCTTGGTGGTGTGTGAACATGATCATACAGACTTGTTCACTGTGCAAGTAGCCCATGTGTTCCTGTTTCCATAATTGTTCTCTTGTGTCTACAAGACTGGGGAGTTCCACCACTCCTCTTGGGCTATCTGCACAAAAGCTGTTCTACCCTGTATGCACACATGGATTTTTCCTCTCTGAACCCTGTTCACACAGGTTATATACAGATGATCAGGTTTTTAAATACATCAGATAGGGATTGCATACATTAGTTAGGACTGCTCTGATAAGGGTATACCGTGAAGATTGGTAGAGCAGCTTAGTATACATTTTTTGCAAAAAACGTATCAACCAAATACCCTGTTTTTTACATCTTTTACTAGCACTTGCGGATTACTGCAACATTTTTTCAAACTGAGTGTTTTTGGTTTTACTATTCTCTTTTGTGTCTTCAGGTTTCTTGGTGGTGTGTGAACATGATCATACAGACTTGTTCACTGTGCAAGTAGCCCATGTGTTCCTGTTTCCATAATTGTTCTCTTGTGTCTACAAGACTGGGGAGTTCCACCACTCCTCTTGGGCTATCTGCACAAAAGCTGTTCTACCCTGTATGCACACATGGATTTTTCCTCTCTGAACCCTGTTCACACAGGTTATATACAGATGATCAGGTTTTTAAATACATCAGATAGGGATTGCATACATTAGTTAGGACTGCTCTGATAAGGGTATACCGTGAAGATTGGTAGAGCAGCTTAGTATACATTTTTTGCAAAAAACGTATCAACCAAATACCCTGTTTTTTACATCTTTTACTAGCACTTGCGGATTACTGCAACATTTTTTCAAACTGAGTGTTTTTGGTTTTACTATTCTCTTTTGTGTCTTCAGGTTTCTTGGTGGTGTGTGAACATGATCATACAGACTTGTTCACTGTGCAAGTAGCCCATGTGTTCCTGTTTCCATAATTGTTCTCTTGTGTCTACAAGACTGGGGAGTTCCACCACTCCTCTTGGGCTATCTGCACAAAAGCTGTTCTACCCTGTATGCACACATGGATTTTTCCTCTCTGAACCCTGTTCACACAGGTTATATACAGATGATCAGGTTTTTAAATACATCAGATAGGGATTGCATACATTAGTTAGGACTGCTCTGATAAGGGTATACCGTGAAGATTGGTAGAGCAGCTTAGTATACATTTTTTGCAAAAAACGTATCAACCAAATACCCTGTTTTTTACATCTTTTACTAGCACTTGCGGATTACTGCAACATTTTTTCAAACTGAGTGTTTTTGGTTTTACTATTCTCTTTTGTGTCTTCAGGTTTCTTGGTGGTGTGTGAACATGATCATACAGACTTGTTCACTGTGCAAGTAGCCCATGTGTTCCTGTTTCCATAATTGTTCTCTTGTGTCTACAAGACTGGGGAGTTCCACCACTCCTCTTGGGCTATCTGCACAAAAGCTGTTCTACCCTGTATGCACACATGGATTTTTCCTCTCTGAACCCTGTTCACACAGGTTATATACAGATGATCAGGTTTTTAAATACATCAGATAGGGATTGCATACATTAGTTAGGACTGCTCTGATAAGGGTATACCGTGAAGATTGGTAGAGCAGCTTAGTATACATTTTTTGCAAAAAACGTATCAACCAAATACCCTGTTTTTTACATCTTTTACTAGCACTTGCGGATTACTGCAACATTTTTTCAAACTGAGTGTTTTTGGTTTTACTATTCTCTTTTGTGTCTTCAGGTTTCTTGGTGGTGTGTGAACATGATCATACAGACTTGTTCACTGTGCAAGTAGCCCATGTGTTCCTGTTTCCATAATTGTTCTCTTGTGTCTACAAGACTGGGGAGTTCCACCACTCCTCTTGGGCTATCTGCACAAAAGCTGTTCTACCCTGTATGCACACATGGATTTTTCCTCTCTGAACCCTGTTCACACAGGTTATGTACAGATGATCAGGTTTTTAAATACATCAGATAGGGATTGCATACATTAGTTAGGACTGCTCTGATAAGGGTATACCGTGAAGATTGGTAGAGCAGCTTAGTATACATTTTTTGCAAAAAACGTATCAACCAAATACCCTGTTTTTTACATCTTTTACTAGCACTTGCGGATTACTGCAACATTTTTTCAAACTGAGTGTTTTTGGTTTTACTATTCTCTTTTGTGTCTTCAGGTTTCTTGGTGGTGTGTGAACATGATCATACAGACTTGTTCACTGTGCAAGTAGCCCATGTGTTCCTGTTTCCATAATTGTTCTCTTGTGTCTACAAGACTGGGGAGTTCCACCACTCCTCTTGGGCTATCTGCACAAAAGCTGTTCTACCCTGTATGCACACATGGATTTTTCCTCTCTGAACCCTGTTCACACAGGTTATATACAGATGATCAGGTTTTTAAATACATCAGATAGGGATTGCATACATTAGTTAGGACTGCTCTGATAAGGGTATACCGTGAAGATTGGTAGAGCAGCTTAGTATACATTTTTTGCAAAAAACGTATCAACCAAATACCCTGTTTTTTACATCTTTTACTAGCACTTGCGGATTACTGCAACATTTTTTCAAACTGAGTGTTTTTGGTTTTACTATTCTCTTTTGTGTCTTCAGGTTTCTTGGTGGTGTGTGAACATGATCATACAGACTTGTTCACTGTGCAAGTAGCCCATGTGTTCCTGTTTCCATAATTGTTCTCTTGTGTCTACAAGACTGGGGAGTTCCACCACTCCTCTTGGGCTATCTGCACAAAAGCTGTTCTACCCTGTATGCACACATGGATTTTTCCTCTCTGAACCCTGTTCACACAGGTTATATACAGATGATCAGGTTTTTAAATACATCAGATAGGGATTGCATACATTAGTTAGGACTGCTCTGATAAGGGTATACCGTGAAGATTGGTAGAGCAGCTTAGTATACATTTTTTGCAAAAAACGTATCAACCAAATACCCTGTTTTTTACATCTTTTACTAGCACTTGCGGATTACTGCAACATTTTTTCAAACTGAGTGTTTTTGGTTTTACTATTCTCTTTTGTGTCTTCAGGTTTCTTGGTGGTGTGTGAACATGATCATACAGACTTGTTCACTGTGCAAGTAGCCCATGTGTTCCTGTTTCCATAATTGTTCTCTTGTGTCTACAAGACTGGGGAGTTCCACCACTCCTCTTGGGCTATCTGCACAAAAGCTGTTCTACCCTGTATGCGCACATGGATTTTTCCTCTCTGAACCCTGTTCACACAGGTTATATACAGATGATCAGGTTTTTAAATACATCAGATAGGGATTGCATACATTAGTTAGGACTGCTCTGATAAGGGTATACCGTGAAGATTGGTAGAGCAGCTTAGTATACATTTTTTGCAAAAAACGTATCAACCAAATACCCTGTTTTTTACATCTTTTACTAGCACTTGCGGATTACTGCAACATTTTTTCATACTGAGTGTTTTTGGTTTTACTATTCTCTTTTGTGTCTTCAGGTTTCTTGGTGGTGTGTGAACATGATCATACAGACTTGTTCACTGTGCAAGTAGCCCATGTGTTCCTGTTTCCATAGTAACCTACAGGCATTGTCAGGCTGGCGCCATTATACTGATTAAAATGATACCTCGGGTGAGGAAATCCATCTTGATGTTGTTCAATCTTTATTTGATGTAATCCTAAAGTTCCTAAGAAACAAAAATCCATTTGTAAATCACGCTGGCCACGCCGGCGTAGTAGCAGCTATCAGTGATCCAAAAGCTGATACTGTGCAGATGCCGGTGGAGCCATCTTGTTGAAGGAAAAAAAATTTCCTCCTCCAAGATGGTGCTGCCAGTGCCTGCGCTGTAGCGGCTATAGGCGATCACCAATAGCGGCTACTGCGTAGGTGCTGATGGTGCTATTCTGGAGGAGACTTTTTTTCTCAAGCAAGATGGTGCCGCCTGCCCAGTAGCAGCTAACGGATCACCGATAGCTGCTACTGCGCAGGCTCAGCCAGTGCCAGTTTCAAACCGATTTTTTTTAAGAACTTCAGGATTACAGCGAACAAATGTGTATATAATTCATTACATATGCGATCATGCTGCAGCACAAGTGCCGCTGCCAACGCCTGCCTGCAGAAGGGTTTTTTCTTCCAAGATATATATATATTTATTCATTATGTAAACTAGGGGGCATGTCACTGAGGGATCAGTGACCTATTACAAGACATACTCAAGAATACCTAAGCAGAGCACCACATGAAGACCCCCCCACAGCGCCACCCTAAAGCACGAGCATATCATTAACTTAAAGGGCCACTGTCACCCCCCTGCAGCCGTTATAAACTAAAAGAGCCACCTTGTGCAGCAGTAATGCTGCATTCTAACAAGGTGGTTCTTTTAGTTTTGTGTTCAGGTATTATTAAAATAAAGTGTTTTGAAACTCTGCAGAAATACCTGTCTTTGTCCACGGAGGCGGGTCTGAAGCCTCCTCTGTGAAGTGCCCAACAGCCGTCACTCACATCTTCTGGGGCGATGGTCGCCGCCCCCTCCGCGCTGTTTTCTTTTCAAATCCAACTACGGCGCTGTGTAAATATTTGTGGGGCAGGCGCAGTAATCTCTGGCTGTCTGACGTCACAGCCAGGCTTGCAGACTGCGCCCCCCGCCTTACAGCCTCTGGCTATTCAGCTGAGCTCATCCTGCCACCTCCTCCTTCTGCTCATAGCAATCGAAAGAAACAACCTACGAAACTTGCCTGCTAGCTGGCTGGAAGGCGGGGGGCGGGGGACGTGGGTGAGAGTCTGAGACATGCAGTGCGCATGCCCAGGAATCCTAGCCCCGCACTGTGCATAATGCATAACACAGTGCGGGGCAGGGATTCCCGAGGTGGGTGGCCGCACTGCCAGCACAGGCGCAGTCTGCAAGCCTGGCTGTGACGTCAGACAGCCAGAGCTTACTGCGCCTGCCCCACAAATATTTACACAGCGCCGGCGTTGGATTTGAAAAAAAAACAGCGCGGAGGGGGCGGCGACCATCGCCCCAGAAGATGTGAGTGACGGCTGTTGGGCACTTCACAGAGGAGGCTTCAGACCCGCCTCCATGGACAAAGACAGGTATTTCTGCAGAGTTTCAAAACGCTTTATTTTAATAATACCTGAACACAAAACTAAAAGAGCCACCTTGTTAGAATGCAGCATTACTGCTGCACAAGGTGGCTCTTTTAGTTTATAACGGCTGCAGGGGGGTGACAGTGGCCCTTTAAAACTGAAAATATAGATTAAACTACAACCACAAGATGGATTTCATCACCCACGGTATCATTTTAATCAGTATAATGGCGCCAACCTGAAACTGTCTGTAGGTTGCTGTGCGCAATCCTGCTGACAGATTCCCCTTGAATTCACTAAGCAATCACCATTAGGTGGCCTGTGGATTGTGTTGTTCTATTTGCATTGTCAGTTTTCTGAAAATACTGAAAATAGAAGTTGATAATGTTATTAGATTAATATTTTTTTCTGTCTACAGAATTGATATTTTTTCATAGTCTTAAGAAAAAATCTGAAAATGATGTAAACTTATACAGCAGCTCGCAGCAGCTTAATAAAATCAATTATAGTATAATTGTATACAGCATAAACAGATGGGACACAGCATGCATAAACTCAAAATATGTGGAAGTGAAAAACAAACCATCTCTGATTTTCATGCAAAATGTTTCATTATTTATATCCAATATACATGATTGAGAGAATAATGCATTCAGTTTATAAATAAAAAGATAGAGCCTAGGGTGTACAAAATATTCCCAAATAATCAGTTTATCAGTCTCACGTATTATATCTGTTGAATTATGAAGGAATATCATATGAGGAAAAATGTGTCATTTAATCTTCAAATGGCTAGAATTTACATATGAACTGAGACTATTATTGTGCTGTCGGCTTATTTTATTGACTGATGTTCGCCATTTTTGATGACTGTGAAAAATATAGCATTTCAGCTATGAGTACATTAGGTGCAAATGTTAATCATAAACAGCAATTACACTGAAATGCATCATAAAAGTTAATTTTGTATTTGTAAAGAAAATTCTCGGCAAACAAGCATAACTGTCAAATTAAATCTGATTAAAATGTTTGATCACAGGCTGCGAAAGTATAAAAAATTTCAATTTAACGCCCAATTTATTTTACTGCATAAAAGACTGAGAGGAATTAGTACATGAAATGCATAAACTTGCTGTATGACATAGCTAACTGAATCAACTGTAATATCAGACGTGAATTACAATATCATCTCACCTATGGATTGCCTATGAATTGTTAATAGTATGATTTCCAGCTTTTCAAAAGTAGCTTGACCATATTTAAATTCCAGATTAAAATTACTCTCTGATTGATAACAATCTACATATTGATTTTTACAATGCAAAACAATGAAAAGACATCAAAATTAAATCGAAAGGGAAACTGTCTGTTAATTCATGATGTCCTGAGGGGCTATCTAATAACCATGTATAAGTATATAAGGGGACAATACAAACATCTCTCCGAGGATCCGTTTATACCAAGGAGGGTCACAAGGGGGCATTCTCTGCGTCAGGAGGAGAGAAGGTTTTTCCATCAACATAGAAGAGGATTCTTTACTGTTAGGGCGGTGAGAATCTGGAATTCCTTGCTTGAGGAGGTGGTGATGGTGAACTCAGTCGAGGGGTTCAAGAGAGGCCTGGATGTCTTCCTGGAGCAGAACAATATTGCATCTCACAGTTATTAGGTTCTTTAGAAGGACGTAGATCTGGGGATTTATTCTGACGGAATATAGGCTGAACTGGATGGACAAATATCTTTTTTCGGCCTTGCTAACTATGTTACTATGTTACTATGTCCTAACTATGAGTAGAATGAATCAGTCCGGCAGAATTATTACACCAGAGGCTGTTTCAATCTAAAACGCTGGTTTACTGACTGACAAGCCTCTTCCTTTATGTTTGAGACTTGACAATCATGGGGAATGGAGGTTATAGAAGCCGCTGTGGACCTGCCTTAGAGTAGTCATTTGAGATGCATAGTCCCTGTCTGTCTTTTCATTGTATCATTTACCTTGTTCACGTTGTATGTGGTTTGGTGTTCAAATTCTGTAATGCTTGGCTCATGCACTTGTTATGATTTGTGGTACTACTGAGAGCAATGCTTCTTGAGAGAATTTTACAGTGATATGACAGGTGATGAATAATTTAATGAATTAAAAAAGAAAACTCATTATGTAGCTGGTGCCTACAGTAAAACATGGTGGTGGCAGTGTCCTTATGTAGGAATGCAAGAGTGCACTTGGTGCGAGGGAGCTACATTTTATTCAGGGTATCAATAATTCACAGATATGCAGCTCTATATTGAAAGAGAAGATGCTACCATCTCTCCGTGCCCTTAGTAGAAGTGCAATTTTCAACATGACAAATATTTTTTTCACTTGTTTAATTAAGAAAGTGCCTAGTAACTTATGAGTACAAAGGCAGTAAATACAATATTAAACATTATATTCTATTGTAAATATGAAGTGTATGAAAATGACCATAACAAAATCTGCCTGTAGTTCTGAGACATGTTTTACAAATACAAATTATTTAAATGAACATTGATTAGAGTGAAGTTTTAGCTCATAGAAGCTTCCTTTGGAGCTATTCTATCACTCCATGTTTATCCAGTTCTTTATAATCACAAATTAGTTTTGCAAAGATCCATGGCTATTCTCACTTCTATGAATGCTCAGTCTTTTCAGAACCAATGGCAGATATGCTTAGTGGCTCATATGGATTGATATTCTCGATACTAACAAGAGCAGTTCGTTTTCTTTGAAAATAGCATTTTCTGAAGTCAAAGAACTTGTTTGCTGAGGCCACATATTAAAAGTAGCAATCCTAAAAGTCATTGTCAATCCTTTAATGAGCCTTGCCACATAAGGTAGAATAAGTGACAAAAGAGATCAAGTCCACTTCCTTTTGAAGAGGCTATTTGCATATTTAAATTACACAGAGGAGAATTGCATGACCTGTAAGTCTCCTTACCGAGCTTCGCACTTTCTGAAAGGAGAAAGGTTACCCCTTATGCTTCTACTGTGTTTTTAGTTTTCTGATGCAGCTGTTTTCTTAGGCTAGGGTCACATTGCGTTAGTGCAATCCGTTTAGCGCTAGCGCTAGCGGATTGCGCTAACGTAATGTCTTTAACGGAGCCGCGTCCCGGGGTCGCGGTAACGTCCCCGCTCACGCAGATCCCCGATCTGCGAGAGCGGGGAACGGACCGTGGGCGCGCCTCGGACGCTGCAAGCACCATCCGCGGCGCGCCAGGAAACACCGGCGCATCGCTAGTGCATGCCGAACATGGCACGCGCTAGTGCTGCGCGTTTCCATTGCTGTGGATGGGCGCGCTAACGGACGCGTTGCACGGCGTTAATTTCGCCGTGCAACGCTGTCCATTAGCGCGTTCCCATTAACGCAATGGGAACCTAGCCTTACTCTTTTTTTGGAGTAAGCATTAGATTTCCCTTCTGATTAGAGCTCAGCCTGTTTTATTTTCTTTCTTTGTACTCGGCCTGACCATTTGAACCTTGACTCAGCTTTCCCTATCTCTGCTTTTGGCTCTTATTTTGCTTTTTTTGTGAACTTCTAGTTTTGGCCCTGGTCTGTTTAGTTTTCTCTTAACATTTTAAACCACTAAGCAACTACTTTGTGGATGCAGCTTTGAAGCCCCCACATCAAGTTTAAATATATAGAGGGATTGTAGAGTGAGCTCCTCGGTGTGCCTTCAACTCTGCTAAACAGAATAAACTCCCAAACTGTAGCTGAACAGTTTTTGACCTGACTCGTCAGTTACATAATTAAAATTATGTGATGCTCCTTTCATGCCTTAATTGGAATGTCTTATGCGATTCATGCTTCCCAAACCACAAGCTGCATAATGGCAGCCAGATACATTATTTTTTTAATTGATTTAGCAATTCAGAGAAAATATAGTTAGAGGGTTTGACCGTTCACCATAGTTAGAGAGTAGACCAGTATATCACTGCTCTTCACTGGCTTCTACCAGCACTCTTCAAGTGATTGAAAGATCTCTTGCTATGGCAATCTTCTAACTATATTTTCTCTAAAACGCCACATTTCAGAGAAAAATATAACTGTCTGCAATCTGCTATCATGCAGACAGGCTCTGATTCATGCTGCCAACAGTTTTGGAAGTAGGAATCACGTGATTATTTTTAACGAGGAGGTATTCTTCATTTGTCCACAGACGTAAAGCTAGTCATAAACTAAAGATTTTGAATTGCTGAATTTCTTGTCAATCTTCAGCCTCTTTTCATGAAGAAACTTATGCGTCAGATGTTGGCTGAAACGAAATTTAATCTCCTGTGTCTTTTTATAGGAGATGTTCCTGAAAAACCATATATTTCAAAAGCACAATTCAATTCCATTAATGGACATCCAGACCATTCAAAACTAGTCCTGTCTTTCAAATATAAACTTTTTTTTTATCAGATATTTAATGAATGCTAAAAACAAAAGATCAAAATGGCAGATTTGCAGTCTTCCAATCACTGCAGTTTTCCAAAAGAATGCAATAATAGTGATCAATATGTTGCATGTACTCCAAAATTATATAATTGAAAACTACAGCTTGACATGCAAAATACATGACTTCCCACAGATCTAGCTGCATAAAAATAAAATAGCTACTAGTCTCAAAAAGAGCAACAAGAACATTTTTTTGTTTTCCGAATTTCAGGTTTTATTTCACTACTAAAATAAAACAGAAACTATAAAATTTAATATTGTCACAATTGTACTGATCTGGAGAATGTTGCCAGGTAAAGTTTCTGCATAATAAAGCCTATAAATAAAACTTGAAAACTATGGCAAAATTTCAGTTTTTCACAGTGTAACTGGCCTTGAATTTCTTTCCCATTTTTCAGTACATGAAATAGTAGAATGAATGGTGTTTTTCAAAACTGCAACTTGTCCTTCAAAAACAAGCCCTCAAATGGCCATAGCCCATATACACACAATTGTTGGTACCCCTCGTTTAATGAAAGAAAAACCCACAATGGTCACAGAAATGACTTGAATATGACACAAATAATAGCAAATAAAACATCTATGAAAATGAACAAATGAAAGTCAGACATTGCTTTTCAACTATGCTTCTACAGTACAGAATAAAAAATAAATAAAACTCATGAAATAGCCCTGGACATAAATGATGGTACCCTTAACTTTATATTTTGTTGCACAACCTTTTGAGGCAATCACTGCAATCAAATGATTCCTGAAGCTGTCAATGATACTTCTGCACCTCTCGACAGGTATTTTGGCCCACTCCTCAAGAGCAAACTGCTTCAGTTGTCTCGTGTTTGAAGGTTGCCTTTTCAAGACGGCATGTTTCAGCTGTTTCCAAAGATGCTCAATAGGATTTGGTCTAGGCTCATAGAAGGCCACTTCAGAATAGTCCAATGTTTTTCTCTTAGCTATTCTTTTGTGTTTTTAGCTGTGTGTTTTGGGTCATTATGCTGTTACAAGACCCATGACCTATGACTGAGACCAAGCTTTCTGACACTGGGCAGCACATTTCTCTCTAGAATCCCTTGATTGTCTGAAATTTCAATGTACCCTGCACAGATTCTAGACACCCTGTGCCAGATGCAGAAAAAAGCAGCCCCAGAACATAACAGCGTCCCCTCCATGTTTAACAGTAGGGACACTGTTCTTTTCTTGATATGCTTAATTTTTCCATCTGTGAACATACAGCTGATGTGCCTTGCCAAAAAATTCCATTTTTGTCTCATCTGTCCATACGACATTCTCCCAGATGCTTTGTGGCTTGTCAACATGTAGTTTGGCAAATTCCAGTCTGGCTTTTTTATGATTTTCTTTTTCAACAATGGTGTCCTCCTTGGTCGTCTCCCATGCAGTCCACTTGGGCTCAAACAGTGACAGATTGTGTGATCTGACACTGATTTTCCTTGAACTTAAAGTTCACCTTTAATCTGTTTAGACGTTTTTCTGGGCTCTTTTGTTACTATTCGTGTTATTCGTCTCTTTGATTTGTCATCAATTATCCTCCTGAGGCCACGTTCCAGGGAGGTTGGCTACATTCCCATGGATCTTACATTTCTGAATAATATGCGCAACTGTAGTTACAGGAACATCATGCTGCTTGGTGATGGTCTTATATCTTTTACCTTTAACATGTTTGTCTATAATTTTCTTTCTAATCTCCTGAGACAACGCTTTCCTTCGCTTCCTCTGGTCCATGTTGAGTGTGATACACACCATGTCACCAAACAGCACAGTGAGTATCTGTAGCCCTATATACATGCCCACTCACTGATTCCAAGATTGTAGACACCTGTGATGCTAGTTAGTGGACACACCTTGATTTAACATGTCACTTTTGTCACATTATTTTCAGGGGTACCATCATTTCTGTCCAGGCCTATTTCAAGAGTTTTATATTTTTTTTAAATTTCGTAGAAGCACTGTTGAAAAGCAATGTCTGACTTTCATTTGTTCATTTTCATAGAGCTTTTATTTATTATTACTTTGTCAGATTCAATTTATTTCTGGCACCATTGTGGGTTTTTCTGTCATTAAACTAGGGGTACCAACAATTTTTACCATGTGTGTAGATGAAATCTTAAGGGTCTTGGCTCATGGAGGAAAGAAAGTAAAAAACAAAAGCGCTGCTTTCACACATCAGGTTTTTGGTTTCAGGCACAATCCAGCAGTTTCAGGCACAATCTGGATCAGTTTTTTTCTGATGCCTGATCCATTTTTTCCCCATAGAGTTGTATTACTGCCGGATTGTGCCTGAAGGACATGCGTTTCATCCGTTTTGTGCCGGATCCGTCCCTTCAGGCTTTTTTGCCGGATACAAAAAACGTCTCCTGCAACGTTTTTTGTGTCCGGCGAAAAAGCCTGAAGGGATGTTTCCGGCAATAAATGCATGGAACTGATGTGTGAAAGAACATTTCCGGAGACCGAATCCGTATTTAACACACTGAGCATGCCCAGAAGCCTTGTTTTTGATTCTGGAATGGAGAAATCTCTCTCTCTCTCTCCTCAAAAACCATGCCCAGGAACTCAAAAACCATGCGCAGTACATAGAGCCGGATCCAGCTAAAAAAATGGATCCGATGCATCAGTTTGCATCCGTTTTTTCACTATTTACACCTGGATCCGTTTTTTAGCAAATTTGCCGGATTGTGCCTGAAACCAAAAACCTGATGTGTGAAAGCAGCCTTATGCAATAGAGTTTGTGCACACATTACTAATAAGTTATGTAAAACAAATATCAATGGCCATTAGAGCTAAATCTTTTATTTTTCTTACTTTAGTTCATAAAATAGTTTTACAGATTTTCATTTGAATAACACTATGATTGCAATTAATTGTTTTGACTTACCGTAAATCAAAAAAGATATAAATATTTCCAAAATGTTGGTACTCTTCAGAGTTTAAATATGACAGGTAATTTATAATGATTCTCATTTCTATTAAAAGTAAATAAACACAGTTTTAACTTTTTTTCAGGATTTATTTTTGATTCACCTGTTTATAATGCAGTGTCGCTATTTGATTATTATAAATTATGTGACCAAGGCTGGGGTCACACAAGCGTTTAAAGAAGCGTTCCGATTTTAATCCAGATTTTTCTCACTAGTCATCTGTGTGCTGTCAGTGTTCAATAAATCTTTTTACTTAGCAGCTATTAATCTTTTACAGGACCATTTACAGTTTCCTATGTAACAGAACTGCAATGCATCTGTAAAAAATCAGATGCCATAATGGCATGCAATTTTTTTTCTCTTCACCCATCTGATTCCGCAATGAAATCGCAGCATGGTGCTATTTGTTTCTCACACCAAATACAGCTGAGAAAAAATGCAGATCAAGCATTGAATAATATTGGTTTGAGTGCTATCCGATTTTTTATCAGATTGCACTCATCAGAGTTATACACTCTCACTGTGCAATGCTGGTCCAATTCAAAGTTCTTAAAAATTGCTCACTCAATTATGGTATATACTCATGTATATTCCAACCTGAGTATAAGCTGAGGTACCTAATTTTGCTTTGAAAAACTGGTAAAACTTATTGACTCTAGTATAAGCCGGGTATGCATTGTCCCCTAATCCCTATTCTGGTTTGCATGGTTCCTCATCCCCATCCTTGCATGCATGCCTCGTTATCCGCATCCTTGTCTGCATGGCTCCTTATCGCCATCCTTGTCTGCATGGCTCCTTGTCGCCATCCTGGTCTGCATGGCTCCTTATCGCCATCCTTGTTTGTATAGCTCCTTATCCCCATCCTTGTATGCATGGCTCCTTATCTCCATCCTTGTTTGCATGGCTCCTTATCCCCATCCTTGTATGCATGGCTCCTTATTCCCATCTTTGTATGCATAGCTCCTTATTCCTATCCTTGCCTGCATGATTCTTCATCCCCATCCTTCTATGTATGGCCACCATGAGAAAATAATTAAAAAAAATCCTACTTACCTTCCCTGCACGCCCTCACAGCATCTCGTTATCGTGCCAGCAGCTCCTGCTGCCGAGTAATCACGTGTCCCTGCTCATTAGGCAATGTATATTCACCTCTCTCTACGCCTATGGGAGTGGAGAGAGGTGAATATTCATTAACTTAATGGGGGGCACCCGGGATAGCCTGGCAGCTGCTTTGAAGTCGGCGACTGCTGCTGACACTGTGCGTGCGCTATAAGAAAAATGAATGTTCACTGCAGAGGTGATGGACGTGCAACTGTTAGGAGAATAAGACGATAATGATTGTTTCTATTTCCAACCTTGTCTGCATGGCTCCTTATCACCATTCTTGTCTGCATGGTTCTTCATCCCCATCCTTCTATGTATGGCCCCCATGAGAAAAGCATAAAAAAATCCTACTTACCTTCTCTGCACACCCTCGCTGCATCTCGTTATGTTGCCAGCAGCTTCTGTGGCCTAGCGATCATTTGTCACTGCTCATTAGGTAATGAATATTCACCTCTTTTAATGGCTATGGGAGTGGAGAGAGGTGAATATTCATTAACTTAATGAACAGGCACCCGTGATAGCCTGGCAGCTGCTTTGAAGCCGGCGACTGCATCTGACACTGCGCGTGCTATGAGAGAAATGAATGTTCACTGCAGAGGTGATGGACTGTTAGGAGATGAAGATGATAATGATTCCCTATATGTTGTCTGTGGTGGTCAGGAGGTGATGGAGGAAGAAAGCTTGAGTGTTATCCTGCCACTAACACACTGTGGAGTTGGAACTCATGAAAGAGACTGACCCACGACCACCTTCTTGAAGCACTATCTGCAACATGATTGTTACCCATATTGTTATGATTCAAAATAGTGCTGACTACTGAGTTAGCAGTGTATTCTTTCCACAATACAAAAGTAAATTTTGCAAATTGCATCCCCCCCGGAAAGGGATGTGTCCATGCTGCAGTATCAAAACAAGCTGGAAGATAATCTTGACAGTGGTTTTCCCCAAGACATTAGTGAGACACACAGTTTGCATCACAGTGATAGCCTTCCAAGCACAGAAACATTCAATCGTCAAAGTAAAAACATTAGCAGTCTTGCAGCGCTGGAGTCCTGTGTTCCAACCCACAAAGGATAGCATCTACAAAGAGTTTGTGTGTTCTACCCGTGTTTGCGAGGGTTTACTTCCAGTAATTATTTTTCTACCCACACTACAAACACATACATAAATTTAGATTTAGAGTCCAAATGGTGACAGTGCCAGTAATGTCTGTAAAGCAAATGCATTATTGATGCTATATAAGTGATCAAAATAAAATTGAATTAATGCTCAGCCACACTCAGGTGGCACACATTTCAGTTTCATAGATTACTATTGTCAGAAAAATGTAAGGATAGTAACACGGATAGTTGACTCAAAGAGAGTGGGGCACTGTCGATATCGGAGGCTTACTGCTACAGGCAACACACATGAAGGAAAAACTTATATAGAAAAGGATACCAGATATAAAATTCTATATGGTCAATGAAAAAATATATAAATCATAGACTCCTAAAAAATTCATCAGACCAGAAAATATATAAAAAGTATTTTTATTCAATTTGAGACATAATAAAAACACAATGATATTACTATAATCATGCGCATATATATGGAAACCTTTATTAAAACAAAAAAACTTAAAGAATGAAAGAATAAATAAATAAAAAATAATAAAAAAAAATATAATACAATGGAAATAAAAACGATATATCAGAATGCTCTTGAATGTATATGCATAAATAACTCTCTTGATAACAGAAATTTTATTAGGGATTTAGTATCTAGTGTTTGATGTTACATTTAATTATCTTAATTCATGTTTTATTTATCCCTGTATGTGATGTAATAATATATATGTGACAAATGTGCCAATTAATTAGATACAACTGCAATGTGTTATAAAAAATGAATCACAAAGATATAATTATAAACCCGATCACATATGCTACCTAATACATCACACACATATAGTGCAATTTTAGCTATAAAATACACCAACCAGTATAGGGATGCCGCTGCCCCGCACACACCACTCCAACGCACGTATCGCTCGCTGCTTCGTCAGGGAGTCCCCTATCTAATTAATTGGCACATTTGTCACATATATATTATTACATCACGGACACTTTATTATTTTTTATTATGTAACTAATTTAATATTTGTGGCACGTATTGTTTTACATATATATATACACATACATATTTTTATAATATACACATTTATATATATTTTTTCACACATGATATATATTTTCTCACATTTAATTTTATTTTATATTGTAGCCATGCAGATGTAGTTTCCTGATCACAGGTGCTCTTATATTGCATACATATTATGCTTGGTTTTATTTATTTTTTACGTTAAGGATTTCTTTATATATACTTTTGATATTTATATATATATTTTATGCCAATCAGTTGGGGCTTGCCCTGTCCTGCACATACAGGGATTAATAAAACATGAATTAAGATAATTAAATGTAACATCAAACACTAGATACTAAATCCCTAATAAAATTTCTGTTATCAAGAGAGTTATTTATGCATATACATTCAAGAGCATTCTGATATATCGTTTTTATTTCCATTGTATTATATATTTTTTTATTATTTTTTATTTATTTATTCTTTCATTCTTTAAGTTTTTTGGTTTTAATAAAGGTTTCCATATATATGCGCATGATTATAGTAATATCATTGTGTTTTTATTATGTCTCAAATTGAATAAAAATACTTTGTATATATTTTCTGGTCTGATGAATTTTTTAGGAGTCTAACACACATGAAGGAGACCAAACCAGGGGTCTACACATTTACAAAAATTTATTGGCAGAAACCCACAAAGTGACATCAAAAATTAGTGACAGACAACAACGTGGCATCAATTTTACCACAGTAGAAATATTATAATAGGGACCGACAGGTCTTCCACTACACCCAACCCAGTAGATGGACACCCAACCAAGATTGTTCACATTTCCACAAATTAGTGACAGGCAGTAAGAAAGTGGCATCAATTTTACCGCAGTAGAAATATTTTAATAGGGACCGACAGGTCTTTCAATACACCCAACCCAGCAGATGGACACCAAAGCAGAATTGGTCACATTTCCACAAATTAGTTAACATATCCAGCTGCAGCAACAGCAAGCACAGAAGCCCCACTAAAGATATCAGAGACTGCAATTAGCACACTAAAAACTATAACATCCAGTAACAGAAGTTGTCAGTTGTCGCTGGATAGGACATCATGTTGTTAGTTTACTAGTGCTTTCAGAAACATTAACACTAGTGATGAGTGAATAAATTAGGAACTATTCATTACTCTTACAAATAGTACGGTATTTGAACTATTCATTACTCCGCGAGTAATAAGCTATTCGCCTGGGTATATTCGAGTGACCCACCCAGCATGTTTGCTGCTTTATTTGCAGCCAATGAACATGCTGGTGTGGCGTGCCAATCACAGTAAGGCCGGCGTCACACTAGAGAGAAATACGGATGAGTGAGAGGCACAAAAACAACACATTGCACACGGACCAATGTTTCTCTATGGGGCAGCTTCCATCAGCCGTATATTTCTCGGCCATATTTTATGGGCTGAGAACACTGCAGCATGCTGCGATTGTCAGCGTATTCCTCCAAAAATACACCAATGAAAGTCTATGGGGCGAGAACAATACGAATTACACACGGACCATGCGTGCGAGAAACACACAAGACTGTTCCAGGTGACAGGAAATGGGCCAAGCCATTTTCAGGAAGCTTAGACATGCTAATTAGCTCAAAAAATGCTCTACACATCCCGGAAGAATGCCTCCACGGAGTCCTGCAGCATGTCCTCCTTCATAAACATGGAGATGCTTCTTGTTCGGGTCCAAAAAAGGTCAGAAATATGGGACCAGAGGGATGCACACTACTCCAACCGGGCCAGAAAAGAGGCAGCATGGAGGAAGATATGTGGGCTACTTTTCTCGGATTTTGAAGAGCGTCGACGTGAGGGACAGCGACAACTAAGTAAGTACTCTCATGTTTTGAAAATAATATTATAAACTGCACTAAATAACAGGTTTTCACACAATCCCCTTAAATCCTAGTCTGATGTTTTTAATGAAATTACTATGAATGAAGACAATGTTTAAAAAATCCAGCTTACTAGGCCACATGACTATGTAAAATCTCAGTAAACTTGTTCCACTGTGCGCAATGCCCTTATACATTATTTTACAGTCTGTCATTGCAGTGGAAGATGTTATGAGATGCTGGCGCAGCATCCGCCACCAGTATTGGAGGGAAACACAGCAGCAGGCCAGGAGTGGGGCTTCCGCACCTACAAAGTGCAAATATATTTATTATGACCGCCTGGCATTTCTCGATCCAAGTATGGATCTTAGACCATAAGTTCATACATCACACCACATTACACATATGTATTTTATGCGCATATGCTTAATCTTTTTTTTATTTCACTTTCATACCAGAACTTAGTCCAACCTCACTGAGAGGGAGACAGGGTCAGAATCTGAGGCCATAATTGATCTGGTCGGGGAACGTGAAGAGGTGGCTGGCCCATCTTCTCAGCCTTCCAGTTGCACCCCTCAAGGTCCTTCTGCATCAGCCCCAGAAGCTCCTCCAACAACAGACCTAGAAACTGCACCAGCACCCACAGCTGCACCAGCACCCATTAGCTGGGAAGATCCAGGAAACAGCAGCAGCCCTACTGTACCACTGGAGGCCTCCCCACAGCCTGCTGTGATATCTCGCTGTGGGCCATGAAGGAGAGAGATCCCTGATGCAAGGAGGCATGTGGATATGGGGGTTCTTAATTATCTGTCCAGGACTACCCAGGATGAGGGTGAAGAGGCATATTCCCACAGCCTGGCCTGGTACCTCCGTCCCCTACCCCGTGAGGTGAGGCTACGTGTGATAGGGTGCATTCAAATCCTTATTGATGCATGCACACCCATATGAGGTGTTTGAATTCTTGGAGAGGTGGCAGCTGTCACCCCGTAACCTCATAAGAGTTCAAACAAACCCACAAGTGCAGGGTGAACAGGGATCTGATGCACCTCCTCTACACCTACACCTCTACCCATTCCCCCAAAGCCAACCATTGCCACAACAGCCACAAATGGCATCCTTTAACCAACCTTCCCAATATGGCCACTTGTACAGACCCAGTGTTGGAGGCTGGTCCCAACCTGGGTTTGGATGACATGGCCATATTGGGGGTATGAGTCACGTGGTTTCTATAATCCCCAGGAGTCACATGTACAATATCCCAATGGTCACTTGGCAAGTCTCCAATCTGACCATGGGCAACATCTACAGCATGGCCAAGAGTATGTACCCACACAGGGTGAAGGACAATTTGGCAAACAAAGGCAGCAAAAGACTTAATCTGGACCACTGCCATCACCTCCACCAATGTTTCAAAATCTTTAATTTTGGTTTTGTTATGTATTTTGCTGTTGCAAAAGTATTTTGTTTTCTACTTTGAAATTTAAAGTCTATGTTCCAAATAAGGATGGTCAAATTTATATGGCCACAAAAGCCATATGACTTTAATATGGTTTTGTTTACTACCAAATTTGTTGTTGGTGTTATAAAAAAGTTTGAAAAGCCAATTTATGTTTCTTCTAACAATAATGAATACACCATACCAAATAAGATTAAAAATAATCTCTAAAATAAGTCAAATTAACACACACAGTAAGTTAACTGAAAAAGTGATTTATATATAGACAAAAATTGTAAACTTATAGCTTAGAGAGAGCATGCTCTTGCCAGGGAGTAGCACCATGAGGTGTAACAAAATAATTTGTAAAGATATCATGGACTTTCAGTCCTGAAAATGAACAACACTGAGGGATGACATGTAGTGTAGTCCTACCCACATTGCCCAGCACACCTTCAGCACCATCAGATGAGGAGCATTCATGTAGTCTTGTAAACTGATCTATGACTACACAAGCTTTGATTACTTAATTGACATTGCCTTCACTCAGCTGAATGGCTGACTGGAGGACCCGCCATTTGGTACAAAGAATGCCAAAGGCGTAATCCACCAGTCGCCGTTCGCGTGATAGACGCAAGTTAAATATCCAACGCTGGTGGTCCAGATTTGGACGACGATATGGCCTCATTACATGTCTTGTTAACTGCAAGGCCTCATCTGCCACAAGGACATATGGAACAGCTTCTACATTGGAGCCTGGAAGTTGACGTGGTGGTGGTAGGTCCAACTGGTTATTGCGCAGCCGCCAACCCATAATGGAAGAATTGAAGACTCTAGAGTCTCCGGATCTCCCATAGGCCCCAATAGCTACAATTATAAACCTGTAGTGACTGTCAACCACAGCCAACAACACTACTGAAAAATATTGGTTATAATTATAGAATTGGGACCCTGAGTTCGGCGGCTTACGCACACAGATGTGTTTGCCATCAAGGGCCCCAATGCAATTTGGGAATTCACAATGTTCCTGAAAGAAACAGGCAATCCGCATCCAGTCTTCCATCTTGGGCACAGGCATGACCAGTTGATGTAGTCTGGACCAGATTTCCGCACAGGTTGCCCGGACTATGCCGGAGATAGTAGACCTCCCAATCAAAAATTCCAGAGGTAGGGCAGCATATTAAAGGCCAGTTGTCAGCAAGCTCAAAGCAGACAAAAATCAAAATTAGAAGGTTTGAATGATTTAGAACATTCCTGTACAACTCAAGTACTGTGTGGTACTAACAAGCCAGGCCAGCAGTACCTTCAAAAATTAACACTGACTATGTGAATTTAACATTAACTACCTATTCTTACTAATATTTTAGTAGAGTTTGTAAATACTGTATATAAATAATACATTCACATCAGCTGCTAAGCATAACTAATTAACACATGTATTAGAGACACATCATCAACATAGAGCATGTGTGGATAAGGAATACTGTATATATATACAGTACAGAGTAAAAGTTTGGACACACCTTCTCATTTAAAGATTTTTCTGTATTTCATGACAATGAAAATTGTAAGTTCACACTGAAGGCATCAAAACTATGAATTAACACATGTTGAATTATGCATTTAACAAAAAAGTGAGAAACAACTGAAAATATGTCTTATATTCTAGGTTCTTCAAAGTAGCCATCTTTTGCTTTTATGACTGTTTTACACACTCTTGGCATTCTCTTGATGAGCTTCAAGAGGTAGTCACCAGAAATTGTTTTCACTTCACAGGTGTGCCTTGACAGGTTTAATAAGTGGAATTTCTTGCCTTATAAATGGGGTTGGGACCATCAGTTGTGTTGTGCAGAAGTCTGGTGGATAGACTGAATAGACTGTTAGAATTTGTATTATGGCAAGAAAAAATCAGCTAAGTAAATAAAAACGAGTGGCCATCATTACTTTAAGAAATTAAGGTCAGTCAGTCCGAAAAATTGGGAAAACTTTGAAAGTGTCCCCAAGTGCAGTTGCAAAACCATCAAGCCCTACAAAGAAACTGGCTCACATGAGGACTGCCCCATGAAAGGAAGACCAAGAGTCACTTCTGCTTTTGAGGATAAGTTTATCTGAGACACCAGCCTCAGAAAATGCAGGTTAACAGCAGCTCAGATTAAAGACCAGGTCAATGCCACACAGAGTTCTAGCAGCAGACACATCTCTACAGCAACTGTTAAGAGGAGACTTTGTGCAGCAGGCCTTCATGGTAAAATAGCTGCTAGGAAACCACTGCTAAGTGCAGGTAACAAGCAGAAGAGACTTGTTTTGGCTAAAGAACACAAGGAATGGGCATTAGACCAGTGGAAATCTGTGCTTTGGTCTAATGAGTCCAAATTTGAGATCTCTGGTTTCAACCACCATGTCTTTGTGCGACGCAGAAAAGGTGAACGGATGGACTCTACATGCCTGGTTCCCACCGTGAAGCATGGAGGAAGAGGTGTGATGGTGTGGGGGTGCTTTACTGGTGACACTGTTGGTGATTTATTCAAAATTGAAGTCATACTGAACCAGCATGGCTACCACAGCATCTTGTAGCAGCATGTTATTCCATCCAGTTTGTGTTTAGTTAGACCATCATTTATTTTTCAACAGGACAATGACCCCAAACACACCTCCAGGCTGTATAAGGGCTATTTGACCAAGAAGGAGAGTGATAGGGTGCTACGCCAGATGACCTGGCCTCCAGAGTCACCAGACCTGAACCCAATCAAGATGGTTTAGGGTGAGCTGGACCACAGAGTGAAGGCAAAAGGGCAAACAAGTACTAAGCATGTCTGGGAACTCCTTCAAGATTGTTGGAAGACCATTTCTGGTGACTACCTCTTGAAGCTCATTAAGAAAATGCAAAGAGTGTGCAAAGCAGTCATCAAAGCAAAAGGTGGCTACTTTGAAGAACCTAGAATATAAGACATATTTTCAGTTGTTTCACACTTTTTTGTTAAGTATATAATTCCACATGTGTTAATTCATAGTTTTGATGCCTTCAGTGTGAATTTACAATTTTCATAGTCATGAAAATACAGAAAAATCTTTAAATGAGAAGCTGTGTCCAAACTTTTGCTCTGTACTGTATATATCAGTGCTAGGCAGGCAGGCAGTGTATGTGGGTATAACGGGGTCTACCAAGCTGGGGAACCTCTTTCAGTACCACCCCGTGTTTCAGGAGGTCCACTCTGATTTTGATAGATTCTGAATGAAGGACGCTGGCAGGAATTTCTTGATTACATGAGAGCATATAAAAGCTGACTGCTTCTCCACATATTTCCAGTCTAAGAACACCCTTTATTTACAGCACACAGAATATATAACACAGATACACAGGGCAGGCCAATAGGAAAACAGCAGGCCAGACATACATTACAATAGCCGCAGGGGGCCGGAGCCTGCTGATATTTACTATGGGAATTCCAAAGGTGGGGGAGGACAGAAAGAGAATATCTTGTCCAGTGGACTGATGCATTTCACATGGAATCTATTATACATACATATACTGCATAACATTCTTGGTGCTGGTGGGTTCTGTAACAGTGGGTATATAGATATCAGTGCTAGGCATGTAGGCATTGTACGTGGCATACTTCATTGCATACAGCGAAAGGGTCCATTCCATTACTGTCTGCTGCTGCCTATTACAGATATTTACCATATATACATAGCCCCAGGTTTCAGTGGCAAGGCATAATTTTTTTTGCATCTTAATCCTGATTAATTTATTCAAAAGCAATCCAGGGCACACAGATTTTTTTCTGCATTTGCTTGTTGGCACTGCAGAATACAGTGTCTTATACAGGTTCTTGACAACAGTTTGCTGCAAAAAAATATTTACATACAGGGCAGATATTTTACACTTGGTTTTGACCACCACTTGGATTGCATATCATTGCACTCAAAATTGTGCCATTTCAGACCTCCATTGAATTTTTTTGTTGTGTCTATTTATTGACATTTGTCTGCCCCCAAAAAATAAAAAATACAGGCCAGATATTTTAAAGTGGGATATCTACTTCACAGGCATCACATATCTTTGCATTTAAAATAGTGCCATTTCAGCCCTCCGTTGAACTTTTTTTGTTGTGTCTTAGCCTAGTTATTCACACCAGTTTGCTGCCCCAAAAAAAACAACACAGGCCAGAGACTTAAAAGTATGGTATCTCCGTCACACGCCTCACCTATCTGTGGGTTAAAAATTGTGGCATTTGAGGTCTCCATTGAACAATTTTTGCCGTGTCTTAGCCTAGGTATTATAGAAGAAAAAAAGCCGGTCCCAGGAGCGCAGAATGAAGGACACCAGGTTGAGTTGAACCACAACGCGTTTCAATGGTATACACCATTTTCATCAGGTGGACATTTATTGATCATAAAAAGGAGGCAGTATTTAAACAAGGGGCAGCCAATCACAAAACAATTATAATTATGTATGCAAATGTATTATTACATTGAATAAAAACACAGCTTGCACAAGTTTTCAAGACATTTTAAAAGCAAAAAGGCAGAATGAAGTAAAAACCTACCACATAAAAATGTAATAAAAGCAACCCAGGATAAAAAAAATGAATAAAATAGTAAAATTAATCATACAAAATAGAAAGAAGAAAAAGAAAATAAAAAATAATAACAATGAATTAGAACCAGCATCTAACCAGTCACTTTATCAATCATGATTTTCAGTCCTTCAGGGGCCAGCGTACCCAACTTGAATATCCAAAAGCTTTCTTTTTTATTAAGCTACTGAAACGGTCTGTCACGTTATCGGATATGTGATCGATAATTGTTAATTTCAATGATTTCCAGTTTTTTTGGTGCACCAATAAAAAATGTTTGGACAGGCTATGTAGTTTTGAACAGCTGACATGTGCCCGCAATAGCGGCGGGTGAAATCGTGATTCACCCACCGCTATTAACTAGTTAAATGCCGCTGTCAAACGCTGACAGCGGCATTTGACCGGCACTTCCAGCCGGGCGGCCGGAAATGAGCGCATCGCCGACCCCCGTCACATGATCGGGGGGTCAGCGATGCATCAGAATGGTAACCATAGAGGTCCTTGAGACCTCTATGGTTACTGATGCCGGCCTGCTGTGAGCGTCCCCCTGTGGTCGGCGCTCATAGCACACCTGCATTTCTGCTGCATAGCAGCGATCTAATTGCTATGTAGCAGAGCCAAAATGTGAAAAAAAATAAAAAAAATGTAAAAGTTTAATTCAACCCCTTTTGCTCCATTCAAAATAAATTTAAAAAAATCAAACCTACACATATTTGGTATCGCCGCGTTCAGAATCGCCCAATCTATCAATACAAAAAGGATTAACCTAATCGCTAAACGGTGTAGCGAGAAAAAAATTCGAAATGCCAGAATTACTTTTTTGGTTGCCTCTGACATTGCATTAAAATGCAATAACGGGCGATCAAAAGAACGTATCTGCACCAAAATGCTATAATTAAAAACGCCAGCTCAGCACTCAAAAAATAAGCCCTCACCCGACCCCAGATCATGAAAAATGGAGACGCTACGGGTATCGGAAAATGGCGCAATTTTTTTTTTTTTTTTTTTTTTTTTTAGCAAAGGCTGGAATTTTTTTTCAACACTTAGATAAGAGAACCTAGACATGTTTGGTGTCCATGAACTCATAATGACCTGGAGAATCATAATGGCAGGTCAGTTTTAGCATTTAGGTAATTTAGTAAAAAAGCCAATCAAAAAACAAGTGTGGGATTGCACTTTTTTTGCAATTTCACCGCACTTGGAATTGTTTTCCCGTTTTCTAGTAAACAACATGCTAAAACCAATGATGTCGTTAAAAATTACAACTTGTTTCACAAAAAATAAGCCCTCATATGGCCATATTGACGGAAAAATAAAAAAGTTATGGCTCTGGGAAGAAGGGGAGCAAAAAACGAACATGGAAAAATGGAAAATCCCAAGGTCATGAAGGGGTTAGCAAATGAATGATTTTAAAAAGAGTACCTGTAGTAATCAATTTAAATTCCCATGCCCCCTTCCCAATGGGGATGCAACAAAGGCACTTGGTATTCCCACATGAAAACAACCAGAATTCAGAGGCACCCAAGGACCCAGATGGATAGGAGCTATTGTAGTATAACTAGGTGCAATCCTATTACCTAGGGTCCGATTCCTATGGAATATTGTTATGGGATGAGGGGGTAAGTGTCTTGAAAGTGCTGGGTCCCCCTTAAGAATAAACCAATATTTTGATAAAAGTTTCATAACCATTGCATGAGACTGATTATAAGTGGTAATGAAACTCCACCTACTAAATGTCATCCTAAGGGAAGAAGGTTCCATTGATTTCATCCTAATTCTGCCAATACAATCCTTCTATGTCAAAGATTTAGCTCTCTGACGTGCATCCCTAACAAGTTTATTTTTGTACCCTCTCTGTTCAAACCTATGATCCAAGGTTTTAGCTTCCCTGAGGAAATCAGAGTCGTATGTACAGTTTTTACGTATCTGCCAATATTGTCCATAAGAGACATTCTGAATCCACTTAGGCACATGGCCACTGTCAAAGCTCAAATAGTGTTTCACATTAACTTCTTTTAAATGTGTAGAAGTAGAAAAATGACCAGTTTCATCAATGTGAATCACAAGATCTAAAAACTGAATAGAAACATTTGAAATGTTAACTGTAAAATGTAAACCCCACAAATTCTTATTGAGATTAGAGATAAACTCCGGTGCTTCCCCCTCAGTTCCAGTCCATATACACAACAAGTCATTGATGAAACGTCGGTAGAAAGACAATTTGCCAAAAGTGGGGTCAGGCTGCGCGATGAGGACAGACTCATGAACAAATTGGCATAACTGGGGGCAAATCTCATCCCCATCGCGCAGCCTTTGACCTGGCGATAGAATGTTTGATCAAAAGAAAATACATTATTTTTAAGTACAAACAAAATGGCATCTATTAAAAAATCTTTTTGCTGAGGAGGTAGACAAGGATCCCTTGATAGGAATTGGTGGACAGCCTCAACACTCTTATCATGAGGGATATTGGTGTAGAGAGCTTGGACATTCATAGTGATCAAAACACAGTTGGGAATAGGTGGTAGTTTTAAAATCAAATTGATCAAATGAGATGAATCTTTAGGATAAGAGTCCAGAGCTATGACATACTTTTGCAAAAACAGGTCCACATAGTGGGAGAGGTTACTAGTAATTGAACTAATCCCAGCAATGATTGGACGGCCAGGAGGATTAGAGGGATTTTTATGGATTTTCTGGGCCTCTGTAGTATAGGATCCCCTGTTCATTATAACTACCCCCCCCCCTTTATCTGAATTTTTTATAATAATCCCCTTGTTCTCACTAAGGGATTTGATGGCAGCCTTCTCACCATTACTCAAATTCATATTATGTTGTTTGCTGGAAGGTAATGATCAAATTTCCTTAAATATAAGTTGTTGAAGTGTTTCTATATGCAACCCCTTGTGATGAATAGGGTAAAATTTACTATGGCTGTTTTTAGGGGCAACATGTAGAAATTGATCAGATTCAATGGAAGAGTCTTTTATCATGGAGTTCTTAGTACATTTATCCCCCTCTATCAAAAAATGGCATAGCACTGTGAGTTTTTGCATAAAATCATTTACATCAAGATAAAGGTTAAATATATTCAATGGAGAATGGGGGCAAAAGGATAATCCTCGTTCCAGGAGTGAGATTTTATCTCTATTTAACTGATATTCGAATAGATTTAAAATACTGGAGTGTTGTTTTAAAAATATGCTGTCATCGCCCCACAGGCCACACTACTAATTTCACACATTTCTCTTCTGCTTACGCTCAAAATGTTGACTTTTATGCTCCTGAAGATGGAATCTTTCCACAACCTGATGGTGGCGGCCTTCCCAAGGAACTTGGTCCCCAGCCACCACTATTTCTCCCGGTGAGTGCTGTCCCCGCATTACGCAAGCATGTTTCCCACAACATTTCCCGTGCCCTCAACAATGCTGTCACTGGGAAAGTCCACCTAACCATGGACACGTGGACAAGTGCTTCTGGGCAGGGACGGTACATCTCGCTGACAGCACACTGGGTTACCATAGTGGAAGACAGGACCCAGTCAGAACTTCGGACGGAGCACGTCCTCCCAACTCTGAGAATTGTGGGCCCTACATCAATCAGGGTTCCCCCACAGTCTACAGCTCCAGCACCTCTTCCTCCTCTTCAGCCTCCATCTCAAAAATGACCACATCAGTCAGAAGCTGGAAGCACTGCAGCACTGCCTTAGCCAAGCGGCAACAGGCTGAGCTGAAGCTTGTATGCTTAGGTGACAAACCGCACAATGCTGAAGAGTTGTGGACAGCTCTAAAAGCGCAAGCAGATCTGTGGCTGACACCGCTGAACCTACAGCCAGGCATGGTCGTGTGTAACAATGGCTGGAACCTGGTGGCAACTCCGAGTCGAGTTGAGCTCACACACATACCATGCCTGGCCCATGTGCTTAACCTCGTGGTTTAGCGGTTTCTCAAAACCTACCCGAAGCTGCTGGATCTGCTTATCAATATTTGTATGCCACCTGTGTGCCCATTTTAGAAAGTCAGCTTCAGCTTCTGCCACCCTTGCCATGTTTCAGCAGCGTTTGCAGTTTCTGGCTCACCGACTGTTGTGTGATGTCCCACATGTTGAAACTCTACACTGCAGGTGTTGGAAAGGATTTGTAAGCAGAAGAGGACAGTTGTTGACTACCAGCATCATTACGGCCATCGTTATTCAGTTCAGACTGCACAAATAAGACCTCATGAGTGGACATGGATGTCAAACATATGTACCATCCTCCAAAACTTTGAGGACTCCACCAAGATGGTGAGTTGCAATGACATAGTTAGCATCACCATCCCACTTCTCTGTGTTCTGAAATGCTCTCTGATCACAATCAAAGAAGATGTATTGCAGGCGGAGCATGATGAGATGGAACAAGGAACCATAAAGGGTGATTACACAAAACCCAGCCTCATCTCATCCCAACGTGGATTGGGTGACAATGAGGAAGAGGAGGAGTAGGAAGAACAGGAGCTAGTTTCATGCACTATAGACAATACTACAAGCACAACTGTCATACCGTCTTTTCAGCATGGATTGCCTGAGGATACGGATGAGGAGGAGGAGGACAGCCAGGTCAGTCATCCTCTTGGTGAGCACACAGAAGTCTTGCCTTTTAGCAGTCTGGCACGCATGGCTGAGTTTATGTTATGCTGCTTTTCTCAAAATATTGGGTGATAGTCATTACTGGTTGGTGACACTTCTAGACCCATGCTACAAGGAGAACTTTCTGTCTCTTATTCCAGAGGCAGACAGGTGTACAGACAGGCAGAGGCAGACAGGTGTACTAAAAGGGTGCAGTACAAGAGGGCCCTTGTTGCGGAATTATTAAAAAAATTCCCAACTGAAAATGCTGGTGGCAGAGGTCACAGTTCATTGGAAAACCAAGGAGTACAGGCGAGAGAGACACAACTCAAATCTAGCAGAGCAGAGGAACACTAGCAAAGTTTTGGGAGACTTTCTCAGACCCTCCCATCACACTGGCCTTGAGGCGCGGGGTACTCTCACAAGAAGTACAAAGTTTTGGAAGATGCAGAGGGGCGTACCTTGCTGACCGTACCGACATCCTCAGGGATTTCTCTGTGCCTTATAATTATTGAGTATCTAACCTGGACACGTGGCATGATCTGGCTCTTTACGCCTTGGAGGTCCTGGCCTGCCCTGCCACTAGTGTTTTGTCAGAATGGGCATTTAGTGCTGTGGGTGGAATTATAACTAGTGATGAGCGAGTGTACTTGTTGCTCGGGTTTTCCCGAGCACGCTCAGGTGGTCTCCGAGTATTTGTAACTGCTCGTAGATTTAGTTTTTGTTGAGGCAGCTGCATGATTTACAGCTGCTAGCCAGCCTGAATACATGTGGGGGTTGCCTGGTTGCTAGGGAATCCCCACATATATTCAAGCTGTGTATCAGCTGTAAATCATGCAGCTGAGGCAAGTAAAACTAAATCTCCAAGCAGTTACAAATACTCGGAGACCACCCGAGTGGAAATCCCGAGCAAGGAGTACACTCACTCATCACTAATTATAACTGATAAACGCATCCCCCTGTCAACTGAAAATGCTGACAGGCTGACTCTCATAAAACTGAACAAGGGCTGGATAGGGCCAGACTTCTTTACACCACCGAATGACAGCAGCGAAACAAACTCAAATCCAGTGTCTTTTTTTTAATTTTATTCTCATGCACCTCTTCACACCCACACATTTGTATACGCTTCCTGATTTGGCCTATTTGCTATTGCTGTCCTCCTCCTTCTCCTCATCTTCATTATCCACCACCAGTAGATCACCTTGGTGACCGTGGTCCGTGGGGCAACACCCACGTTATTGTTTTTAAGGGTGCTTAGGATGCCTGTAAACCAAAATATTTTGACAGTATGTTGCAGTATGCTGAATAACCCCCCAGGGGGAAATATTTGTCAGCCCATACACATACTGCATGGCATTACAAGTATAGGAAACCCGTTCCTTTGTAATGGGAAGAGATTTTTAGTAGGCCATCCTCCACGTTTCTTCATCACCCCAACTAGATCACCAGGGTGACCGTCGTCTGTGATGCAACACCCACGCTATTGCTTTTAATAGTGTTAATGATGCCCGTAAACCAAATTTTTTTACAGTATGTTGATGTATACCCCCAGGGGGAAATGTTTGTCAGCCCATACACTTACTGCATGGGCATTACAAGTATAGGAGGCAGCTTTTAGGGTTGGCGCATTGCACTAAATAAAAATCTATATATATAAAAACAAGTGTATTGGTGTGTATCGATGATGATGTCATAGCGGTTGCCATGGCGAAGATGATATCATGATATTTTAATGGGAACTTTGGTTTCATGTGGCCATCCAGGACATTTGTTCAAAGGGTTTTTGGGGTACGTTTAATTTTGGGGCAGGGCAGGCCTTGCATTAAATGCATAGGCAAACTGTATGGGAGTAAAATTTCTAATAATGGGAGCAATGCTTTCAGGTGGTCATCCAGGATGTCTGTTCAAAAGGTTAGGCTACTTTCACACTTCCGTCTTTTCAGATCTGTCACAATCCGTCAATTTTTGAGAATGCAGGATCCTGCATGCAGGAAAAATTTGCAGGATCCTGCATTTTCCCATAGACTTGTATTAGCGATGGTCATTTTTGTTCACGTCGGAAAATTGGTCAGCGATGCTGACCGTCACACACAGGATTCCAGCGACGGATCCAGTTTTTCCCTTCTGAGCATGCCTGGAAGGATTTTCAAGTCTGGGGGAAAAAGAAAATTCTCTCTCTCTCTCTCTCTCTGTCTTTCTCTTTTGATTCCCGGAATTTCTGTACTACGGATCTGTCATTACACTAGATGCATCGCACACGTTTTTACCTATTTTCATGATGGTCAATACGTCATTTTACTGCACCACGACAGACCCCAGAAAATGGAAGTGTGAAAGTAGCCTTATTGGTGTGTGTCCAAATTTTGAGCAGGCCTTGCATTCACTTCATGAGCAAACACTTTGGGAGTACAAAATTAAAAATAATGGGAACTTTGTTTTTTTATGTGGCCATCCAGTACGTTGGTTCAAAGGGTTTTTGGGGTGGGTGTAACTTTGGGGCAGGGCAGGCCTTGCATTAAATGCATAGGCAAACAGTATGGGAGTACCAAATTTCTAATAATGGGAACAATGCTTTCAGTTGGCCATCCAGGAAGTCTGTTCAAAAGGTTAAAGGGGTGTGTCCAAATTTGGAGCAGGCCTTGCATTCACTTCATGAGCAACACTATGGAACAACATAGTTAATAATAATGGGAACTTCGTTTTCCTGCTGTGTTTTTTCCTTCTTGTGTCATCTACTCTTTCATCCAAGCTTTCTTGCAATAATGTCCTAGAGGCAAAAATTTATGCACCGTAAGGTTTGGTGATGATTTCTAAGCAGCTGGTCTGGGCTGTACCCGAAGATCTTGCTGAGGGAGGCTCTTCGCTTTTCCCAGAAGGCACCATGAATTTGGAAATTGTCCTCCTCAAGCTTCAATCCCATAATTTTGCAGCTTTTTAGAGCTCTGTTTTCTTCAAGTTGCAATCTCAAGTTGCAGTACCTCTGCCAATAGTGTTGTCTCAGGGTGATCATTTTAACAAGTTTTCCACAATGGCCCTCTGGCATACATGCACTGAAAATGGCACGTCTGCCTCAATCAAGAGAGAAGCAAATTTCTCCTTTTACCATTAGTCAAGAAAGGTACACTGCCAGTATTTAATGTTGGACAAAATGTGTTTCACGCAAGAGTCTTGGGATAGGCATCTGGACATGTGTGGCAGACTAGAAAGAGTCAAACGTTCAGTGTCCTCGCCAGGAAGGACACTAATCATCCTATCCTTCTCTCGACGCATAGCCTCCTCCTCCTTCCTTGTATCTTGCTCTCACATGCTTTATGCATTTAATAGCCCTCTATGCCTGCACTTTTACACATATTAGTTGCTAACCAGTTCATGCAGCATTACATGAACACCTGATTCCTTACATTACGGCTGGTCAGAACAATAAAACCAATTGTTACCAACCACCTTTCATGTCTCCCCTATTTCATCATAGTTTGTAAGCTTGCAAACAGGGCCCTCATTCCTCTTGTCATCTTTTGTTTATTTGATTATTGTTATTCTGTTATGTATTTTATTGTCTGTACAAGTCCCTCTAAAATGTATGATACTGAGGAATATGTTGGCACTATGGAAATAAAATTATTATTAATTATTATTATTATGAAAGGTTAAACTATAGCGGGTGGGCAGATCACAAATCAGTCGCTGATGACACTAATTAAAGCGCTGTTGCAGTAAAGCTACTCCACTGAAAGCTTGAGATGACTTTCAGAAATGTGTGCTGACATGCCGTACCTTGGCAAGTAGCTTCAATAAGTCAGGGTATGTTTTTAAAAATGCTGTACAACCAAGTTCAGCATGTGGGCCGTGCATGCATCGTGTTTACCAGGTTGCCGAGCTTTAAAGCCGCCAACAAGATACACCCATTATCGCCCAGAACCAAACCTGGTTAGAGGTTCAGTGGGGAAAGCCACTGATCGATCTGTTCTTTTATCACCTTCAACAGCTCGGCTTCCTTGTGAGCATTATCACCTAAACAAATGAGCTTCAACAGAGCGTGCTGCCACTTTGCCAAGGCAGTGCTGCAGACCTCCCAGCTGGAGAGTGAAGAGGAGGCTACCTTCGTTGAGAAGGAGGAGAAAGAGAAGAGACAGGAACTGTAGTACGAGGAGACAAACTCTGATGGAAGTTGGGACCGCTATTTTTGGTGTGGGTAAGATGCATGATGTCCCAGCCTCTGACTCTGTCCCAGACTTCACCAGGCTCAGCCAGTGTGCCATAAGGGAAATGTAGCATGCCTGTTCACAAGAACTTGTCCACGTGTCTGTGGTAAAGTAGACCTTCCCTGTGACTGCATTGACCAGAGCATGGCTGTTATTGTGTAACACATGCTTATACAACGCATTGATGGCACACCTGGAAATATAGTGTCAGATGGTAATCGAATACCATGGAGCTGCCACCGCCAAGAAATCGCGGAAAGATTCATTTCTCACAAGTCAAAATGGCAGCATTTCCAGGGCTACAAATCTGGCTATGTGGCTATGTGGATGTTTAGCTGTTTGGCATGTGGATGGGTTGATATTTCTGCTTTCTATTAAATGTCTAGGGCAGGGACAAGTGAACTCTGCACTGGGACAATGACTGTTTTGTCTTTGCAACTGCAGGTTGGGGGGAGCTTCATGGACAGCAGATTGGGAAGGCCGTAGCAAAGGAGAAGGGTCAGTGGTTTCACCATCAGACAAATATTTTGAACTCAGGCGTTCCGCCCATCAACAGGGGTGCTTAGCTGCCATGAGCTTTTGCATGCTGGTGGTGCTCAAGTTGGCAATGTTCTTGCCTCTTCTTAGCTTGCCTCGCCAATTATTTGGAATGCACTACCCAGGTGCATACGATTAATCCCCAATCCCCACAGTTTTAAGCGTGCCCTAAAAATGCACTTGTTCAGACTGGCCTACTATCTCAACACATTAGCCTAACTATCCATGTGTTGCCCATTCAAAATTTTTACCATAACCAGGTTCCTCGCATCATGTTCTCACATGCTTTATGCATTTAATAGCCCTTTGCGTCTGTACTGTTACATACTTAGGCTGATAACTGGTTCATGCAGCATTACATGAACACCCGATTCTTACACTTTGGCTGGTTCAAACAACGAAAGCAATTGTTATCATCCACCTTTTGTGTCTCCCCTATTCCTCATAGATTGTAAGCTTGTGAGCAGGGCCCTCATTCCTCTTGGTATCTGTTTTGATTTATGTGTTTATTGTTATGCTATAATGTCTATTGCATGTCCAATTCCCCTCTAAAATGTAAAGTGCTGCGCAATATGTTGGCGCTATAGGAATAAAATTATTATTATTAGCTTGGTTTGGCAAATGCTGTAAATTACAGATGTTTTATCTGAAGGACTTTGAGATAAAAATTGCCATACAGGGGTGCAACGCACCCTTGGCCTGATAGCTAGCATAGTGGGGGGACTCTGTGGAACAATTGACAGAGTTTGACCTCTGGGCAAACCACTACTTCTTCTTGCCTGTTTTCTTGAAATCCATCCCTCTCTGCACTGCTGTACTCAATAGGTTTGCCACCATGCCATGTAAGAGTGAGAGCTCTCCCAAATGTATGATACAGGGTCACCTGAGGGCCCTCACCAAACTTATGTTTCGCGGCACCTGCTGGCACTCTTGAAATTGTAAGAGAGGGCCGCATTATGACATGACAGTGGACATTGTAGTAATGGCAAGCAAAGCCCCAAATTCAAATGGGCATGTAGAGGGATGGGGAATATGTATTCCACTATCTTGCTAACTATTTGTCATGAGGGAGGGAGCACCAAAATGTAGGAGTTAGAGCCATCACAAATGTTAAAGAAAAAACTGAAGCCAAAATGCTCCGTGTGAACATATGCTAAAGGGGAGGTTTAATTTTCTTTGGGGGACAATTTTTACTTATTTATATAATTATGAAAGAAAAAATGTTTCTTAGCATTTTTCCCCCTTTAAAAAAAAAATTTACGTTTGGTTTGGTATGTGTTTTTAAAAATCCGTGAAACCGGCACAATAGTCTGACATTTTCCCCACATATCATATGTGAGTCAGAAAGACATGCAGGCCTCTTCTCCATGCTGTTCCCATTTGTTTTAGCTCTTTTCTATCAATTTCATTTTTTTCCCATGCCCCTAGTCCTGTTTGTTGGGACCAGCAGAAAAATATTCGGCTTTCCCATTAACATGCATTGGATTCGTTATTCGGTGCGAATACAGGGATCTTAGAAATTATTCGGAACAATTTTCTAGAATCCGAATATTTCACTATTCGATCATGACTAATTGACACCTATTCCACATACACCTCGAACACTAAGCCTAATCCCCCTTCCACCACGACCTTGCTTTTTCCCAGTCATGTTGTTCAGATAGTGTGCTAGTATCACACTATTAGCAACTAAAAATAAGATTTTTTTACTCTGCACAACCTATGCACAGAGCTGACTTTCAGTGGCACAAAATGAGGTGAAATATTGTGTGATGAATCACTTTACCCACAGAAGAAAAAATTGTTTCAGTGTGGATGAGGGCTGGATGACGAAGAAGATTTGCTTCAAACAATTTTTAAATTAGATGTCCCCTACTGTAGGACGTTCGTAACTGAATAACTTTTGGGGGGCCTGTCAATGAGGCCTGCCAAACATTGTATTACATTATGGCTGGTCAGAACAATGAAAGTAATTGCTACCATCCACCCTTTGGTCTCACCTATTTACTAATAGATTGTAAGCTTACGAGCAGGGCCCTCATTCCTCTTGGTTTCTGTTGATTTATGTGATTATTGTTATGCTGCACTGCATTTTATTGTCTGTACAAGTCCCTTCTAAAAATGTTAAGTGCTGCAGAATATGTTTGCACCATAGAATAAAATTATTATTATTACTGTTGACTACATGCTCCAAACAATTTAAAAATGAGATGTCCCCTACTGTATGAAATTAGTAACAGAAGAATTTTATTTATCCTGTCGATGTTAGGTCTCAAATTCCCGCTTCTGCACAGGGGGAATCTCGAGCCATCTCCGCTGCGGTCTCCCATTCTTATCCAGCCGCAGTGGAGCCTGCTCAGCAGGGACGTCGGTCCCAGCGTCTTGCTCAGTCTCACTCTGTACAGAGAGTTACTGCTGCTTCCTCAGCTTCTGACATTAAAGCCAGTGCTGGTCAGCAGCGAGCGGACTTCTCTGGGACTAAGTCCTTGTCTGCACATACTGAGCATGCCCAGGGCAAGATCTCCCGTTGGAGATCGAGGGTCATGTGCTCAGGCTCTGCAGCACATTCCATTGGTCCTCTTGGCAGGTCTTGGAAGGGCAAAGTTTCTGTGGCCACTTCCTGTGCTGCAGCTATATAAACTGCGCATGACCGCACGGCCATGCGCTGGTGTACAATTGGTAATGTGTGTATGTTGTGAGTGCAAGTGGTCCTTGGATACCCCTACCCTATTGAATGTCTGTTCGCGGAAGGTGTATGGCTGCTATCTAGCGCCCGACTTATCCTACTGCACGAATCACACATTACAGCGTCCAGTTGCTGTGACCGCCAGTACGGCGCCGTGCACTTCCTCTGTGCTTTCCTTACCCATGCCTGGGTGGTTAGTGGAGTTCGTCAGTGCGGCACCGCATGCACTCTTGTGCCTTAATATTGTTATATAGTTTCCTTACACACCCAGTTGCGGTGTTGTGCCAGCAAGGGTCTAATCGGACTTCAATCCTAGTTGGGGTTGAGTTCGCTGACTACTTGCTCGCGCTCTATGTGCGGTACCGTGGTCCTGTGACGCAACAGGATCACTTCCTTCACACTGGGTGAAGTTTAACCCACGTGTGTATACTTATGAGTACCGCCATATAGTCCGTCATTACTTGGCAGCAGGTTCCATCTCTGCACGGTGGACCCCGGGCTGCGAACGCACCATACTCTATCTGTCTTATTATTTGGTGCGTTCCCCTAGCCCTAACATTACACTAGCGCCAGGGTCTGGCTAGTAATGATGGACAAACAGCAATCCTTGCGGTATATCCAGCAGCTGGAGGGTAGGTTGGCGGCTCTTGAGAGCGCAACCTCAGCTGTGGATGTTACCGCAGTTGCTGTACAGACTGCTAGCGTGGCTGCAGCAACCCTGTCCATTGCCACCCCTGCTCCGACATTTTCTCGCCTCCCGCTGACAGAAAAATTTTCTGGTGATAGCAAATTTTGTAGGGGATTTGTGAGTCAGTGCTCTATTCACCTCGAGCTCCTGGCTGCACGTTTTCCCACAGAGCGGGCTAAGGTGGGATTTATAGTGTCTCTCTTGTCGGACAGGGCGTTGGAATGGGCTACGCCGCTGTGGGAGCGTGGCGATCATGTGGTGCAGAGTGCTCCGCTGTTTCTGAGCACTCTGAAACAGGTCTTTTTAGGAACTCAAGTCACCCATGATACTGCGCTCCAACTGCTGGCATTAACTCAGGGTGAGTCCTTGGTCAGTCATTTTGACGTCCAATTCCGCACTTTAGCTTCTGAGCTGGATTGGTCGGATAAAGCTCTTATCCCCATATTTTGGAGGGGCCTGGCTGACCACGTTAAGGACGCTCTGGCCACAAGGGAGGTTCCTGCCACGCTGGAGGAGTTAATAACTGTCTCCACTCGAATTGACCTCCGTTTTAACGAGCGGAGGTTAGAGCGAGCCCAGTGTAGGCAGAGGTTTCGGCTGGCTCCTACCTTCGCCAAACCTCTGGAATCTCCGGTCCCGGTTCCTGAGTCACATGAGACCAGGGAAGTGTCACAAGCGGGATCTAAGTCCCGGACCGCTTGTGCACTCAAGGTCTGTCATGTTTGCCAGCAGTCAGGACATCTAGCCACCAGATGTTCTCAGCGGTCGAGGAAACGTCAGCGTCTAGTGGTAGTAGGTGGAGGTACACTAGACACAGCGATGTTTGCCTCTAAATTGTCCTTTAAGGGGACAATTACTATAGGCTCATTCTCCCACTCGGTAGAGCTCTGCGTGGATTCTGGGGCGGAGGGCAATTTTATGTCTTCTGCCTTCGCCCAACGTCACGCAATACCCCTGGTTATGCTAGCTCAAAAATGAAAAACACCAAAAAAGGACACATTCAAGAAAAAACACCAAAAACAGGCAAAGATGCTTACCTGTCTAAACAGGCCTCAATACAAATGCACAAGCAGGGTGCAGCGGACCCAAACAAAATAGCAAATGCACAGGTGCGATACCTAATGAAACAGCCAGCCTTCAATAAGGGTTTGGCCGTGTGGTACACCAATGCACTAAGATAAAATACTCTGTATGTGGCGTGTTCACACAAGGAATGCAAAGCGTCTGGCTGCAGCCTATTAATGACGCCATATGGCGGGCTGCCCAGTGCTAAAATGCATCCTGTGTGAACAGAGGCCACAGTGTACAGAACAATTCGGGCCCAGCTGCACCCTGCAAAAAATATACGTGCAAAAAAACATATAAATATATGTAAGGTCTTAGTTGATATTAGGGCCATAATATGGAAGCTGGCAACCCACGCCAAGGGTCCTTACGTATTGCCAGTCCTACTCTAACATGAAAAACACCAAAAAAGGACACATTCAAGAAAAAACACCAAAAACAGGCAAAGATGCTTACCTGTCTAAACAGGCCTCAATACAAATGCACAAGCAGGGTGCAGCGGACCCAAACAAAATAGCAAATGCACAGGTGCGATACCTAATGAAACAGCCAGCCTTCAATAAGGGTTTGGCCGTGTGGTACACCAATGCACTAAGATAAAATACTCTGTATGTGGCGTGTTCACACAAGGAATGCAAAGCGTCTGGCTGCAGCCTATTAATGACGCCATATGGCGGGCTGCCCAGTGCTAAAATGCATCCTGTGTGAACAGAGGCCACAGTGTACAGAACAATTCGGGCCCAGCTGCACCCTGCAAAAAATATACGTGCAAAAAAACATATAAATATATGTAAGGTCTTAGTTGATATTAGGGCCATAATATGGAAGCTGGCAACCCACGCCAAGGGTCCTTACGTATTGCCAGTCCTACTCTAACATGAAAAACACCAAAAAAGGACACATTCAAGAAAAAACACCAAAAACAGGCAAAGATGCTTACCTGTCTAAACAGGCCTCAATACAAATGCACAAGCAGGGTGCAGCGGACCCAAACAAAATAGCAAATGCACAGGTGCGATACCTAATGAAACAGCCAGCCTTCAATAAGGGTTTGGCCGTGTGGTACACCAATGCACTAAGATAAAATACTCTGTATGTGGCGTGTTCACACAAGGAATGCAAAGCGTCTGGCTGCAGCCTATTAATGACGCCATATGGCGGGCTGCCCAGTGCTAAAATGCATCCTGTGTGAACAGAGGCCACAGTGTACAGAACAATTCAGGCCCAGCTGCACCCTGCAAAAAATATACGTGCAAAAAAACATATAAATATATGTAAGGTCTTAGTTGATATTAGGGCCATAATATGGAAGCTGGCAACCCACGCCAAGGGTCCTTACGTATTGCCAGTCCTACTCTAACATGAAAAACACCAAAAAAGGACACATTCAAGAAAAAACACCAAAAACAGGCAAAGATGCTTACCTGTCTAAACAGGCCTCAATACAAATGCACAAGCAGGGTGCAGCGGACCCAAACAAAATAGCAAATGCACAGGTGCGATACCTAATGAAACTGCCAGCCTTCAATAAGGGTTTGGCCGTGTGGTACACCAATGCACTAAGATAAAATACTCTGTATGTGGCGTGTTCACACAAGGAATACAAAGCGTCTGGCTACAGCCTATTAATGACGCCATATGGCGGGCTGCCCAGTGCTAAAATGCATCCTGTGTGAACAGAGGCCACAGTGTACAGAACAATTCGGGCCCAGCTGCACCCTGCAAAAAATATACGTGCAAAAAAACATATAAATATATGTAAGGTCTTAGTTGATATTAGGGCCATAATATGGAAGCTGGCAACCCACGCCAAGGGTCCTTACGTATTGCCAGTCCTACTCTAACATGAAAAACACCAAAAAAGGACACATTCAAGAAAAAACACCAAAAACAGGCAAAGATGCTTACCTGTCTAAACAGGCCTCAATACAAATGCACAAGCAGGGTGCAGCGGACCCAAACAAAATAGCAAATGCACAGGTGCGATACCTAATGAAACAGCCAGCCTTCAATAAGGGTTTGGCCGTGTGGTACACCAATGCACTAAGATAAAATACTCTGTATGTGGCGTGTTCACACAAGGAATGCAAAGCGTCTGGCTGCAGCCTATTAATGACGCCATATGGCGGGCTGCCCAGTGCTAAAATGCATCCTGTGTGAACAGAGGCCACAGTGTACAGAACAATTCGGGCCCAGCTGCACCCTGCAAAAAATATACGTGCAAAAAAACATATAAATATATGTAAGGTCTTAGTTGATATTAGGGCCATAATATGGAAGCTGGCAACCCACGCCAAGGGTCCTTACGTATTGCCAGTCCTACTCTAACATGAAAAACACCAAAAAAGGACACATTCAAGAAAAAACACCAAAAACAGGCAAAGATGCTTACCTGTCTAAACAGGCCTCAATACAAATGCACAAGCAGGGTGCAGCGGACCCAAACAAAATAGCAAATGCACAGGTGCGATACCTAATGAAACAGCCAGCCTTCAATAAGGGTTTGGCCGTGTGGTACACCAATGCACTAAGATAAAATACTCTGTATGTGGCGTGTTCACACAAGGAATGCAAAGCGTCTGGCTGCAGCCTATTAATGACGCCATATGGCGGGCTGCCCAGTGCTAAAATGCATCCTGTGTGAACAGAGGCCACAGTGTACAGAACAATTCGGGCCCAGCTGCACCCTGCAAAAAATATACGTGCAAAAAAACATATAAATATATGTAAGGTCTTAGTTGATATTAGGGCCATAATATGGAAGCTGGCAACCCACGCCAAGGGTCCTTACGTATTGCCAGTCCTACTCTAACATGAAAAACACCAAAAAAGGACACATTCAAGAAAAAACACCAAAAACAGGCAAAGATGCTTACCTGTCTAAACAGGCCTCAATACAAATGCACAAGCAGGGTGCAGCGGACCCAAACAAAATAGCAAATGCACAGGTGCGATACCTAATGAAACAGCCAGCCTTCAATAAGGGTTTGGCCGTGTGGTACACCAATGCACTAAGATAAAATACTCTGTATGTGGCGTGTTCACACAAGGAATGCAAAGCGTCTGGCTGCAGCCTATTAATGACGCCATATGGCGGGCTGCCCAGTGCTAAAATGCATCCTGTGTGAACAGAGGCCACAGTGTACAGAACAATTCGGGCCCAGCTGCACCCTGCAAAAAATATACGTGCAAAAAAACATATAAATATATGTAAGGTCTTAGTTGAGATTAGGGCCATAATATGGAAGCTGGCAACCCACGCCAAGGGTCCTTACGTATTGCCAGTCCTACTCTAACATGAAAAACACCAAAAAAGGACACATTCAAGAAAAAACACCAAAAACAGGCAAAGATGCTTACCTGTCTAAACAGGCCTCAATACAAATGCACAAGCAGGGTGCAGCGGACCCAAACAAAATAGCAAATGCACAGGTGCGATACCTAATGAAACTGCCAGCCTTCAATAAGGGTTTGGCCGTGTGGTACACCAATGCACTAAGATAAAATACTCTGTATGTGGCGTGTTCACACAAGGAATGCAAAGCGTCTGGCTGCAGCCTATTAATGACGCCATATGGCGGGCTGCCCAGTGCTAAAATGCATCCTGTGTGAACAGAGGCCACAGTGTACAGAACAATTCGGGCCCAGCTGCACCCTGCAAAAAATATACGTGCAAAAAAACATATAAATATATGTAAGGTCTTAGTTGATATTAGGGCCATAATATGGAAGCTGGCAACCCACGCCAAGGGTCCTTACGTATTGCCAGTCCTACTCTAACATGAAAAACACCAAAAAAGGACACATTCAAGAAAAAACACCAAAAACAGGCAAAGATGCTTACCTGTCTAAACAGGCCTCAATACAAATGCACAAGCAGGGTGCAGCGGACCCAAACAAAATAGCAAATGCACAGGTGCGATACCTAATGAAACAGCCAGCCTTCAATAAGGGTTTGGCCGTGTGGTACACCAATGCACTAAGATAAAATACTCTGTATGTGGCGTGTTCACACAAGGAATGCAAAGCGTCTGGCTGCAGCCTATTAATGACGCCATATGGCGGGCTGCCCAGTGCTAAAATGCATCCTGTGTGAACAGAGGCCACAGTGTACAGAACAATTCGGGCCCAGCTGCACCCTGCAAAAAATATACGTGCAAAAAAACATATAAATATATGTAAGGTCTTAGTTGATATTAGGGCCATAATATGGAAGCTGGCAACCCACGCCAAGGGTCCTTACGTATTGCCAGTCCTACTCTAACATGAAAAACACCAAAAAAGGACACATTCAAGAAAAAACACTAAAAACAGGCAAAGATGTTTACCTGTCTAAACAGGCCTCAATACAAATGCACAAGCAGGGTGCAGCGGACCCAAACAAAATAGCAAATGCACAGGTGCGATACCTAATGAAACAGCCAGCCTTCAATAAGGGTTTGGCCGTGTGGTACACCAATGCACTAAGATAAAATACTCTGTATGTGGCGTGTTCACACAAGGAATGCAAAGCGTCTGGCTTTAATAGGCTGCAGCCAGACGCTTTGCATTCCTTGTGTGAACACGCCACATACAGAGTATTTTATCTTAGTGCATTGGTGTACCACACGGCCAAACCCTTATTGAAGGCTGGCTGTTTCATTAGGTATCGCACCTGTGCATTTGCTATTTTGTTTGGGTCCGCTGCACCCTGCTTGTGCATTTGTATTGAGGCCTGTTTAGACAGGTAAGCATCTTTGCCTGTTTTTGGTGTTTTTTCTTGAATGTGTCCTTTTTTGGTGTTTTTCATGTTAGAGTAGGACATTGCAATACGTAAGGACCCTTGGCGTGGGTTGCCAGCTTCCATATTATGGCCCTAATATCAACTAAGACCTTACATATATTTATATGTTTTTTTGCACGTATATTTTTTGCAGGGTGCAGCTGGGCCCGAATTGTTCTGTACACTGTGGCCTCTGTTCACACAGGATGCATTTTAGCACTGGGCAGCCCGCCATATGGCGTCATTAATAGGCTGCAGCCAGACGCTTTGCATTCCTTGTGTGAACACGCCACATACAGAGTATTTTATCTTAGTGCATTGGTGTACCACACGGCCAAACCCTTATTGAAGGCTGGCAGTTTCATTAGGTATCGCACCTGTGCATTTGCTATTTTGTTTGGGTCCGCTGCACCCTGCTTGTGCATTTGTATTGAGGCCTGTTTAGACAGGTAAGCATCTTTGCCTGTTTTTGGTGTTTTTTCTTGAATGTGTCCTTTTTTGGTGTTTTTCATGTTAGAGTAGGACTGGCAATACGTAAGGACCCTTGGCGTGGGTTGCCAGCTTCCATATTATGGCCCTAATATCAACTAAGACCTTACATATATTTATATGTTTTTTTGCACGTATATTTTTTGCAGGGTGCAGCTGGGCCCGAATTGTTCTGTACACTGTGGCCTCTGTTCACACAGGATGCATTTTAGCACTGGGCAGCCCGCCATATGGCGTCATTAATAGGCTGCAGCCAGACGCTTTGCATTCCTTGTGTGAACACGCCACATACAGAGTATTTTATCTTAGTGCATTGGTGTACCACACGGCCAAACCCTTATTGAAGGCTGGCTGTTTCATTAGGTATCGCACCTGTGCATTTGCTATTTTGTTTGGGTCCGCTGCACCCTGCTTGTGCATTTGTATTGAGGCCTGTTTAGACAGGTAAGCATCTTTGCCTGTTTTTGGTGTTTTTTCTTGAATGTGTCCTTTTTTGGTGTTTTTCATGTTAGAGTAGGACTGGCAATACGTAAGGACCCTTGGCGTGGGTTGCCAGCTTCCATATTATGGCCCTAATATCAACTAAGACCTTACATATATTTATATGTTTTTTTGCACGTATATTTTTTGCAGGGTGCAGCTGGGCCCGAATTGTTCTGTACACTGTGGCCTCTGTTCACACAGGATGCATTTTAGCACTGGGCAGCCCGCCATATGGCGTCATTAATAGGCTGCAGCCAGACGCTTTGCATTCCTTGTGTGAACACGCCACATACAGAGTATTTTATCTTAGTGCATTGGTGTACCACACGGCCAAACCCTTATTGAAGGCTGGCTGTTTCATTAGGTATCGCACCTGTGCATTTGCTATTTTGTTTGGGTCCGCTGCACCCTGCTTGTGCATTTGTATTGAGGCCTGTTTAGACAGGTAAGCATCTTTGCCTGTTTTTGGTGTTTATGCTAGCTCAACCAGTAACGGTACGAGTGGTGAATGGGTCGACACTGCCCTCACAGATAACACACCAGACCATCCATTTTACTCTGTCCATGTCGCCATCTCATCAGGAGATTATATCTCTGCTCGTCATTCCTGAGGGAATTGATGAGGTCCTGTTGGGAATACCTTGGCTACAGTACCACTCTCCTCATATCGAGTGGTCCTCTGGCAGAATCCTGGGATGGGGCGAATCTTGTGGGGGTAGGTGTCAGAGGGAGTGCGTTCAGGTTGCTACTACTGAGGTACCCGCAGATCTTTCCTCTCTCCCCAAGCAGTATTGGTCTTATGCAGACGTGTTCTCCAAAAAGGCGGCGGAGATCCTTCCGCCCCATCGCCCCTATGATTGTCCTATTGATCTCTTGCCTGGTGCTGAGCCTCCCCGGGGTCGAGTCTATCCGCTATCTCTCCCGGAGACAAAGGCAATGTCACAGTACATTCAGAAAAATCTGGCAAGAGGATTCATTAGGAAGTCAGTGTCACCTGCTGGGGCAGGGTTCTTCTTCGTGCAGAAGAAGAATGGGGAAATGCGTCCATGCATAGACTACAGGGGTCTTAATGCCATCACTGTTAAAAATAAGTATCCTTTGCCCTTGATATCTGAGCTCTTCGATAGGCTTCGGGGAGCAAGGGTATTTACTAAACTAGATCTGCGGGGTGCTTACAACCTGATTCGCATCCGTGAGGGGGACGAATGGAAGACGGCTTTTAACACCAGGGATGGGCACTATGAATATCTGGTGATGCCCTTCGGGCTCTGTAATGCCCCAGCCGTTTTCCAAGACTTTGTGAACGATATCTTCCGGGATATGCTTTCCACCTCGGTCGTAGTCTATCTGGATGATATTCTCATCTACTCTCCAGATATTGACTCCCACCGGAGAGATGTTTGCAAAGTCTTCGACCTCCTACGGGCAAACTCCCTCTATGCCAAGTTGGAGAAGTGTATGTTTGAGCAGGAGTCCTTACCTTTCCTGGGCTACATCATCTCAGCCCAGGGATTGGCTATGGATCCTGCCAAACTACAGGCTGTGATGGACTGGCAGGAACCCCATTCTCTTAAAGCGGTGCAGCGCTTTATGGGGTTCATTAATTATTATCGCCAGTTCATTCCGCACTTCTCAACTTTGGTAGCTCCCTTGGTTGCCCTCACCAAGAAGGGGGCAAATCCCAAATTGTGGTCTGAGGAGGTCTCCAAGGCCTTTAACTCTATAAAGTCACACTTCGCTAGTGCTCCCATCCTACATCGCCCCGATGTTGATAAGCCATTTATCATGGAGGTGGATGCCTCTTCTGTTGGTGCTGGAGCAGTCCTCTTCCAAAAGGATGCTCAAGGTCGGAAGCATCCCTGCTTCTTTTTCTCCAAGACCTTCTCACCAGCAGAGAGGAATTATTCCATCGGGGACAGGGAGTTGCTAGCCATGAAGTTGGCTTTCTCGGAGTGGAGACATCTCTTGGAGGGAGCACGTTTTCCCTTCCAAGTCTTCACAGCCCATAAAAATTTGGTGTACCTGCAGACAGCCCAGCGGTTGAATTCTCGCCAGGCCAGATGGTCCTTATTCTTCTCCCGGTTTCATTTCACCCTCCATTTTCTTTCTGGGGAGAAGAACATTCGGGCCGACGCTCTCTCTCGCTCCGTTGTGTCATCTGCGGAGGAGGAGGAGGAGCCTCGGCTTATTGTCCCCACCGAGAGCTTGAGAACTGTGGCCCCGGTTTCACTAGAGTCTGTGCCCCCGGGCAAGACTTTTGTTCCATCCAGTTTGCGACCGGAGGTTCTCTCTTGGGCACACTCGTCCAGGGTGGGTGGACATTTTGGTACCAAAAGGACATCTGAGTTACTGGCGAGGACATACTGGTGGCCGCATATGGCTCGTGATGTCGCAGAGTATGTTCGGGCGTGTGTCTCTTGCGCCAATAACAAGACTCCTCGGCAACGGCCAGCTGGTTTGCTTTATCCTCTGCCGGTGGCGGACAGGCCCTGGGAGATGGTCGGGATGGACTTTGTGGTGGGCTTACCCAAGTCTCGTAATTGCACCATTATCTGGGTGATCACCGACCATTTTTCCAAAATGGTGCACTTGGTGCCTCTTCCACGGCTACCTTCTGCACGGGCGTTGGCTGTCTTGTTCGTTAAGCATATCTTTCGCCTACACGGTATGCCAGACAAAATTGTTAGTGACCGGGGTCCCCAGTTTGCGTCTCGATTCTGGAGAGAGCTTTGTCGTCTACTCAGTATTGAGTTGAATCTCTCTTCAGCATATCATCCTGAGACGAATAGGTTGGTAGAGAGGGCCAACCAGACCTTGGTCACATATTTACGACATTTTGTTTCTGCCAGGCAGGATGACTGGGCATCCTTGCTACCGTGGGCAGAGTTTGCACTTAACAATGCCGTAGCCGACTCCACCGGTCAGACTCCATTCCTCCTAAATTACGGCCAGCATCCGCGTGTTCCTGTGCCCATGCCTGTGTCTTCTGCTGACTCCAGGGTGGCAGACTGGGCGGTGGAGGCACGGGACATTTGGGACTGCACGCAGGATGCCATTCGGGCCTCCAAGGAGAGAATGAGGTCCTCCGCCGATGTTCATCGGCGCCCCGCTCCGACCTTTGCTCCTGGCGACTTGGTGTGGCTCTCCGCCCGTAACATCAGGCTGCGAGTTGAGTCCACTAAGTTTGCTCCTCGCTACTTGGGTCCCTTCAAGGTTCTCGAACGGGTTAATCCTGTGGTCTACCGTTTTGCTCTTCCTCCACGCTTGGGTATCACCGACACCTTTCATGTGTCCCTCTTGAAACCCGTGTACATGTCCCGGTTTTCCGAGTCATCTGCCGGGACATCGGGTTCGTCTACGGACGATTACGAGGTGAACGCTATTTTGGGGTGCAAGGTGGTACGCGGCAAAAAGTTCTATCTGGTGGATTGGAAGGGTTATGGCCCAGAGGACAGGTCATGGGAGCCTGCTGAAAACATTCGGGCCCCACAGCTCATTGCTGCCTTCGAGCGTAGCGAGGCCCAAGGAGGGGGCGGCCCTAGGAGGGGGGGTAATGTTAGGTCTCGAATTCCCGCTTCTGTACAGGAGGAATCTCGAGCCATCTCCGCTGCGGTCTCCCATTCTTATCCAGCCGCAGTGGAGCCTGCTCAGCAGGGACGTCGGTCCCAGCGTCTTGCTCAGTCTCACTCTGTACAGAGAGCTACTGCTGCTTCCTCAGCTTCTGACATTAAAGCCAGTGCTGGTCAGCAGCGAGCGGACTTCTCTGGGACTAAGTCCTTGTCTGCACATACTGAGCATGCCCAGGGCAAGATCTCCCGTTGGAGATCGAGGGTCATGTGCTCAGGCTCTGCAGCACATTCCATTGGTCCTCTTGGCAGGTCTTGGAAGGGCAAAGTTTCTGCGGCCACTTCCTGTGCTGCAGCTATATAAACTGCGCATGACCGCACGGCCATGCGCTAGTGTACAATTGGTAATGTGTGTATGTTGTGAGTGCAAGTCGTCCTTGGATACCCCTACCCTATTGAATGTCTGTTCGCGGAAGGTGTATGGCTGCTATCTAGCGCCCGACTTATCCTACTGCACGAATCACACATTACAGCGTCCAGTTGCTGTGACCGCCAGTACGGCGCCGTGCACTTCCTCTGTGCTTTCCTTACCCATGCCTGGGTGGTTAGTGGCGTTCGTCAGTGCGGCACCGCATGCACTCTTGTGCCTTAATATTGTTATATAGTTTCCTTACACACCCAGTTGCGGTGTTGTGCCAGCAAGGGTCTAATCGGACTTCAATCCTAGTTGGGGTTGAGTTCGCTGACTACTTGCTCGCGCTCTATGTGCGGTACCGCGGTCCTGTGACGCAACAGGATCGCTTCCTTCACGCTGGGTGAAGTTTAACCCACGTGTGTATACTTATGAGTACCGCCATATAGTCCATCATTACTTGGCAGCAGGTTCCATCTCTGCACGGTGGACCCCGGGCTGCGAACGCACCATACTCTATCTGTCTTATTATTTAGTGCGTTCCGCTAGCCCTAATAGTCGATGAGGCCTGTATAACATTGACTAGATTCTACAAACAATTTCTAAGTGAGATGTACCCTACTGTATTACATTAGTAACAGAAGAATATTTGGGGCTGAAGTTTAGAAAAGAAGAGCACATTCAGCTTGATGGGTGGTGCAAACTGTGCTTGGGAGAACCCAGAATCATAGAATATGCAATTAACAGCTGCACTCAAATGGAATATGCTTTGCAAAAGTAGTGATGCATTTATTCACATGTGTTGACAAAGAGGCATATACAGCAGGATGGTAAATAGCAAAGAAATAAACAGCAAAGTGACGTTTCGACCCCACTTACGGTCTTTCTCAAACCTCACTGTAAATAAACATACAGACCAGGATTAGTGTATACAAAAAATGATAACACATGATAAATGCAAAAATGAAAGAACCTAAATACATATATACAAAATATCACCCTAATTGATAGTAATATAAATGATGTAGAACATACAGCAGTATTCTAACCGTGATCATATAGAGGCTTAGTATTGTGCAAAATAACAAGAGATATTTTGAATAAAATATATTGAATATAATAAATAGCCCATGTGGTGGTGGATAGTGCCAATCTAGATAACACAAATAAGGACCAAAAAATTCACCTGCTGTGTATAGTAGAAAAAAATGGGTAAGGTCCCTTTAAGGGCTGTAACATAATCTAGAAGTTAGGTTCAAAACAATTTCAAACTCATACAGTATTTCAGCTGCTGTATCACATTTGTAAAAAAATATTTTTAATGTGCACAGCTCTGAACACAGAACAATTTCAACTTCTCTAAACGACAAGATTGGATATAGCGGGCTGTATCACGTTGTGCAACAGAAAAAAAGGGTTTTTTATGTTCATTAGGTCTGCAAATAACTTTGTATCACCGACACAAAATTACAACATGGAATACAGCGGGCTACATCATATTTGCCAACAGAAAAAAAGCATATATTATATATTTTTTAATGTGCGTAAGGTCTGCAGACAACTTCATACAAAATAACATCATGGGATACAGAAGGCTGTATCACGTTTTGCAGCAGAAAAAATGTATATATTTTTTTAGTGTGCGTGAGGGCTGCAGACAGCTTCATATTACCGCCACAAAATTACAACATGAGATACGGCAGCCTGTATCATGTTTAGCAACAGAAAAAATATTATTTTTTTTAAATGTGCATAAGCTATGCACACTGTGGAATTTCACTGCCACTAAATAACAAGGTGAGATATAGCATGGTGAATACCGCTAGCAACTGCACACAAAAAATATTTCACCATGCACAATAGTTCAAATTACAGAAAAATGTTACCACACCAATGAATGACAAAGTGGGATATGGCATGCTATTTCACATTTAGCTAGTGAAAAAGTAAGATTTAGAACACTATACTTGCGCATGGAGCACAATAGAAGTAGTGCACAACACACTTGTATGACATGTGCCCTGCTGTCTTTGTAGACCTTAGTAAAGTAAAAAAAAAAATTGCTGGAAGGTCAATGTTAGGGTAGGCAGATTGCACTAAATGAAATATAAAATAAAGTGCAATCGCAACTTGGGGTCTACCGTGCAGAGGTGAACACTGCTGCTAGTGTAAACTCATCAAACATATGCCCCATGCTCATTATCATGACCACCATTATTGCAGCAAAAGTGCTGAAAATACTTTTGTGGCAACGCAAATATTTTCCTGTACTTTTTTACCGACTGTTTCTGATTTTTTCCTATTTCATAAAATTTTGCTAGTGTTTCTGATCATGAATACGAATGTACCATATTCGTGCTGAATTTATGTTTCGCAATCATTTATCAAACAAATTTGTTCATCACTAGTAGGGAGATTCAATTTGCTTTTAAAAAGTTTGTCTTAAATCGAATGACGGTATGATGTTTAAAAGCGACAAAAACTACAATCTTTAGATAGAATTCTCTACTAATAGGTGCAATCTAAATAGAAGGGTCATGTCTGTGTAATGATGGCTAATTGTAATACTATGCAAAAGGTCAATTTTCGTATCATATAGGTGGAATGGAAAATGTGTATGCAATAGTTAGGTATTCTTATTCATAATCTGTATGTAGATGTGTATTTTTAGGTATATAATATTTTAAGGTATGTAATGCCCCCTGACATATACCTTCTTCTATGACATGTCCTTTTATGTATTCTTTAATTTTAATTGATTTTTTCAATAAATTTGGGAAGTTTTTATCATAACAAAGATCTCCTCTTTTCATTCCAGAGAGACTGTTCACAGACTTATTTGTTATGACTTTTAAAATAGCAACAAAGCCGAATGTAAAGGTACAGTCACACATAACGATATCGTTAATGATATCGTTGCTTTTTGTGACGTAGCAACGATATCGTTAAGGAAATCGTTATGTGTGACAACGACCAACGATTAGGCCCCTGCTGGGAGATCGTTGGTCGCTGAGGAAAGTCCAGAACTTTATTTCGTCGCTGGATCTCCCGCAGACATGTCTTCACTGGTAACCAGGGGCCGCGCTTAGTAACCCGATGTTTACCCTGGTTACCAGCGTAAACATTAAAAAAACAAACACTACATACTTACCTTCAGCTGTCTGTCCCCGGCGCTGTGCTTCTCTGCACTCCTCCTGCATCCTGTGTCAGCGCCGGCCAGCCGGAAAGCAGAGCGGTGACACACCGCTCTGCTTTCCGGCTGACCGGCGTTGACAGTGCAGGGGAAAGCAGAGCGCCGGAGGACAGACAGCTGAAGGTAAGTATGTAGTGTTTGTTTTTTTAACGTTTACACTGGTAACCAGGGTAAACATCGGGTTACTAAGTGCGGCCCTGCGCTTAGTAACCCGATGTTTACCTGTCATGATTCCAATGGCAGGGAATCACAAAAGGACAAGCACCAACGAGCCCAAGGGTGATGGAACCTGAGCTGACCGCGACCCTAAACCTGAACACACAAATAACAATAGCCGGGGAACGTGCCTACGTTGATCCTAGACGTCTCGCACCAGCCGAAGATCTAACTTCCCCTATTAGAAGAAACACAGACCTCTCTTGCCTCCAGAGAAATACCCCACAGAAATAGCAGCCCCCCACATATAATGACGGTGAAATGAGAGGAAGGCACATACACAGTATGAAAACAGATTCAGCAAAATGAGGCCCGCTAAAACTAGATAGCAGAGGATACAAAAGTAAACTGCGCGGTCAGCAAAAAACCCTTCAAAAAACCATCCTGTAATTACTTGAACTCATGTTCCAACTCATGGAACATGAGGAGCAATTACAGCCCACTAGAGCAACCAGCAGCAAAGAAACAATTATATGCAAGCTGGACAAGACAAAAATAAAGCAAAACGTGGAACAAGAAAATCAAAAACTTAGCTTGTCCTGAAGATTACTGAAGCCAGAAGCTGAGGTAACAAAACACTCTGATAACCTTGATAGCCGGCGGGGAAATGACAAGAAAGCCCGGTTAAATAGGAAACTCCCAAATCCTAATAGAACAGGTGGACACCAGAGACAGCAGAACACAAATCACCCAGTACCATCAGTAACCACCAGAGGGAGCCCAAAAACAGAACTCACAACAGTACCCCCCCCTTGAGGAGGGGTCACCGAACCCTCACGAGAACCACCAGGGCGACCAGGATGAGCCCTATGAAAAGCGTGGACCAAATCATCAGCAGGAACATCAGAGGCAACCACCCAAGAATTATCCTCCTGACCATAACCCTTCCACTTGACCAAATATTGGAGTTTCCGTCTGGAAACACGAGAATCCAAGATCTTCTCCACAACATACTCCAATTCTCCCTCCACCAGCACCGGAGCAGGAGACTCAAGCGAAGGAACAACAGGTACCTCATACCTCCGCAACAACGACCGATGGAACACATTATGAATAGCAAGCGATGCTGGGAGATCCAAACGAAACGACACAGGGTTAAGAATTTCCAAGATCCTATAAGGACCGATGAACCGAGGCTTGAACTTAGGAGAAGAGACCTTCATAGGAACAAAACGAGAAGACAACCACACCAAGTCCCCAACACGAAGTCGAGGACCCACGCGGCGACGGCGATTAGCAAACTGCTGAGCCTTCTCCTGGGACAACTTCAAATTGTCCACCACATGACTCCAAATCTGATGCAACCTATCCACCACCATGTCCACTCCAGGACAATCAGAAGGCTCCACCTGACCAGAGGAAAAACGAGGATGAAACCCCGAATTACAAAAGAAAGGAGAAACCAAGGTAGCAGAACTAGCCCGATTATTAAGGGCAAACTCGGCCAGCGGCAAAAAGGTAACCCAGTCATCCTGATCAGCAGAAACAAAACACCTCAAATAAGTTTCCAAGGTCTGATTAGTTCGCTCCGTCTGGCCATTCGTCTGAGGGTGGAATGCAGACGAAAAGGACAAATCAATGCCCATCTTAGCACAGAACATCCGCCAAAATCTAGACACAATCTGGGATCCCCTGTCAGAAACGATGTTCTCCAGAATCCCATGCAAACGAACCACGTTCTGGAAAAACAGAGGGACCAACTCAGAGGAGGAAGGTAACTTAGGCAAGGGTACAAGATGAACCATTTTAGAAAAGCGGTCACACACAACCCAGATGACGGACATTTTTTGAGAGACAGGGAGATCCGAAATAAAGTCCATGGAAATGTGCGTCCAAGGCCTCTTCGGGATAGGCAAAAGTGACAACAATCCACTGGCTCGAGAACAGCAAGGCTTAGCCCGAGCACAAACCTCACAAGACTGCACAAAAGAACGCACATCCCTCGACAAGCAAGGCCACCAAAAAGACCTGGCCACCAAGTCTCTAGTACCAAATATTCCAGGATGACCTGCCAACGCAGAAGAATGGACCTCGGAGATGACTCTACTGGTCCAACTATCCGGAACAAACAGTCTCTCAGGCGGACAACGATCAGGTTTACCCGCCTGAAACTCCTGCAAAGCACGTCGCAAGTCTGGGAAGACGGCCGACAAAATCACCCCATCCCTAAGGATACCAGTGGGCTCAGAATTTCCAGGGGAGTCAGGCACAAAACTCCTAGAAAGAGCATCCGCCTTCACATTCTTTGAAGCTGGCAGGTATGAAACCACAAAATTGAAACGAGAGAAAAACAGTGACCAACGAGCCTGTCTAGGATTCAGACGCCTGGCAGACTCAAGGTAAATCAGATTTTTGTGATCAGTCAAGACCACCACACGATGTCTAGCACCCTCCAGCCAATGACGCCACTCCTCAAATGCCCACTTCATGGCCAAAAGTTCCCGATTACCCACATCATAATTCCGCTCAGCGGGCGAAAATTTTCTAGAAAAGAACGCACATGGCTTCATCACCGAGCAATCGGAGCTTCTCTGTGACAAAACCGCCCCCGCTCCAATCTCGGAAGCATCAACCTCAACTTGGAAAGGAAGCGAAACATCAGGCTGACACAACACAGGAGCAGAAGAAAACCGGCGTTTAAGTTCCTGAAAGGCCTCCACAGCCGCAGGAGACCAATCAGCAACATCAGCACCCTTCTTAGTCAAATCCGTCAAAGGCTTAACAACACTAGAAAAATTAGTTATAAAACGACGATAGAAATTAGCAAAGCCCAAGAACTTCTGCAAACTCTTAAGAGATGCAGGCTGCGTCCAGTCACAAATAGCCCGAACCTTGACGGGATCCATCTCAATAGTAGAAGGGGAAAAAATATACCCCAAGAAAGAAATCTTCTGGACTCCAAAGAGACACTTTGAGCCCTTTACAAACAAGGAATTAGCCCGCAGGACCTGAAACACCTTCCTGACCTGCTGAACATGAGACTCCCAGTCATCAGAAAAAAACAAAATATCATCCAAATACACAATCATAAATTTATCCAGATATTCACGGAAAATATTGTGCATAAAGGACTGGAAGACTGAAGGAGCATTAGAAAGTCCGAAAGGCATTACCAAATACTCAAAATGGCCCTCAGGCGTATTAAATGCGGTTTTCCACTCATCACCTTGCTTTATTCGTATAAGATTATACGCACCCCGGAGATCAATCTTAGTGAACCATTTAGCCCCCTTAATGCGAGCAAACAAATCAGTCAACAAAGGCAAAGGATACTGATATTTTACGGTAATCTTATTCAAAAGACGATAATCTATACAAGGCTGTTGTGAATTCTGTGGCTGAATTCACTCCTGTGGTCACAAGTGGTACTGCAGCTTCTGAGCTTCCTCCCTCAGGTGTTCTGGTGAGCTCGTTAACTGCTTCATTACTTAACTCCGCCTGATGCTGCTATCCTTGCTCCTTGTCAATGTTTCAGTGTTGGATCTGAGCTTCTCCTGATTGTTCCTGTGACCTGCTGCTCTGTATAGCTAAGTGCTTTTTGTTTTTTTGTTGCTTTTTTTTCTGTCCAGCTTGTCTTTTGTTTTGCTGGAAGCTCTGAGACGCAAAGGGTGTACCACCGTGCCGTTAGTTCGGCACGGTGGGTTTTTTTTGCCCCCTTTGCGTGGTTTTGCTTTAGGGTTTTTTGTAGACTGCAAAGTTCGCTTTACTGTCCTCGCTCTGTCCTAGAATATCGGGCCCCACTTTGCTGAATCTATTTCATCCCTACGTTTTGTCTTTTCATCTTACTCACAGTCATTATATGTGGGGGGCTGCCTTTTCCTTTGGGGAATTTCTCTGGGGCAAGTCAGGCCTATTTTTCTATCTTCAGGCTAGCTAGTTTCTTAGGCTGTGCCGAGTTGCCTAGGTAGTTGTTAGGCGCAATCCACAGCCGCTTTTAGTTGTGTTTAGGATAGGATCAGGTGTGCAGTCTACAGAGTTTCCACGTCTCAGAGCTCGTTCTTGTATTTTTGGGTATTTGTCAGATCACCGTGTGCGCTCTGATCGCTAAGCACACTGTGTTTCTGGATTGCCTTCATAACACCTGTCATTAGCAAACATAACAGTACAAGGAGCCTAACTAATGATTCTCAATAGAGGGAAAGAAAAAGTTCTGACATCATTTTTTTTTTTTTCTCTGCTCTGTGTTCACTTTTTTTTTTTTTTTTTTCCCCTAGACATTTGGGTGATTCTGGACACAGGTGTGGACATGGATATTCAGGGTCTGTGCTCTTCAATGGATAATCTCGTTATAAATGTACAAAAAATTCAAGATACTATTGATCAGAAATCTATGTTAGAACCAAGAATTCCTATTCCTGATTTGTTTTTTGGAGATAGAACTAAGTTTCTAAGTTTCAAAAATATTTTTAAGCTATTTCTGGCCTTGAAACCTCATTCTTCTGGTAATCCTATTCAACAGGTTTTGATTATTATTTCTTTTTTGCGCGGCGACCCTCAAGACTGGGCATTTTCTCTTGCGCCAGGAGACCCTGCATTGAGTAGTGTCGATGCGTTTTTCCTGGCGCTCGGATTGCTGTACGATGAGCCTAATTCAGTGGATCAGGCTGAGAAAAATTTGCTGGCTTTGTGCCAGGGTCAGGATGATATAGAAGTATATTGTCAGAAATTTAGGAAATGGTCAGTACTCACTCAGTGGAATGAATCTGCGCTGGCAGCTTTGTTCAGAAAGGGTCTCTCTGAGGCTCTTAAGGATGTCATGGTGGGATTTCCTATGCCTGCTGGTTTGAATGAGTCTTTGTCTTTGGCCATTCAGATCGGTCGATGCTTGCGCGAGCGTAAATCTGTGCACCATTTGGCGGTACTGCCTGAGGTTAAACCTGAGCCTATGCAGTGCGATAGGACTATGACTAGAGTTGAACGGCAGGAATACAGACGTCTGAATGGTCTGTGTTTCTACTGTGGTGATTCCACTCATGCTATTTCTGATTGTCCTAAGCGCACTAAGCGGTCCGCTAGGTCTGCCGTCATTGGTACTGTACAGTCCAAATTCCTTCTGTCCATTACCTTGATATGCTCTTTGTCGTCGTTTTCTGTCATGGCGTTTGTGGATTCGGGCGCTGCCCTGAATCTGATGGATTTGGATTATGCTAAACGTTGTGGGTTTTTCTTGGAGCCTTTGCGGTGTCCTATTCCATTGAGAGGAATTGATGCTACACCTTTGGCCAAGAATAAATTTCAATACTGGGCCCAGCTGACCATGTGCATGGCTCCTGCACATCAGGAAGTTATTCGCTTTCTGGTGTTGCATAATCTGCATGATGTGGTCGTGTTGGGGTTGCCATGGCTACAAACCCATAATCCAGTATTGGATTGGAATTCCATGTCGGTATCCAGCTGGGGTTGTCAGGGGGTACATGGTGATGTTCCATTTTTGTCGATTTCGTCATCCACCCCTTCTGAGGTCCCAGAGTTCTTGTCTGATTATCAGGATGTATTTGAAGAGCCCAAGTCCGATGCTCTACCTCCGCATAGGGATTGTGATTGTGCTATCAATTTGATTCCTGGTAGTAAATTCCCTAAAGGTCGATTATTTAATTTATCCGTGCCCGAACACGCCGCTATGCGCAGTTATGTGAAGGAATCCCTGGAGAAGGGACATATTCGCCCATCGTCATCACCACTGGGAGCAGGGTTCTTCTTTGTAGCCAAGAAGGATGGTTCGCTGAGACTGTGTATTGATTACCGCCTTCTTAATAAGATCACTGTTAAATTTCAGTATCCCTTGCCATTGTTATCTGACTTGTTTGCTCGGATTAAGGGGGCTAGTTGGTTCACTAAGATAGATCTTCGTGGTGCGTATAATCTGGTGAGAATCAGGCAAGGAGATGAATGGAAAACTGCATTCAATACGCCCGAGGGTCATTTTGAGTATCTAGTGATGCCGTTCGGACTTGCCAATGCTCCATCTGTGTTTCAGTCTTTTATGCATGACATCTTCCGTGAGTATCTGGATAAATTCCTGATTGTTTACTTGGATGACATTTTGATCTTCTCAGATGATTGGGAGTCTCATGTGAAGCAGGTCAGAATGGTTTTTCAGGTCCTGCGTGCTAACTCTTTGTTTGTGAAGGGATCAAAGTGTCTCTTCGGTGTGCAGAAAGTTTCATTTTTGGGGTTCATCTTTACCCCTTCTACTATCGAGATGGATCCAGTTAAGGTCCAAGCCATCCAGGATTGGATTCAGCCGACATCTCTGAAAAGTCTGCAAAAGTTCCTGGGCTTTGCTAATTTTTATCGTCGCTTCATCTGTAATTTTTCTAGCATTGCCAAACCATTGACCGATTTGACCAAGAAGGGTGCTGATTTGGTTAATTGGTCTTCTGCTGCTGTGGAAGCTTTTCAGGAGTTGAAGCGTCGTTTTTGTTCTGCCCCTTTGTTGTGTCAGCCAGATGTTTCTCTTCCGTTCCAGGTCGAGGTTGATGCTTCTGAGATTGGAGCAGGGGCGGTTTTGTAACAGAGAGGTTCTGATTGCTCAGTGATGAAACCATGTGCTTTCTTTTCCAGGAAGTTTTCGCCCGCTGAGCGTAATTATGATGTGGGCAATCGAGAGTTGCTGGCCATGAAGTGGGCATTCGAGGAGTGGCGTCATTGGCTTGAAGGAGCTAAGCATCGCGTGGTGGTATTGACTGATCATAAGAACTTGACTTATCTCGAGTCTGCCAAGCGCTTGAATCCTAGACAGGCCCGTTGGTCGTTATTTTTTGCCCGCTTCGACTTTGTGATTTCGTACCTTCCGGGCTCTAAAAATGTGAAGGCGGATGCTCTGTCTAGGAGTTTTGTGCCCGACTCTCCGGGTTTATCTGAGCCAGCGGGTATCCTCAAGGAAGGAGTCATTGTGTCTGCCATCTCCCCTGATTTGCGGCGGGTGCTGCAAAAATTTCAGGCGAATAAACCTGATCGTTGTCCAGCAGAGAAACTGTTCGTCCCTGATAGGTGGACTAATAAACTTATCTCTGAACTTCATTGTTCGATGTTGGCTGGTCATCCTGGAATCTTTGGTACCAGAGAGTTAGTGGCTAGATCCTTCTGGTGGCCATCTCTGTCACGGGATGTACGTACTTTTGTGCAGTCCTGTGGGATTTGTGCTAGGGCTAAGCCCTGCTGTTCTCGTGCCAGTGGGTTGCTTTTGCCCTTGCCGGTCCCAAAGAGGCCTTGGACACATATTTCGATGGATTTCATTTCTGACCTTCCCGTTTCTCAAAAGATGTCAGTCATTTTCGGTGAGTCATTCGGTCATTTCGGTCAGTCATTCGTCGGTGATGGCGAACTCAGTCGGTGATGGCGAACTCAGTCGGTGATGGCGAACTCAGTCGAGGGGTTCAAGAGAGGCCTGGATGTCTTCCTGGAGCAGAACAATATTGTATCATACAATTATTAGGTTCTGTAGAAGGACGTAGATCTGGGTATTTATTATGATGGAATATAGGCTGAACTGGATGGACAAATGTCTTTTTTCGGCCTTACTAACTATGTTACTATGTTACTATGTTACTATATTTGGGTGGTCTGTGATCGCTTTTCTAAAATGGTCCATCTGGTACCCTTGGCTAAATTGCCTTCCTCCTCTGATTTGGTACCTTTGTTCTTTCAGCATGTGGTTCGGTTGCATGGCATTCCTGAGAATATTGTTTCTGACAGAGGTTCCCAGTTTGTTTCAAGGTTTTGGCGAGCCTTTTGTGGTAGGATGGGCATTGACCTATCCTTTTCCTCGGCTTTCCATCCTCAGACTAATGGCCAGACCGGCCAGACCGAACGAACCAATCAGACCTTGGAAACATATCTGAGATGTTTTGTTTCTGCAGACCAGGATGATTGGGTGTCCTTTTTGCCATTGGCTGAGTTCGCCCTTAATAATCGGGCCAGCTCGGCTACCTTGGTTTCTCCATTTTTTTGCAATTCTGGGTTCCATCCTCGTTTCTCTTCAGGACAGGTTGAGTCTTCGGACTGTCCTGGTGTGGATTCTGTGGTGGATAGGTTGCAGCAGATCTGGACTCAGGTAGTGGACAATTTGATCTTGTCCCAGGAGAAAGCTCAACTTTTCGCTAATCGCAGACGCCGTGTGGGTCCCCGACTTCGTGTTGGGGATCTGGTTTGGTTATCTTCTCGTCATATTCCTATGAAGGTTTCCTCTCCTAAATTTAAACCTCGTTTTATTGGTCCGTATAGGATTTCTGAGGTTCTCAATCCTGTGTCTTTTCGTTTGACCCTCCCAGACTCCTTTTCCATACATAATGTATTCCATAGGTCGTTGTTGCGGAGATACGTGGCACCTATGGTTCCATCTGTTGAGCCTCCTGCCCCGGTTTTGGTGGAGGGGGAATTGGAGTATATTGTGGAGAAGATTTTGGATTCTCGTGTTTCTAGACGGAAACTCCAATATCTGGTTAAATGGAAGGGTTATGCTCAGGAAGATAATTCCTGGGTTTTTGCCTCTGATGTTCATGCTTCCGATCTTGTTCGTGCCTTTCATGCGGCTCATCCTGGTCAGCCTGGGGGCTCTGGTGAGGGTTCGGTGACCCCTCCTCAAGGGGGGGTACTGTTGTGAATTCTGTGGCTGAATTCACTCCTGTGGTCACAAGTGGTACTGCAGCTTCTGAGCTTCCTCCCTCAGGTGTTCTGGTGAGCTCGTTAACTGCTTCATTACTTAACTCCGCCTGATGCTGCTATCCTTGCTCCTTGTCAATGTTTCAGTGTTGGATCTGAGCTTCTCCTGATTGTTCCTGTGACCTGCTGCTCTGTATAGCTAAGTGCTTTTTGTTTTTTTGTTGCTTTTTTTTCTGTCCAGCTTGTCTTTTGTTTTGCTGGAAGCTCTGAGACGCAAAGGGTGTACCGCCGTGCCGTTAGTTCGGCACGGTGGGTTTTTTTTGCCCCCTTTGCGTGGTTTTGCTTTAGGGTTTTTTGCAAAGTTCTGCAAAGTTTTTTTTTTTTTGCAAGTTTTTTCTGCAAAGTTCGCTTTACTGTCCTCGCTCTGTCCTAGAATATCGGGCCCCACTTTGCTGAATCTATTTCATCCCTACGTTTTGTCTTTTCATCTTACTCACAGTCATTATATGTGGGGGGCTGCCTTTTCCTTTGGGGAATTTCTCTGGGGCAAGTCAGGCCTATTTTTCTATCTTCAGGCTAGCTAGTTTCTTAGGCTGTGCCGAGTTGCCTAGGTAGTTGTTAGGCGCAATCCACAGCCGCTTTTAGTTGTGTTTAGGATAGGATCAGGTGTGCAGTCTACAGAGTTTCCACGTCTCAGAGCTCGTTCTTGTATTTTTGGGTATTTGTCAGATCACTGTGTGCGCTCTGATCGCTAAGCACACTGTGTTTCTGGATTGCCTTCATAACACCTGTCATTAGCAAACATAACACAAGGCCTCAAGGACCCATCTTTCTTGGCCATGAAAAAAAAACCTGCTCCCAAAGGGGACGAAGATGGACGGATATGTCCCTTTTCCAAGGACTCCTTAACATAATCCCGCATAGCAGTATGCTCTGGCACTGACAGATTGAACAAACGACCTTTAGGAAATTTACTACCAGGAATTAAATCTATAGCACAATCGCAATCCCTGTGAGGGGGAAGCGAACTGAGCTTAGGCTCCTCAAAAACATCCCGATAATCCGACAAAAATACAGGAACCTCAGAAGGAGTAGATGAAGCGATAGAAATCGGAGGTGCATCATCATGAACCCCCTGACATCCCCAGCTTAACACAGACATTGTTTTCCAGTCAAGGACTGGATTATGAGTTTGTAACCATGGCAGACCAAGTACTAGAACATCATGTAAATTATACAATACCAGGAAGCGAATCACCTCCTGATGAACGGGAGTCATACGCATTGGTCACTTGTGTCCAGTACTGAGGTTTATTCATAGCTAAAGGTGTAGAGTCAATTCCCTTCAAAGGAATAGGGACTTCCAGAGGCTCAAGACTAAACCCACATCGCTTGGCAAATGACCAATCCATAAGACTCAGGGCAGCGCCTGAATCTACATAGGCATCGACGGAAATGGATGATAATGAGCAAATCAGAGTCACAGACAGAATGAAATTAGATTGTAACGTACTAATGGCAACAGACTTATCAACCTTTTTTGTGCGTTTAGAGCATGCTGATATAACATGAGCTGAATCACCACAATAAAAGCACAACCCATTTTTCCGCCTATAGTTTTGCCGTTCACTTCTAGACAGAACTCTATCACATTGCATTGTCTCAAGTGCCTGTTCAGAAGACACCGCCAAATGGTGCACAGGTTTGCGCTCCCGTAAACGCCGATCAATCTGAATAGCCATAGTCATAGACTCATTCAGACCCGTAGGCGCAGGGAACCCCACCATAACATCTTTAATGGCCTCAGAAAGGCCATCTCTGAACTTTGCAGCCAGGGCGCACTCATTCCACTGAGTAAGCACTGACCATTTCCGAAATTTTTGACAATATATTTCTGCTTCATCTTGCCCCTGAGAGAGAGCTAATAAAGCTTTTTCAGCCTGAATCTCTTGGTTAGGTTCCTCATAGAGCAAACCCAATGCCAGAAAAAACGCATCCACATTAAGCAACGCAGGATCCCCTGGTGCCAATGCAAATGCCCAATTTTGAGGGTCACCCCGCAGGAAAGATATAATAATCTTAACCTGCTGAGCAGGGTCTCCAGAAGAGCGAGATTTCAAAGAAAGGAACAGCTTGCAATTGTTCCTAAAATTCAGAAAACTAGATCTATCTCCAGCAAAGAACTCTGGAATAGGAATTCTAGGTTCAGACATAGGAGCATGTACAACAAAATCTTGTATATTTTGAACCTTAGCAGCAAGATTATTCAAGCTGGAAGCTAAACTCTGGACGTCCATGATAAACAGCTAAGGTCAGAGCCATTCAAGGATTAAGAGGAGGAAAAAAAAAAAATCAGCCAGGCTGCAATTAGGGCTAGGCAGCAACCTCAGAGGAGAAAAAAAAAAAAAAAAAAAAAACTTCCTCAGACTACTTTTCCTCCTACTTCAGCCCAAACATTTTTGGCCGGCTATACTGTCATGATTCCAATGGCAGGGAATCACAAAAGGACAAGCACCAACGAGCTCTAAGGTGATGGAACCTGAGCTGACCGCGACCCTAAACCTGAACACACAAATAACAATAGCCGGGGAACGTGCCTACGTTGATCCTAGACGTCTCGCACCAGCCGAAGATCTAACTTCCCCTATTAGAAGAAACACAGACCTCTCTTGCCTCCAGAGAAATACCCCACAGAAATAGCAGCCCCCCACATATAATGACGGTGAAATGAGAGGAAGGCACATACACAGTATGAAAACAGATTCAGCAAAATGAGGCCCGCTAAAACTAGATAGCAGAGGATACAAAAGTAAACTGCGCGGTCAGCAAAAAACCCTTCAAAAAACCATCCTGTAATTACATGAACTCATGTTCCAACTCATGGAACATGAGGAGCAATTACAGCCCACTAGAGCAACCAGCAGCAAAGAAACAATTATATGCAAGCTGGACAAGACAAATATAAAGCAAATCGTGGAACAAGAAAATCAAAAACTTAGCTTGTCCTGAAGATTACTGAAGCCAGAAGCTGAGGTAACAAAACACTCTGATAACCTTGATAGCCGGCGGGGAAATGACAAGAAAGCCCGGTTAAATAGGAAACTCCCAAATCCTAATAGAACAGGTGGACACCAGAGACAGCAGAACACAAATCACCCAGTACCATCAGTAACCACCAGAGGGAGCCCAAAAACAGAACTCACAACATTTACCCTGGTTACCGGGGACCTAGGGATCGTTGGTCGCTGGAGAGCTGTCTGTGTGACAGCTCTCCAGCGACCAAACAGCAACGCTGCAGCGATTGACATCATTGTCGGTATTGCTGCAGCGTCGCTCAGTGTGAAGGTACCTTAAGACAAAAGGAATTTCCACTGTTAACCAAGATAATTATTCAGTGACCCAGACAATGACATGATATCTGGAAAATCTGATCTTTACTTTCTATAGTCAGCTTTGCTCTAATTTTATACTTGGTAATTTCTTGTCAATTCAGAGCTTTATGATGGTCAATTACATTTACAGTCTTAAATTTATCAGATATTAAGGGAATTTTCTGGTTTTATGTTAATAAAATTAAATTTCAAGACCATTGTCTATTTTTCAGTAGATGAAAACATTACACATTAGTGTTAAGGGGAACCTGTTAGATGATTCATGCTGCCCAAAACAGAGGCAGAACAAATCATAGACAAGCTCCTTTATTACATACTAGATGGTGGCCCGATTCTAACGCATCGGGTATTCTAGAATATGCATATCCACGTAGTATATTGCACAGCCCACATAGTATATTGCCCAGTCACGTAGTATATTGCCCAGTCACGTAGTATATTGCCCAGTCACGTAGTATATTGCCCAGTCACGTAGTATATTGCCGAGTCACGTAGTATATTGCCCAGTCATGTAGTATATTGCCCAGTCACATAGTATATTGCGCAGTTACATAGTATATTGCCCAGTGACGTAGTATATTGCCCAGCCACGTAGTATATTGCCCAGTTACATAGTATATTGCCCAGTTACGTAGTATATTGCCCAGCCACGTATGTCACAGGTTAAAAAATAAAAAATAAACATATACTCACCTTCCGAGGGCCCCTTGTAGTTCGGTCACATGACTGTGACGTCATGGCAGGTCCTTCACGCGCAGGTGCGCAGGACCTGTGATGACATTGCAGTCACATGACCGTGACGTCATGGCAGGTCGTTCTTGCGCAGGCACGCAGGACCTGTGATGATGTCGCGGTCACATGACCGTGACGTCATGGCAGGTCCTTCTCCCATACCATCCTTGCCACCGGAAACTGCCGCTTGCATGGAGCGGTCACCAGAGTGTAGCCAGGAGCGGGAAAGGCAGCGGAAGGTGAGTATATAATGATTTTTATTTTTTTTTATTATTTTTAACATTAGATATTTTTACTATTGACACTGCATAGGCAGCATCAATAGTAAAAACTTGGTCACCAGGGATAATAGCAGCGGTAATGGAGTGCGTTAACCGTGGCAGTAAAATCACACTGACATGTTAAGAATAGAAAAGATAGAATAGATACAGTATATACACATAGATTATATATATATCTATATATATAATTGTCTAAGGGTTTTTCCGTCTGTCTGTTTGTCTTTCTGTCTGTCTGTCTGTCTGTCTGTCTGTCTGTCCTGGAAATCCCACGTCCCTGATTGGTCGATGCCGCCAGGCCTCGACCAATCAGCGAAAGGCACAGCGACAATGATGTCATAAAGGACGTAGACATCCCGCGTCTCTGATTGGTCGAGGCCGCCAGGCCTCGACCAATCAGCAACGGGCACAGCGACGATGATGTCATAAAGGATGTAGAAATCCCACGTTTCTGATTCAGCGACGGGCACAGTATAGACGTAGATGTCATAATGGTTGCCATGGCGACGATTATGTCATAAAGGTTGCCTCGACCAATCAGCGACGGGCAGTCTGCCGCGAATTCTGGAATCTACTACGGGGACATGCATATTCTAGAATACCCGATGCGTTAGAATCGGGCCACAATCTAGTATGTATATATATATATATATATATATATATATATGTCAGTGACACACATATACAGTATCTATATATATAATTGTCTAAGGGTTTTTCCGTCTGTCTGTCTGTCTTTCTGTCTGTCTGTCCTGGAAATCCCGCATCTCTGATTGGTCGTTGCCAAGGCGACGATGATGTCATAAAGGTTGCCTTGACCAATCAGCGACGGGCACAGTCTGCCGCGAATTCTGGAATCATCATTGTCCATATACTACGGGGACATGCATATTCTAGATTACCCGATGCGTTAGAATCAGGCCACAATCTAGTATAGTATATCTTTATATTTCATAGAGAGATAGATAGCAGGTTAGCTGATAATTAGTGTTGAGCATTCCGATACTGCAAATATCGGGTATCGGCCGATATTTGCTGTATCGGAATTCCCATACCGAGTTCCGATATTTTTGCGATATCCGAAATCGGAATCGGCGTGTGCGGTGCGTATGGTTCCAAGGGTCTGGACGAGAGGAAACTCTCCTTCAGGCCCTGGGATCCATATTCATGTAAAAAATAAAGAATAAAAATAAAAAATATGGATATACTCACCCCTCCGGCAAACCCTGGCTGTCACCGCTGCAAGCGTCTGCATCCGTTCCTAAGAATGCAGTGAAGGACCTTCGATGATGTCGCGGTCAGGTGAGTGGTCAGGTGAGCGGTCAGGTGATCGGTCACCTGACTGCGACGTCATCAAAGGTCCTTCACTCACTGCATTCTTAGAGACGGAGGCAGATGCTCGCAGCGGTGACAGCCAGGGTCCTTCGGAGGGGTGAGTATATCCATATTTTTTATTTTTATTCTTTATTTTTTACATGAATATGGATCCCATGGCCTGAAGGAGAGTTTCCTCTCCTTCAGACACTGGGAACCATCCAGGATACCTTCCGATATTTGTGTCCCATTGACTTGCACTGGTATCGGGTATCGGCGATATCCGATATTTTTTGGATATCGGCCGATACCATCTGATACCAATACCTTTGAATATTGGAAGGTATCGCTCAACACTACTGATAATTCATTTGTCGGCTTCTGTAAAATTTTTGCAGAAGCCGGCAGGATAGGAGACATGGTTTACATACAGTAAACCATTGCAGAACAGTTAGATTTATATATGTCAGTGACTAATACTGTTAGTAGTATGTGTGTGTAAAATTTGGGACCTGTATGTATTTAATTACAAGAATGTTTTCATGGAAAAAACTGGCATGGGCTCCTGCACAATTTTTTGCGCCACAGAGGGAAAGCCAGTGAGTGAGCACAGATATTAATAGAGAGGGACCATGGTTTTTGTCCCTCTCCCGGCTAAAAACATCTGCCCCCAGCCACCCCAGAAAAGGCACATCTGTAAGATGCAACAATTCTGGCACTTAGCCTCTCTCTTCCTACAGAACTTTAGCAATGGCATATGGGTTTATAAGGGTTTAATGTCACCTTTGTAAGTGTGACATTAAGCCTGGCTTAGTAATGGAGAGGTGTCAATAACACACCTTTCCATTATTAATCCTAAAGTTTGTAAAGGGTTAAATAAATAAACACAAACATGCAGAATAAAGTATTTTAATGAAATGAAAGAACACACAGTTTTGCCATTTTTATTCTTCTGCCAATCCAAACGATGCCCTCTATTTCCTGTAATAATTAAAAAACCAACAATATACCCATACCTGTCTGGCGTACAGTCACTCTGGGGGATATATAGCTTCCAACCGGGTGCAGTGCTAATGCTACCGCCCCGGCTGTAAACCACTGAGGAATGAATGAGAAGCTGCCAGCGTCAGCATTAGTGACGTCAGCACAGCCTCCCAGCCTGACCCGAGGTGAACTATTGAGCTTGGGAAATTTCATTTTCCCACGCTGCTGAGTTCATCGCAGGTCAGGCTAGTTTTGCTACCTCTGCTGATGTGGACATGGCAGGTGGAGCAAATGGCCTGTTTGAGGTGTTATGACCTGGTGGTTAGGAGCACCCGGAATGACCTGATAGTTAAACCTCATACAGGACGAGCTCTGGGATGTGGGAGCTCTGCTGACCGCAAGCCCTAATCCTATCACACACACTAGAAATAGCCGTGGAGCGCTCCTGACCAGACCTAGGCGCCTCGTCACAGCCTAAGAACTATCTAGCCCTAGAGATAGAAAATAAAGCCTACCTTGCCTCAGAGAAATTCCCCAAAGATAAAGGAAGCCCCCCACATATATTGACTGTGAGTAAAGATGAAGGTCACAAACGCAGAAATGAAACAGGTTTCAGCAAAGGGAGGCCAGACTTACTAAAGAGACAGAGGATAGGAAAGGTAACTTTGCGATCAGCACAAAAACCTACAAAAGACCACGCAGAGTGTGCAAAAAAGACCTCCGCACCGACTCATGGTGCGGAGGGGCCACTCTGCATCCCAGAGCTTCCAGCTAGCAAGACAATATCATGAAAATCAGCTGGACAAGAAAACAATGAACAAATAATGACTATCAGGAACTTAGCTTCTGCAGGAGAAGGCAGGTCACCAGAGAGATCCAGGAGCGAACTGAACCAATGCTAAAACATTGACAGCTGGCATGGAGTAACGATCTGAGAGGAGTTAAATAGAGCAGTCAACCAAAGCATAAACCAAGTCACCTGTGCAAGGAACCTCAGAAGCAGCAGCCCCACTCACAGCCACCAGAGGGAGCCCATAGACAGAACCTTGAGGAGGGGTCACCGAACCCTCACCAGAGCCCCAGGCCGATCAGGATGAGCCAAATGAAAGGCACGAACAAGATCGGCAGCATGAACATCAGAGGCAAAAACCCAGGAATTATCTTCCTGACCATAACCCTTCCACTTGACCAGGTACTGGAGTTTTCGTCTCGAAACATGAGAATCCAAAATCTTCTCCAACACATACTCCAACTCCCCCTCGACCAACACCGGGGCAGGAGGATCAACGGATGGAACCATAGGCGCCACGTATCTCCGCAACAACGACCTGTGGAACACATTATGGATGGCAAAAGAAGCTGGAAGATCCAAACGAAATGACACAGGATTAAGAACTTCAGAAATCTTATATGGTCCAATGAAACGAGGCTTAAACTTAGGAGAGGAAACCTTCATAGGAACGTGACGAGATGACAACCAAACCAAATCCCCAACACGAAGTCGGGGACCAACACAACGCCGGCGGTTAGCGAAACGTTGAGCCTTCTCCTGGGACAATGTCAAATTGTCCACCACATGAGTCCAAATCTGCTGCAACCTGTCCACCACCGCATTCACACCAGGACAGTCCGAAGGCTCAACCTGCCCTGAAGAGAAACGAGGATGGAAACCAGAATTACAGAAAAAAGGAGAAACTAAAGTAGCCGAGCTGGCCCGATTATTAAGGGCGAACTCAGCCAAAGGCAAGAAAGACACCCAATCATCCTGATCAGCAGAAACAAAGCATCTCAGATATGTCTCCAAAGTCTGATTAGTTCGTTCGGTTTTGGCCATTAGTCTGAGGATGGAAAGCCAAAGAAAAAGACAAATCAATGCCCATCTTAGCACAAAAGGACCGCCAAAACCTCGAAACAAACTGGGAACCTCTGTCCGAGACGATGTTCTCTGGAATGCCATGCAAACGAACCACATGCTGGAAAAACAATGGCACCAAATCAGAGGAGGAAGGCAGTTTAGATAAGGGTACCAAATGGGCCATCTTAGAGAAGCGATCACAAACCACCCAAATGACCGACATCTTTTGAGAAACAGGGAGATCAGAAATAAAATCCATGGAAATATGCGTCCAGGGCCTCTTCGGGATCGGCAAGGGCAAAAGCAACCCATTGGCACGAGAACAGCAGGGCTTAGTCCGAGCACAAATCCCACAGGACTGCACAAAAGAACGCAAATCCCGTGACAAAGAAGGCCACCAGAAGGATCTAGCCACCAAATCTCTGGTACCAAAGATTCCAGGATGACCAGCCAATACTGAACAATGAACCTCAGAGATAACTCTACTAGTCCATCTATCAGGGACAAACAGTTTCTCCGTAGGACAACGGTCAGGTCTATCAGCCTGAAACTTTTGCAGCACACGCCGCAAATCAGGGGAAATGGCAGACAAAATTACCCCTTCTTTAAGAATACCCGCCGGCTCCGGAACACCCGGAGAGTCAGGCACAAAACTCCTTGACAGAGCGTCAGCCTTCACATTCTTAGATCCCGAAAGGTATGAAACCACAAAAGCAAAACGGGAGAAAAAGAGCTACCATCGAGCCTGTCTAGGATTCAACCGTTTGGCAGACTCGAGATAAGTTAAATTCTTGTGATCCGTCAAGACCACCACGCGATGTTTAGCTCCTTCAAGCCAATGTCGCCACTCCTCGAATGCCCACTTCATGGCCAACAACTCCCGATTGCCCACATCATAATTGCGCTCAGCAGGCGAGAATTTTCTAGAAAAGAAGGCACAGGGTTTCATCACCGAGCCATCAGAACTTCTTTGCGACAAAACAGCCCCTGCTCCAATTTCAGAAGCATCAACCTCCACCTGAAAATGGAGCGAAACATCTGGCTGGCACAACACAGGGGCAGAAGCAAAACGACGCTTCAACTCCTGAAAAGCCTCTACAGCCGCAGAAGACCAATTGACCACATCAGCACCTTTCTTGGTCAAATCAGTCAACGGCTTAGCAACACTGGAAAAGTTAGCGATGAAGTGACGATAAAAATTAGCAAAGCCCAGGAACTTCTGCAAGCTCTTCACAGATGTCGGCTGAGTCCAATCGTAAATGGCCTGAACTTTAACAGGGTCCATCTCGATAGTAGAAGGGGAAAAAATGAAACCCAAAAATGAAACTTTCTGAACTCCAAAGAGACACTTTGACCCCTTCACAAACAAGGAATTCGCACAAAGGACCTGGAACACCATTCTGACCTGCTTCACATGAGATTCCCAATCATCCGAAAAGACCAAAATGTCATCCAAATATACAATCATGAATCTATCCAGGTACTCTCGGAAGATGTCATGCATAAAGGACTGAAACACAGATGGAGCATTAGAAAGCCCGAATGGCATAACCAGGTACTCAAAATGGCCCTCGGGCGTATTAAATGCCGTTTTCCATTCATCACCCTGTTTAATTCGCACAAGATTATACGCACCACGAAGATCTATCTTGGTGAACCAACTAGCCCCCTTAATCCGAGCAAATAAATCAGACAGCAGCGGCAAAGGATACTGAAATTTGACTGTGATCTTATTAAGAAGGCGGTAATCAATACAAGGTCTCAAAGAACCATCCTTCTTGGCCACAAAAAAGAACCCTGCTCCCAATGGTGACGACGACGGACGAATATGACCCTTCTCCAAGGATTCCTTTATATAACTCTGCATAGCGGCATGCTCTGGCACAGATAAATTAAACAGACGGCCCTTAGGAATCTTACTACCAGGAATCAAATCAATAGCACAGTCGCAATCCCTATGAGGAGGTAGGGCACCAGATTTGGGCTCTTCAAATACATCCCGGTAATCTGATAAAAACTCAGGGACTTCAGAAGGAGTGGAAGGTGAAATTGAGAGCAATGGAACATCACCATGTACACCCTGACAACCCCAGCTGGACACAGACATAGATTTCCAATCCAACACTGGATTATGGACCTGTAGCCATGGCAACTCCAAAACGACCACATCATGCAGATTATGCAACACCAAAAAGCGAATATCCTCCTGATGTGCAGGAGCCATGCACATGGTCAATTGAGTCCAGTACTGAGGCTTATTCTTGGCCAAAGGCGTAGCATCAATTCCTCTCAATGGAATAGGATACTGCAAGGGCTCCAAGAAAAAACCACAGCGCCTGGCAAACTCCAAGTCCATCAAATTCAGGGCAGCGCCTGAATCCACAAATGCCATTACAGAGTAGGATGACAGAGAGCAAATCAGAGTAACGGACAAAAGAAATTTAGACTGTACCGTACCAATGGTGGCAGACCTAGCGAACCGCTTAGTGCGCTTAGGACAATCGGAGATAGCATGAGTGGATTCACCACAGTAAAAACACAGCCCATTCCGACGTCTGTGTTCTTGTCGTTCAGCTCTGGTCAAAGTCCTATCACACTGCATAGGCTCAGGCCTATGCTCAGAGAATACCGCCAGATGGTGCACAGCTTTGCACTCACGCATGCGCCGATCAATCTGAATGGCCAAGGACATAGACTCATTCAGACCAGCAGGCGTGGGAAATCCCACCATGGCATCCTTAAGGGCTTCAGAAAGACCCTTTCTGAAAATTGCCGCCAGGGCACATTCATTCCACTGAGTAAGCACAGACCACTGTCTAAACTTCTGACAGTACTCCTCCGCTTCATCCAGACCCTGACACAAAGCCAGCAAGATTTTCTCTGCCTGATCCACTGAATTTGGTTCATCATAATGCAATCCAAGCGCCAGAAAAAACGCATCAACATCACGCAATGCCGGATCTCCTGGCGCAAGGGAAAATGCCCAGTCTTGAGGGTCACCACGCAACAAAGAAATAATAATTTATACCTGTTGAACGGGGTCACCAGAGGAGCGGGGTTTCAAAGCTAGAAACAGTTTACAATTATTTTTGAAATTCAAGAACCTAGATCTATCCCCAGAAAATAAGTCAGGAATAGGAATTTTAGGCTCTAACATAGGATTCTGAACCACAAAATCTTGAATGTTTTGTACCCTTGCAGAGAGATGATCCATACAAGAGGACAGACCTTGAATGTCCATATCTACACCTGTGTCCTGAACCACCCAAAGGTCTAGGGGAAAAGAAAGACAATACACAGTGCAAAGAAAAAAATGGTCTCAGAAGTTCTCTTATCCCTCTATTGAGATGCATTAATACTTTGGGCCAGCTGTACTGTTATGACCTGGTGGTTAGGAGCACCCGGAATGACCTGATAGTTAAACCTCATACAGGACGAGCTCTGGGATGTGGGAGCTCTGCTGACCGCAAGCCCTAATCCTATCACACACACTAGAAATAGCCGTGGAGCGCTCCTGACCAGACCTAGGCGCCTCGTCACAGCCTAAGAACTATCTAGCCCTAGAGATAGAAAATAAAGCCTACCTTGCCTCAGAGAAATTCCCCAAAGATAAAGGAAACCCCCCACATATATTGACTGTGAGTAAAGATGAAAGTCACAAACGCAGAAATGAAACAGGTTTCAGCAAAGGGAGGCCAGACTTACTAAAGAGACAGAGGATAGGAAAGGTAACTTTGCGATCAGCACAAAAACCTACAAAAGACCACGCAGAGTGTGCAAAAAGACCTCCGCACCGACTCACGGTGCGGAGGGGCCACTCTGCATCCCAGAGCTTCCAGCTAGCAAGACAATATCATGAAAACCAGCTGGACAAGATAACAATGAACAAATAATGACTATCAGGAACTTAGCTTCTGCAGGAGAAGGCAGGTCACCAGAGAGATCCAGGAGCGAACTGAACCAATGCTAAAACATTGACAGCTGGCATGGAGTAGCGATCTGAGAGGAGTTAAATAGAGCAGTCAACCAAAGGATAAACCAAGTCACCTGTGCAAGGAACCTCAGAAGCAGCAGCCCCACTCACAGCCACCAGAGGGAGCCCATAGACAGAACCCGCCGAAGTACCATTCACGACCACAGGAGGGAGTTCGACAACAGAATTCACAACATTGAGGTTATCGGCAGAGTCTTTAAAAAACAACCAGACTTGGGAAAACCTTAAAGTTGGACTGGCAACTTCCATCATGTTGGTGTTGCGGGGAACGGTTGCCCACCTGCTGTCATTGCTCTGCATGTCCTCCTGCCAGGTTGGGTAAGTTACTATATCATCCACCACTTTTTCTTCCTCTTCCACACCCTGGTCCTCCTCTTGAATGTTTGGCATTTGTGTCTCATCATCGTCCACCTTTTGTGACACGTTCCCACCGTCGCCTTCATGTGACTGTGACTGCTCAAATATTTGGGCATCGCTATATGGAATATCATTTTGCCCCGCTTCAAGTGGACCAGGCAAGAGGACCGAATCGATAAATGGAAAAGTGAACAGCTCTTTGAAGTGTCCAAGTGTTGGATCAGTTGTCTCATAGAACTCAGCATGGTGGGAGGAAGGAGGATCAGGATGAGGAATATGCGGTCCAGACTCACGGCTATTCAGACTTTTCCGTGTGGAAGGCAGGGTGCTAGTGGTGGTGGCAAAGTAACTGGAAGTATTATCCACTATCCAACCATTAACCTTTTCAACCTGCTCTGGCTTCAATAGTGGTGTGCTGCTGCGGTCCCCTAGTAATTGGGACATGAAGGTCAAGTGATAAGATGTGGGTGCTTGTTGTGGCCCACTTTCAGCTTGCCCACGGCCTCGACCTCTGCATGCACCATCACATCACATCCACTTGGCTGTCCCTTGCCACGCACCTTGCCTATTTTGAAAAAAAGGTGAAAGCAAGCCTCTAATTTAATGCCACAATTTGTAGTGCACAGATAGACCAGGTATCTGAAGGAGATAACAGACTGTTCAATATGTGGCCTGGATTTTTTAATTTTTTACCCCAAAATACTGTTTAGAGCTAAGGTAACACACAGCAAAAAAAGTTGAACGGAAACCTCAAAAGCACACTTTGTTGCCCACAGATAGATTAAGCGTGTCACAGAGATACCAGACTGTTCGATATGTGGTCTGTATTTTTTATTTTTTACCCAAAAATAGTGTATAGACATAGGGTAGTAGAAAGCAGAGCACAGATAGATCTTGCGTCTGACGGAGATAGAACACTGTTAAATATGTGGCCTGGATTTTTTTGGCCCACTTAAATTGTGTCAATAAGTAGGCTATGACACTGAAGAAAAAAATGCTGGAGTACTAAAATTGTAAAATATGATATGCAATGTGTGCTGCATACAAAACACAGTGATAAAGACATGTACTGTAGTTACATATTTTTTGGTCAGCAAAGTGGTGTCCAAAAATGTAGTAAGACACTCCAAAAAGAACTATAGAACCACAACAAAAGGCCAGAATTTTCTGCACACTCAGATGTGATGCCTGGGATGGACAAAGCCGTTTTAAATTGCTGGATTTTCACGCTTTTGTATTAAAATGATTTGGCTCTAGTCTGCAGTGTGAAGAAGCAAATAAATGTAGAAAAAAGGGGCTCTGGATTGCTTTGTAATAAAATTAGCAGGATTCAGGTACAAAAAAAATATTCCTAGTCACAGATACCTGCAGCTAGGTATATATATAATAGGCAGCACCAGACAGTAATGGACCCTTTTGATGTATGCAGTGAGATCTATATACTCACAAACAGTGCCTATAGACCTTGCACTGATGTGGATATGCGCACATAGACTCCCCTGCCTACCTATATACTCAGTAATTAGCCCTTAAAAGGACTGTTGGTTTAGCTGAATTTGTGGATTGAACAATAGTAGACCCACACTAACTAGTAAAAGCACAAATCTGACCCTATCTCAGCAGCAGCTCTCCCTACACTAGCTGAGGCCAGAGCTGAATGCGCCGAGCAGGGAGGTGTCCGGTCTTTTATAGACCTGATGATGCTGTGCAGCCAGCCAATCACTGTAATATCACAACAAAGATTGCTGCGGCATTACAGTGCATGACAGACAATCCCTGCATGTTGATTGGCGCTCCAAAGACCGCCAAAAATGCAAAGCGGGGACCCGAGCTCCCGTCAAATAATTCTGGAAATACTCGGGCGAGTAGTGGCGAGCACTTTCGCTCATCACTAGTGGCTAGCCCTCAATAGAGGAGTGCATGCAAGATCACCCAGGAATCTCACAGAACTAGAAGAATTTTCCAATCAAAAATGAATAATAATTCATTAAACAAGAATTGAAAAACACTTAGCTGGCTACAAAAAGCGTTTACAAGCTGTGATACTTTCAAAATGGGGTGCCAGTAGATACTAACCTTTCAGGATGTCAAAACTTTAGCATTGGCCCATTTACCTTTATGTAATTTTTAAAATGTAAAATATGAAAATATATATATATTTTTTTTGCCTAAAATACAATGGACGTGTGTCATATTTAACTTCAGGCCCATAGATATCATTTAATCTCCAACTTGCTTAACTGTTCACAAAAAAAGTAATTTTGACCAGAGGTATGCAAACTTTCGCATGCCACTGGATAATATAATAGTATAGCAATAGTGTATTCAGTTTAGTACAGTACTATATGAATAAAGTTTTAATCTATGTTGGTTGCATTTCAAGCTTATGACTATTTACAAAAACATTCAATAATTTAAATCTCAAGACATTACTTACACTCTGACTATAAAGTTTGTTTTTCTTCAGAAAGGAATTACGGTGAACTAGAACAGTTGGACACATTATAGTTCTTATTTGTATTTTGCAGTAGCTTGCTAATATGTTGTCCCCTATTGTTACGTATTTATTACCCAATGGTTTCTGATCTTTAAACAAGATGAAAGGTGAAAGGAAAATGCGTAAAGAAATTGCACAGCTTCTGCATTAAGCTGAATTCATACAATTTATTTAGGTCAAGCCTTTGTGATATTTATACTGACATTAACTAACACAAAGGCTTAATGTTTTCTTAAACTCAATACAAGAATATGAAGTTCTCTACACCCAACCTGTTTTTTCCTGCTGTTCACATTTTGCCACTACTTTCACTTGCCATAGTGTTTGTGTGTTTTTTTTTTTAACAATGCAGTATAGTCTAGCTACAGTATGGCCCTTTTAAAGATTATTGCCCAAAATAGTTAACTACAACAAAAATGCACAAACTGGTTCAACTAATCTCTACCCAAAATAATTAATTTTTAAATTTCATTCTGCATTACTGTTCAGCTTTGGCCCCCCGAACACTGGGTGTTTGTCACGCTGTCATGTGCATGACAGCGCAGCAAACACTGATTCTGATTGGCAGTAAAATCATTGTCGCCGGTCATAAAGCTGCGGTCCCACGCTGTCAAATGACAGCATGAGCCAGCAGCTATGATCAGAGCTATAAAGTTTACCTCCAGTTACTGATGTCGGCTGTTGGGACTACTTCTCCCATCAGCCAACGACTGCTGCCGCTAATAACAGTGAGAGCAGGAGTGGCTAATGGATGTATTTATCAGCCAGCGCCTGCGCTGTACATAAACAATTGCAAAAAAAATGCTTGGGTTCCCTTGTATTTTTGATAACGAGCCAGGCAAAACTCACAGCTGGGTGCAAACCTCAGGTGTCAGCTTTAGCAAGGTTGGTTATCAAGAATTAAGGGGTCCCCAACTGTTTTTTTAATTATTTAAATGAATAATTTCATGCTGTTAACAATGGCACCACATGGCAAAGTAATCTAACATATAAAGCTGAATGTGTGTGTGTGTGTGTGTGTGTGTATGTACTGTATGTATGTGTGTATGTCCGGGATTGGCATCTGCACCGTCGCAGCTACAGCCACAAAATTTTGCACAGTCACACGTCTGCTCCCCGAAAGCGTCATAGGCTATGTTGTGAGGCGAAATTTTAACCCTGCGCGTTCCAATTCACCAAACTATTTTGCCCCTATCTACATAATGGGGAAAAGTGAAAGGAAAAGTGTTGGAGGCAAATTGACAGCTGCCAGATGTGAACAAGGGGGACTTAAAGAGTGAGAGCGATGGCGCCGAAGAGTATATACCGTACAGTTGCTAAGGTGGGGCCCCGACATGGGATACTCACCACACACGGGGATATGAACACACACACATAATGCGCCACACACTACCATGTGCTTGAACACATATACACCCTTAGCACACATTTCACCACACATACACCAACCTCGCCACATAAAAGTCGAAACACAAAAGTCGCGACTCAAAACTCGCCACACGCACAATTCTCCACATGCAAAACTCGCCACATACAAAACTAGGCTTACGCAAAACAAGCCACACATGCGAAACTCACCTCATGGAAAACTCGCCACACGCAAAACTTGCACACATGGAAAAATTGCCACATGCACAAAAGTTGCAACACAAGCAAAAGTTGCCTCACACACAACTTGCACATACTTAAAACGCACCACACATAAAACTCACCACGCGCAAAACTCGCCATGCGCAAAACGTGCTGCACACAACTTGCAACACTAACCTGTCACATGCAACTCGACACAAAAAGTTGGTACATGAATGTCGCCACACAAAACTCATCTCACAAAAGTCACTACATGCATGTCACCACACGCAACTCAACACACACAACCTGACACATGAAACTCGCCCTAAAACACACAAAAGTCTGGTATTATCCTTCAAAAATAAAAATCTGATTAATAAGCAGGCAAACTGCAAGAGCAACAAATGTAACATATAGGAAATATGGCAGCTGTCAGTCACATGACCTGTGTATTAGGTGTATGTGTGAGCTATTATATACTGCCAGGGGGGAGGGATTCCTGTTGGCTGAGGATTTATCAGGCTGCCAATAGCAACCAATCACAGCTCAGCTTCTATTTTGCTACAGTTAATTAATCTAAGCTCTGATTGGTTAATATAGGCAAAAAAGGACATTCTCAGTATAACAAAGCTTGTGTGTGGTAATAGCATGTCAGTTAGGGTGTGTTGATGGAAAGGTTGATGTCAGTCACATAACCTCTATGTGAGAGGATATAGAAACTGCCAGTTACAGACTATTTTTTATCACACTAATGCCTCATAAGAAAAGGAATTCCATGGCACGAATGTCAGCTGATGTGAAAAGAAAAGCTGCATTACGGGCCATTGAAAAATGTGAAGACCGAGAAACAAGGCTGACACACATGAGAACAGCAGCTGCTTCCTCAAGAGCCAATGAACTTTCTGAGCAGAGGAAAGTGAGGCTTGCAGACAAGAGAACAAGAGCTGCTTCCTCAAGGGCCAACGAAGTTTCTGAGGAGAGGGAAGCGAGGCTTGCAGACATGAAAACAAGAGCTGCTTCCTCAAGAGCCAATGAACTTAGTTTTTGCCTTTTGATAATTACATTTACTATTTGTTTTGTGGTTTTTGTGTCCAGAACAAATTTTTGTTAACTCATTCTATTTTGCTAACAGCAGTTAATAACCTGGGCGAAGCCGGGTAGTACAGCTAGTGTAACAATAAATGTGAAGTCTACAAGAAAGTCAGCAAAGCTTTAATTATGCTAGAATACTGTAATAAATGTAATATGAATATTTAACAAAATAACCTGCAAAAAGCATGAGGAGTAAAGCAGCCGAAGTAGAATAAAATGCACTCTTTATTGAAAACATGTAGCACAATAATAAAGCAATGTGTTAAAAGGAGATATTGAAACAGAGGTAGACTTCTCTGTGGGTGTCTTAATTAGAGACGTCTGATTGCCAACATCCAAAGTATTCAATATGGAAGTGATAAAACAAAAAATTGTAAATAGACATGTGTCAGAACAATTTACAAGCAAATGAGAATACTTAACAGATAAATATAAATCCTGGGGAAAAGACCTTAATGTTTCAATACAGATTTTAATAAGTAAGTAATATGATAATATCTTTATAACAGTAGACCAATTATCACAAAACATCTTATAGTAAAAATGAGACCTTTTTGAATCCAATAAAAATCCCAAAACAAATCAACAATACCTTGACCTGCTAGTCGAAATCCAGGACATAGCATCCTAATAGGAATAAGTCTATAGGATAAATCCTATAATCTAGGTGGGCAAGTATGCAGAAAACACCCACTGTCTGCAATCACACTCCTCTAATTTAAGCACCCACAGTGGAATCTATCTATGTCTTATCATCTCTTGTTAATGCATTTTTTTCATATTGTATTATGTGTTTTCAATAAAAAAAATATTTTATCCTACTCTGACTGTTCTCTCTTAGTCTCTTTTTGTAGGTTTTATATTTTCAGGAGAGCCTTTTGTCACAGATCCCAGGGAGGATACTTTTATCATCCCCATCACTCACATGTCACTAACCAGGGTTGTTTGGTTGCTAAAAAAAAAGGAAGAGAATGTCCAACTTCACCGAATCTGTAAAAAAGAGTTTTCTTTATTCACAAACTTTAAGCATAGAGGATACAGACTTCAGCACAAACCATATGGGTAAGAATCTCAACGCGTTTCTGGAGACTAAGCTCCCTTAACCATGACTCCCTTATCATCCACAACACTCACACCAACATGTCACTAACCAGGGTTGTTTGGTTGCTCCAGTTCTTTTCTGAAGGGGATTTATCTATATCCCACTTCCCAGTTCTGGTTTGGAACTTGCAGCTCTCTGGCGCCCCCCTGACCCTCAGGTCAGACAGGGTACTGCACCTAGGATAATTAGTGACTAGAAAGGCTGCCTTACTTTCTACTAGCTAATTGGCACACTGCTGCGAGGGTGATATAACTACTCCCACTCAGGCAGGAACAATATTTATCAATGCCATCCGTCGCTGCCAGTTATCCCCAAAAACGCAGGAAAATTTCTGCTGCCACCAGCTCCGATTTCTTAATTAATAACGGTTCCAGAGCCAACTCCAATTAGTAGCATAATTCACTTCAGAGGACATGACAGTACGTTATAGAGCAAGGAGAAACTAAGCTAGTAATTTTATATATTTTACTCGAAAAAGGTAGGCAGTGTTTACAAAAAGGTAAAAGGATATTATAAAAGAAGACAACTATCGTATGTGCAGACAATTACAAAAATAAAAAGGGATTAAAGTTGAAAAAACACTTACTGTTCCTTATGTCATTTCATAGCAGAACATGCGGTCTGGGGGAGGGGTGATACATCACGATGCATTACAGAGCATCTCTCAGCTGGCTTCCTGGTCAAAATTCAGTGAAAAATGAGTTCTAACGGTCTTATACCCCTTGGTTGTGACATCACTTAGTGGGCGGAGCTATGGAATGTACTCCTACTTTCTCAGAGGGACTCAAAGTTATGGAGCATTCATATCCACCCAAGCTCCACTCACATAGTGATGACGGAATTACCGTTGATCTTGTTTTTCTACTAGCATTCTATTAAGACCAAACATGACCTGGCTACTAAGAGTAAGCAGTAATTCGTTTCTCAGATACCAAGGGTACAGAAAATCGGAAAACACACTGGGTGATGGTCCGGCCGATACAGTTCCAGACCTAAGCTGCGCAATCATATTCCAGTTTAAGAGAACAAAGGGAAGGCTGTTATGATGCGGTGGTCTAGGAGCAACATGGAACGAGCTCTGAAGGAAGTGGTAACTGTACTGACCGCAGTCTCTAAGCTCAACACAACACTAGAAGCAGCCGTGGAATGATCCTAACTCTCCCTAGGCATCTCGTCACAGCCTAAGAGCTAACTACCCCTAAAGACAGAAGCAGGAAAACTATCTTGCCTCAGAGAAAATCCCCAAAGGATAGATTAGCCCCCCACAAATAATGACTGTGAGTGGAGAGGGAAAAGACATACACAGAATGAAACCAGGATGAGCACAGGAGGCCAGTCTAGCTTGATAGATAGGACAGGATGGAATACTGTGCGGTCAGTATAAAACACTACAAAAATCCACGCAGAGTTTACAAAAAATCTCCACACCTGACTAAAGGTGTGGAGGGTAAATCTGCTTCCCAGAGCTTCCAGCAAGACAGAATTAATTCATACTGATAAGCTGGACAAACATAGAAAGCACTGAACGGATAAGTCCACAATCTGTGAACAGAGCAAGTAAGAACTTAGCTTTGCTGAACTGGTCAGGAAAACAGGTAAATCCAAAGACATGTGAATCCAACCAGAAACCATTTACAAGTGGCACTAGCTGAAGGAACAGCCAGACCTAAATAGCCGAGCAGAAGAGAAGATAAGTGGAGGCAGCTGATGACAGCTAACTCCAAGGAGCAGCCACACCACTTGAAACCACAAGAGGGAGCCCAAGAGCAGAACTCACAAAAGTGCCACTTACAACCACCGGAGGGAGCCCAAGAGCGGAATTCACAACAGTACCCCCCCCCTTGAGGAGGGGTCACCGAACCCTCACCAGAGCCCCCAGGCCGATCAGGATGAGCCAAATGAAAAGCACGAACCAAATCGGCAGCATGGACATCGGAGGCAACAACCCAAGAATTATCCTCCTGGCCATAACCCCTCCACTTGACAAGATACTGAAGCCTCCGCCTCGAAAAACGAGAATCCAAAATCTTCTCAATCTCATATTCCAACTCTCCCTCAACCAACACCAGGGCAGGAGGGTCAACCGAGGGAACAACGGGCACCACGTATCTCCGCAACAAAGATCTGTGGAAAACATTATGAATGGCAAAAGAGGCTGGAAGAGCCAAATGAAACGACACCGGATTAATAATTTCAGAAATTTTATAAGGACCAATAAACCAAGGCTTAAACTTTGGGGACGAAACCTTCATAGGAACATGACGAGAAGACAACCAAACCAAATCCCCCACACGAAGCCGGGGACCAACACTCCGACGGCGGTTAGCAAAACGTTGAGCCCTTTCCTGAGACAACGTCAAATTGTCCACCACATGAGTCCAAATCTGCTGCAGCCTGTCCACCACAGAATCAACACCAGGACAATCAGAAGGCTCAACCTGCCCAGAAGAAAAGCGAGGATGAAAACCAAAATTACAAAAGAAAGCAGAAACCAAAGTAGCTGAACTAGCCCGATTATTAAGGGCAAACTCGGCCACAGGCAAGAAAGACACCCAATCATCCTGATCAGCAGACACAAAGCATCTCAAATAGGTCTCCAAGGTCTGATTAGTTCGCTCAGTTTGGCCATTAGTCTGAGGATGAAACGCCGAAGAAAAAGACAAATCAATGCCCATCCTAGCACAAAAGGACCGCCAAAATCTAGAGACAAACTGAGAACCTCTGTCAGACACAATATTTTCCGCAATGCCATGCAAACGAACCACATGCTGAAAAAACAATGGAACCATATCTGAGGAGGAAGGCAACTTAGGCAAAGGTACCAGATGGACCATTTTAGAGAACCGGTCACAAACAACCCAGATAACAGACATCTTCTGGGAAACAGGAAGATCCGAAATAAAATCCATGGAAATATGCGTCCAGGGCCTCTCAGGGACCGGCAAAGGCAAAAGCAACCCACTAGCGCAGGAACAGCAAGGCTTGGCTCGGGCACAAGTCCCACAGGATTGCACAAAAGCACGGACATTGCGCGACAAGGACGGCCACCAAAAGGACCTAGCAACCAAATCTCTGGTACCAAAAATCCCAGGATGACCAGCCAACACTGAACAATGAACCTCAGAAATTACCTTACTAGTCCATCTATCAGGAACAAACAGCTTCCCCACAGGACAGCGGTCAGGCCTATCAGCCTGAAATTCCTGAAGCACCCGCCACAAATCAGGAGAGATGGCAGAAAGAATCACCCCTTTTTTAAGAATGCCAAATGGCTCAAGGACTCCAGGAGAATCAGGCGAAAAACTCCTAGAGAGGGCATCAGCCTTAACATTCTTAGATCCCGGAAGATACGAGACCACAAAATCAAAACGGGAGAAAAACAGGGACCATCAAGCCTGTCTAGGATTAAGCCGCTTGGCCGACTCGAGGTAAATCAGATTCTTATGATCAGTAAAGACCACAACGCGGTGCCTAGCTCCCTCAAGCCAATGTCGCCACTCCTCAAACGCCCACTTCATAGCCAACAACTCCCGATTGCCGACATCATAATTGCGTTCCGCAGGCGAAAACTTTCTGGAAAAAAAAGCACACGGTTTCATCAAAGAACCATCAGACTCCCTCTGAGACAAAACGGCCCCTGCCCCAATCTCAGAAGCGTCGACCTCAACCTGAAAAGGAAGAGAAACATCCGGCTGACGCAAAACAGGGGCAGAAGTAAATCGGCGTTTAAGCTCCTGAAAGGCCTCAACAGCCGCAGAGGACCAATTCATCACATCCGCGCCTTTCTTCGTCAAATCAGTAAGGGGCTTAACCACACTGGAAAAGTTGGCAATGAAACGGCGATAGAAATTAGCAAAACCCAAAAATTTTTGAAGGCCCTTCTCAGAAGAGGACGCGGAGGAGCCAGAGATTTCGGCAGAGATGCAGACCTCACACGGATCACACGATCTCAGGTACCGAGTCCCTAATAGTGAACATTTCTTCCAGAACTCTGGGTACATCGGACTGTAGTGTCCTACAAAAAGGACTTTCCTTTTGTCCTACCTACCGCTATCGGACCTTTGACCTGGACATGGACCTGCATAGGTTCTTCAGGTCTTTAAGGTTAAAAGTATATTTTTCTGATCCACAGATTAGCGTGGTAAACACCCCACGAGCCCCTACAGCTCCCCAACTCCTATCAGCGGAAAGTTTAGGACTACGCACAAAGAGCCCATTCAGACCAATCAGGCCAATCATTACAATCACTCCAGTCCGATTCCAGCCTAATAATCAAACCAGCAGACAAAGGGGGGGCCCCTGTGATCATGGATAAGAGCGATTACTTAAAAGAAATTAAGAGACAGTTGGATAACACCACTATATACCAAAAATTGGATTCCAACCCCACTCAAGCTATTAGAAACAGAATCTCAGGCATACTACAGAAATACACGGCATTAGGGGTTCTAGACCTAAAAACTTGCAATTATCTCACCAATGACCATCCGGTTACCCCGGTATTCTACACACTTCCCAAAATTCACAAGAATCTTGAGCACCCCCCTGGGCGACCGATAGTGGCGGCCACTAACTCCATATTGTCCCCAATAGCAATTTTCCTGGAAAAAGTCCTAACCCCCCACATCCAGTCCACAAGATCGTTTCTGTTGGACACAGGGGCCTTCCTGGGAATAATACGGGACTTGGGTAGTGTACCAGCCAATGCCATCCTGGCATCTTTGGACGTAAAAGACCTATACACTTCCATACCACATGCGGAAGGTATCAACTCCATCAAAAAACTCCTATCCACCACAGGGACCCATAAACAACAAATTGACATGGTTGTGGAATTACTCACGTTGGTTCTGGATTCGAATCATTTCTTGTTCCAGGACGAATACTACACACAGATATGGGGGACCGCAATGGGCTCCAACGTGGCGCCCCCTACGCTAACTGCTACATGGCAGACTTTGAAGAGAGCGTCATCTACCCCGACCCACGTTTCCGAGACAACGTTTTACTCTGGAAACGTTACATAGACGACATATTTTGCGTCTGGGGCGGCACGTTGGAGTCCTTCCGGTCCTTTGTGGATTTTCTCAACACCGCTTGGCCCGGTATCTCCTTTACCATGGCCCATGACCTACACAGAATGAATTTTCTGGACACAATGGTCATCAAAAACCACGCAGGCAAATTAAGCACTGACATCCACATAAAAAACACAGACCGGAATAGCCTACTGCACTTTGAGAGCTTACACCCCCGAGCCATTAAAAAAGCGATTCCTAAATCCCAAATCCAGCGGGTAACCCGCATAGTTTCGGACAACAAGCTACGGATACAAAGAGTGACAGAAATGGAAGCTAAGTTTCAGGCACGAAGTTACCCTAACTCATTCCTCCAAGAATCCCGGACGCCTGGCCATAATAACAGAACAAAGACAAATAATCGTATTCCATTCGTCCATTCCTTTCACCCGTTCGCTTATATCCTCCATAAAAATATACGCCAGCACTGGCATTTACTCACAACCGCCCATCCCAATATTCCAGAGTTTAGAGAACCATTTCTCCCGTGTTTTAGAAGACCCCGGAATCTGAGAGATACATTGGTAAGAGCTGACGTAGGATCGGATAAAAAGGTACCCACACAACGGTTCCTTCAGAACCCTCGCCTCGGGACCTTCCCTTGTCTCCACTGCACCCAATGCAGCAATGTTCTCAAGGGTAGTTCATTCCACCATCCACGCTCAGGCAAATCCTTTCCAATTAAAAACTATTTCAACTGTGACTCGGCTTACGTGGTGTACCTTATCAAGTGCCCCTGTGGCATGCTTTATGTGGGAGAGACAACCCGGCCTATCCGGGAACGTATCTCTAAGCATAAGTCCACAATCAGGTGTGGCAACACGCTCTTACCCATCCCACAACACTTTATATCGAAAGGCCACAACATTTCTCAGCTAATGTTTCAGGTAATTGAGCAGGTCCCAGCGCCCAGACGGGGGGGAGACAGATTAGCCTCCCTGAAACGTACGGAGGCTTTTTGGATCCATACCCTGGATACTCTGCACCCCAAAGGTCTGAATAGGGATTATGACCTTGTCTCCTTTACCTAATCACATGTGGCCTTCTTTAATCAATTATGGGTTCCGTATTCTAAAGTACTCACAGTTGATAATTACATACACTTTGATCTAGGTGGTAACTGCTTTTTTTGTCATGTTTAAGTTTCTAACATATTTATCTGTTTTCCTAGAGCCGACTCTATTAACCACCATGTGAATAACCACCACTTCCACCTTATCAGCGCCGCTATCACTTTTTCCGTACCATCTGAGATTCTCCATCTGGTCCACGCACACAGTGCACACCTTGGAAAGTCCCGCCTCCCTCCTCGAGAGTCCCACTATTGCCCGGCTTGCTCCTGTCAATCCCAGGCCACAACATGCGGTCACTTCCGGTACGTCACTTCCAGTCCGGCCGGCGCGCACATAAGGTACGCCGATCTGGCGTCCCTTCACTCGGGCATTCTCTCCGACAGCGGTGGACACTGCATCCTAACCCGTTCCTCTACAGGTAACTCTCCAGCCTTACCTTCAGCCCCCTCTTGAAGGGGATATGACGCCACTGTCCCGGCAACCTAGCGGGGCTAGGATGCCACTTAGCATCATCCCTGACTTTAGCCCTTCTCCCTCCACAGCCTGCAGCCGTGCTATTCACCGAAGGCGGTCATTTCCTAAGGTACTGACACTCACCTAGGACCTTTCACACTATTGGCACTGGCATATTCCAGTATGGTAGTTCATATTGCGGGGTCTCTTCTCCCTCATTTTAGGGACAACCCAGGAATTCACCACGCTCACAGAGCTTATTCTCAGACACGTCTCAGTACGGTACGATCAGCGACACCTTATTTTCCTGTACTCTATTCACCACCAGGGGGGCTGCAACTGACTATTTGGCTCCTCATATTGTTGATTTTCTAATACCGATATATTGTGACCATATGACACATTGTATATACCTTTGTTTTTCCATTTTCTGTTCTTCTGTTTTTCTTTTTTCTGTTATTGATTTGTTCCACACCGTAGATATTTACAGTTGTATTTACAGATGTGTTTACGGATGTATTTATTATTTTTCTTTTTTGCAATATTGTAGTAGAAAAAAACCGGGCATTCTCTCTGACAGCGATGGACACCGTGTCCTAACCCGTTCCTCTACAGCCTGCAGCCGTGCTATTCACCGAAGGCGGTCATTTCCTACGCTCACAGAGCTTATTCTCAGACACGTCTCAGTACGTAACTGACGAAGGCCAGACCAGGCCGAAACGTTTTTCGTACTACGAAAAAAAAAACCCCTTCAGTTTGACTTAAGTTGAGTGCCGGGTTCTTTTTATCTACATGTATATGGCTTGGGAACCTACCCGTGCACCTAAGTAGCTGTGCTCACGTCTTTTGATTCTCTGGGTTGAATCCAGTCATGAATAGCTTGGACCTTAACAGGATCCATTTCTATAGGGAGGGAGAAAAAATAAAACCCCAAAAAAGAGACCTTCTGAACTCCGAATAGGCACTTAGACCCCTTCACAAACAAAGCATTATCACAAAGGATCTGGAACACCATCCTGACCTGCTTCACATGAGACTCCCAATCATCGGAAAAAATCAAAATATCATCCAAATATATGACCATGAATTTATCAAGATAATTGCGGAAAATATCATGCATGAAAGACTGGAACACAGATGGAGCATTAGAGAGCCCAAATGGCATCACAAGGTATTCAAAATGGCCTTCGGGCGTATTAAATGCAGTTTTCCATTCCTCACCCTGTTTAATACGAACAAGATTATATGCCCTTCGGAGGTCAATCTTAGTAAACCAACTAGCCTCCTTAATCTGAGCAAACAAATCAGTAAGCAAAGGCAAGGGGTATTGGAATTTGACCGTGATCTTATTAAGAAGACGATAATCAATACAGGGTCTCAAGGAGCCATCCTTCTTGGCAACAAAAAAGAATCCCGCTCCCAATGGTGACGAAGAGGGCCGAATATGCCCCTTCTCCAAAGACTCCTTAACATAACTCCGCATGGCGGCATGCTCTGGTACAGACAGATTGAAAAGTCGGCCCTTAGGGAACTTACAGCCAGGAATCAAGTCAATAGCACAATCACAGTCCCTATGTGGAGGAAGGGAACTGGACTTGGGCTCATCGAATACATCCTGGAAATCTGACAAAAATTCAGGAACATCAGAAGAGGGGAAAGAGGAAATTGACATTAAAGGAACGTCACTATGTACCCCTTGACAACCCCAACTAGTCACAGACATCGATTTCCAATCCAGCACTGGATTGTGTACTTGTAACCATGGGAAACCTAGCACAACAACATCATGTAAATTATGCAACACCAGAAAACGTCAATCTTCCTTATGTGCAGGAGTCATGCACATAGTCAGCTGAGTCCAATACTGAGGTTTATTCTTGGCCAATGGTGTAGCATCAATACCCCTCAAGGGTATGGGACTCTGCAAAGGCTGCAAAGAAAAACCACAGCGCCTAGCGAACTCTAAGTCCATTAAGTTCAGAGCAGCGCCCGAATCAACAAATGCCATGATGGAAAAAGATGACAATGAGCAAATCAGGGTCACAGACAGGAGAAACTTAGGCTGCACAGTACTAATGGTAACAGATCTAGCGACCCTCTTAATACGCTTAGGGCAATCAGAAATAGCATGAGTAGAATCACCACAGTAAAAACACAGCCCATTCTGACGTCTGTATCCCCTCTGTTCCGCTCTAGTCAAAATCCTATCACATTGCATGGCCTCAGGACTCTGCTCAGAGGCTACTGCCATATGGTGCACCACTTTGCGTTCGCGCAGGCGCCGATCAATCTGAATGGCTAGAGACATAGATTCGCTCAAACCAACAGGCGTGGGAAACCCCACCATAACATCTTTAAGGGCTTCAGAAAGACCCTTTCTGAAAATTGCTGCCAGAGCATCCTCATTCCATTTAGTAAGCACAGACTATTTTCGAAATTTCTGGCAGTATAATTCTGCCGCTTCCTGACCCTGACACAAGGCCAGCAGTGTTTTCTCAGCATGCTCTACAGAGTTAGGTTCGTCATACAATAATCCGAGCGATTGAAAAAATGCATCTACATTAAGCAATGCCGGATTCCCTGACTCAAGTGAGAATGCCCAGTCTTGAGGGTCGCCACGCAGTAGAGAAATAACTATCTTTACTTGCTGAATGGGATCACCAGAGGAACGGGGTTTAAGAGCAAAAAACAATTTGCAGTTATTTTTAAAGTTCAAAAACTTAGATCTATGCCCGTAAAACAAATCTGGAGTAGGAATTCTAGGCTCTAAGGCCGGAGTCTGAACCACATAATCTTGAATACTCTGTACTCGTGCAGCAAGGTGCTCCACACGAGAACATAAACTCTGAACATCCATGCCTGCATCCAAATCTCGAATCACCCAGAGATCAAGAGGAAGAAAAATGACCAAACAAACTAAAGAGAGAAAAAAAAATGGCTCAGAACTCTTTTTCTCTTCCTTCTTTTGAGAGGCAATGAGCACATTTTTGGGCCAGTTGTACTGTTATGGTCTGGTGATTAAGGAGCGACATGCGTCTAGCTCTGAGCAGGTGGCAACTATACTGACCGCAGTCCCTAAGCTCAACACAACACTAGAAGCAGCCGTGGAATGCTCCTAACACTGCCTATGCATCTCGTCACAGCCGGAGAACTAACTAACCCTAAAGATAGAAGCAGGAAAACTATCTTGCCTCAGAGAAAATTCCCAAAAGGATAGATAAGCCCCCCACAAATAATGACTGTGAGAGGAGAAGGAAATGACATACGTAGTATGAAACAAGATTTAGCACAGGAGGCCACTTCTAGCTAGATAGGAAAAAGTACAGGACAGAGCTCTGTGCGGTCAGTAAAAAAAAACTAGAAAAAGTCCACCGCAGAGAAATGCAAAAATCTCCACACCTGACTAAAGGTGTGGAGGGCAACTCTGCTGCCCAGTGCTTCCAGCCTAGCTGAATAGATCCATACTGATAAGTTGGACAAAAGAACAAAACATAGAAAGTGGAGAACCACAAGACAGCAACAAGAGAACTGCAAAAGAACAAGCAAGGACTTAGCTTTTGCTGAATTGGTCAGAGTGTCAGGAAAATCCTAAGAGCAAAGACTCCAGGCAGGAACAATGACAACTGGCATTGAGTGAGGGAAAAGGCCAGACTAATATAGCCGAGCCAGAAAGACGATCAGTGAAAACAGCTGCTGAAGCTAAATCCAAGAAGCAGCCATACCACTCAAAACCACAGGAGGGAGACAAAGAACGGAATTCACAACACTGAACAATAGCTTCTAGCCAATCAGCGCCAAAGGGGTTAATTTAAAATATCGATCACCACCCTGCACGCCATCTTTCTCTCAGATTTGGCATGCAGAGCGGTTGTCCAAGCCCCTCTGTCTGACCTGAGTGAAGGAATCCATTGGTTGCCAGTGTGATCAGCCCGGCGATCTCCTGCCCTCCTGTGCTGTGCTGATCTCCAGCTCCGTGCTCTGTGCTTGTGCTCTCTACTGCCATCTGCCTGCTGTGTGAGGCCTGTGATCACAGCAGCAGCAGCACCTCCCCCACCCCTTTCCCATCCCCCGTCCCTGTTCCAGTACCCCCACCCTACAATTGAATTTTTTGCACACTTTTTTGCACTTTTTTTCCTGTGCGCGGCATCCCGCACAGAGCATTCGTGCTCTTCCTGTGTCCGCAGCGCTCTGATCTGTATTGCTGCTGATCAGAGACTGCGCCACAGGACTTTTTTTTTAGCTAGTTAGCGTAGCGGACATTGCAGTCTAAGCGACGTCCGTTTTTTTTTTTTTAAATAGTAGTTAGTACAGTGTAGTTTTAGACATAACAAGGTAGCGTAGCCGGCGTCAGTGTTTGGTGACGTCGTTCCATCTCTGTTCCAGTACCCCCCTTCCCCCCTCCAATTCAATTTTTAGCCCACTTTTTTGAGCTTTTTTTTCCTGTGCGCGGCGCCCCGTGCAGAGCATTCGGCTCTTCCTGTCTGCAGCTCTTTGATCAGTATTGCTGCTGATCAGAGACTGCACCACAGGACTTTTTCTTTTTTTAGCTAGTTAGTGTAGCGGACTTCGCAGTCTAAGCGAAGTCCGATTTTTTTTACAAAAAAATAATAATAGTAGTTGGTACAGTGTAGTTTTAGACGTAGATTAGCTGGTGTCACAGCGTTAGTGACGACCGGTCTTCCGAGCCCTGCCGTGCGCCCAAACAGTGGTTTTCCCCCACATATGGGGTATCAGTGTATTCAGGAGAAATTGCACAACAAATTTTGTGGTCCATTGTCTCCTTTTACACTTGTGAAGATAAAAAAATTGTTGCTAAAAGATCATTTTGGGGGAAAAAAATGTGATTTTTTATTTTCACGCCTCTACATTCTAAACTTCTGTAAAGCACCTGGGGGTTCAAAGTGCTCACCACAGATCTAGATAAGTTCCGTGAACGGTTTAGGCTCATCAGGGGCTCTCCAAACGCGACATGGCGTTCAATCTCAATTCCAGCTAATTTTGGTTTGAAAAAGTAAAACGGCACTCCTTCCCTTCCGAGCCCTGCTTAGTGCCCAAACATATGGGGTATCAGTATATTCAGGAGAAATTGCACAACAATGTTAGTGGTGCATTTTCTCCTTTTATCCTTGTGAAAATAAAAAAAATTGTTGCTAAAAGATCATTGTGTGAAAAAAAAGTTAAATGTTCATTTTTTCCTTCCACATTCCGTTAATTCCTGTGAAGCACCTGAAGGGTTAATAAACTTCTTGAATGTGGTTTTGAGTACCTCGAGGGGTGTAGTTGTTAGAATGGTGTCACTTTTGGGTATTTTAAATCATATAAACCCCTCAAAGTGCCTTAAAATGTGATGTGGTGCCTAAAAAAGTGATTTTGTAAAGTTTGTTGAAAAAATTAGAAATTGCTGATTAAATTTTAACCCTTATAACTCCCTAACAAAAAAAAATTTGGTTCCAAAATTGTGCTGATGTAAAGTAGACATGTGGGAAATGTTATTTAATAACTAATTTGTGCGATATGAGTCTCTGATGCAAGGGTATAAAAATTCAAAGCTTGAAAATTGCTAAATTTTCAAAATTTTCACCAATTTTCCATTTTTTTCACAAATAAACGCAAGTAATATCAAAGAAATTTTGCCACTATCATAAAATACAATATTTCACGAGAAAACAGTGTCAGAATCACCAGGAGCCGTTGAAGCGTTTCAGAGTTATAACCTCATAAAGTAACAATGGCCAGAATTGTAAAAATTGGCCCTGTCACTTAGGTGAAAACAGGCTTCGGGGTAAAGGGGTTAAGCAAAATTATTCAGGAGGAATTGAATTCTTCTTGAATTTTGCATAAATAAACAAACATTCTCAAGAATGCAGTTTTTTTTTCTCCTCAGGATGGCCTTCATTATATTGAACTGTAGAGAGCTTTTAGGCTGCCTCCACTGCTCGCTCTTCCCTATATGGTTCTTGATGCTAGAAGCTGTGGTGTGGCGCTGGTGTCATTCACTCTTTCTATGTTCCCCCACCCTCCCATGATAATGACTTTGATCATGGTTATAATAATCACAAATTTGTCCTAAACTGAGAAACCAATTGGTACGTATATAATCAAAAACAACCAAGGCAGCGTAAATACACCGCTGACTAAATGAAGCCAACCAATAAAATTCATTAAAATATATCATTTATTGAATATACTTTTCAAAGGATCCAAATGACCATATTAATAATTTTCACGAACAAATACCCCAAATCTGAGAGGAACACACGGTCAAGACTCTAAGCATAGAGATCTTGTGGTATAATATGCACAGGAAACGGAAAAATGGACTAAATATGCAAACATATGTAAATATGGTACTAAAATACACAGCAATGTTCACTACTAGAGAGCAAGGACCAGAAAAAACACATAAAAGGTGCTGGACAGCATTCATAATCCATATACCTAATCTGTCTATAGTGTGATAGCGGCCTTGGGAAAGGTAATAATATGGGCTATCTCTTATGCATTTTTAGATATACTATGATTATGGGATTTGATTAGCTATCACACTATAGACGGATTAGGTAGATGGATGCTGTCCAGCACCTTTCATGTGTTTTTTTCTGGTCCTTGCTCTCTAGTAGTGAACATTGCTGTGTATTTTAGCAGCATATTTACATATGTTGGCATAGTTAGTCCATTTTTTCCTTTTCCTATGCATATTATACCACAAAATGCTTAGAGTCTTGACCAGGTGTTCCTTTCAGATTTGGGGTATTTGTTCGTGAAAATTATTAATGTGGTCATTTGGATCCTTTTAAAAGTTTATTCAATAAATGAAATATTTTAAAGAATTTTATTGGTTGGCTTCATTTAGTCAGCGGTGTCTTTACTGCTGCCTGGGTTGCTTAGATCATGGTTAGAAGATTGTGGAGACAGATATAGAAGCAGAGTTCTGGTGCTCCACTCACCTTCCAACAGCTTCTATAACCATGAATCCATGACATCTACAGAGGGCGGCACTGCAAGAAACTGTAGTAAGTAATTGCAGCGGTTCACCCTCGTGACATCCTGTTTCAGGGGTGGCGATGGACACTGCTGAGAAGAGAGTGCAGCACCACCCTAATGTAACATCCTGTTTGAGACTCCTCTCAAACCAAACAGCACAAGAAGTGCAATAAAAAAGATGTAGGGAGTAGCTAGGTAGGGAGAAGTGTATTTACAATAAAGCCAATAACAAAAGTGGTTAGGGTGTAATGATAGATATTTAGAAAGGACACTTTAGGCATTGGACTACCCTTTTAAGCTTTACATCCATAAGAACTTATGTATAGTGAAAATATATCAAAGAGAGCACAAAAATTAATGGCAATGTAATTGCGCTATTGTGATATATTCTAACAATCTGTCTACCAGAATATATTGTCCAGTATTAACACTTAGGCTATGGTCACATTATCAGTATGTGGTCAGCATTTCACATCAGTATTTTTAAGCCAAAACCTGGAGTGCAACAATCAGAGGAATAGCACGTTAGAAATACATCACCACTTCTGCTTTTTTCACCCACTTCTGGTTTTTGCTTACAAATACTGATGTGAAATACTGACCAAATACTGCTAGTGTGGCTACAGCCTAAGGTTGATGCTATCTCTAACAATACACTTACAGTGCGGTCCCCAATGAGACTATACTGCTTTGATTAGTTGTCATTTTATTAATAATTCTTGTCGCTCACTAGGGGTCATAGAGTATACTCTAAAGTACTAACAAATGTTACATCTTAGTACTGCCTTTAAATAGAGTTTTGATGACATTCATGTGGTTAAATGAAAATATTTTTTTTTCCCCAAGGATTTTGCAATTGTCTGATCCATCTTCATATCATAATGCATGAGTGCTGTTTGTTTTCTATTATTTAACTTATGTGCACTCTTCGAAAAAGTTATATTGGTTTTCCAGACGAGGTAGATTTATTGCACAATTCACACTGAGAATTCAAAGCGAAACAAAGCATATAAGAGTTGAAATAAAATGCCATTTACAAGTATGGGACAAAATGCAATACTACTAACATAATATCACCCTTCCATAGATCTCTAACCAAATCTTCAGCTACCTTCCCACACAGAATCTTTGGTCCTCAAGATGTCCTTCTTTGCTGTCTGCTTGACTGTCCTCACACAACTATCTTCTAAGCTTTCTCATTTTCTACTGAAATTTGTCAAATTCTTTCTCACCTTTGAAAACTTTAATGCAACTTGAACAACTATTTCTTCAGGATAATGTACTATTTGGAATAAAGCTGCGGCCTGCATATCAGCAACTACCAAACCTGCTTTACTTCTTCTTGTAGATTATAAACCTTCACTGGCACAAAGCTTTCTCACAAAGTATCAGTTTGTAACTTTGCTTTAGTTATTCTTGTTTTGTATCTTCTGTTTTGTTAAATGAAGGTTATGCACTGAAGTCACATATACAGAGACCTAAATTTGAGGATGCTTTAAAATAAAACTAAAGTGTTTATCCACTATCCCGACCACCCATTCTCAATTGCTATATTCCCCGACAGAAAATAACAACAGGCTATATTTGCCTCCATTGTCAGTGCCAAGTCTGGTCTTCCAGGGTTCTCATGACTTTGAGCCCTGCGTCCAATCAGTTGAGACTTCACACTCATTCCTTTACATTATTAGCATTCATATTTCAACTCTTCAAGGTGTCAATTTCGTCTGAAGGAAGTAAGAGTGAAGCGGTCATTGAGTGGTTTTAGGGAACGCAATAAAGTGCATAGCAAAATCATGTGAGTCTTGAGAGACTTGGCACCAAGTTGCTCACGTCTTTCCAGTGCAGGATGTGAGCATAGACTGTTTTTATTTTATATGGGAAAATATAGCAAATGAAACGTGTTTGAGTAGTGTACCACCTCTTTACCCAGATTTTTGGACTTGCTGTGAATTTGTTGTAAATTTCTTGAAGATTTTTTTTTGCAACAGATTTTACTTATTTACTTATTACATTGTAAACTGTATAATCCCTGGAAACTCTGCACAAAAAATACTTCAAAATTTGCAGACAATCATCACGTTTTCAATTGCCCTATTGTTCTCTGTTTCGGAGATGCTGCTATTTATAGTACATCATACATTTCGTTTGCTTTATGAAAATTCAAAATAAAAATTAGATCTTAAAAATAATATACAAACTAGTTAGTTGTTGGTTCAGAAAAAGGATTATGGTTTGAACACCACTGAATTCATCTGAACACAGAGTCTGTTCATACAATGGAAATTATAATTTGCTTTCTAAATCTAAGGATCTGTGTAAATAAAGAAGAGCAATAAAATATTTCTGCAGCCTTGAAGGCTATGTACCTAATAGTAATCCGCTATGCTGACAAAACAGCAATAACATCAGATTTACAGAGAGAAATGGAGTTACTCAAATTAAAGATTTATTATCTCTCTGAAAACAAAACCACAGAGCTCCTGACAGATCAGAATCAGTAGAAATTTGATGCACACAAATCTCAGAAGTAAGACATTTCATTTTACAAGAATGCCATCTGTGCAACAACCTTTGGAGGTTTGTCAGGTCACTGTGAATAAGAAGTTTTAAGCTTCCACCCTGTCATCCTTGGTTGCAGCATAAATAGGTGTGTCAATGATAATCGATGTATTTTCATTACACTGAATACATTTGTTTTAAAAATTCAATATTCATAAATTTAGATGAATTTCTCTTTACTTTCACACTTTATGTGAGATGCAATGAATTATCATTAGGAACCAGCTTTGAAAAGCAGTATATTTTTCAGATATTTTTTCTATTCTGTATTTATACATTAGTATACGGAATTAAATCTACAAATTTTCTGTTCAATAACTTTCCAAAGTCCAAAGTAATCTAATTTAGTATTTAACGTGAACCTGGTAAAAGAGTCCTACGTAGTGATGGGTGAGCAGTAAAATGCTCGGGTGCTCATTGCTCGGTTCGAGCAAATTGGAATACTCGGTACTCGACCCGAGCAACAAGCCCAATGTAAGTCTGTAGGAGCATTTTTGCCGCAATCCCCTCGAAGGTCCTTTAAGGGTCTAAAAACGTCAGAAATTGATGGGAATAGTGCTCAAATGACACATAAACATCATGGGGAAGAATCCTGGAAGCATTTTTGACTCCTGGGTCACAGCTGTGTCCAATGTTGCCAAAGTGCCATGCCACTTTGACAGGCGCACACTAAAACAAAAACAAAATGGGTTTTCATGGAAAATATGTTAGGTAACATCCTTTCCAGGGTAATAATTTGTAGATAAGGCAAAATAAAGACTACCCAAAAAAAGTACCTCCATCTCTTTGGCTATGTTCACACGTAGCGTTTTTTATGTGTTTTTCAACTTTAGCATTGCTTTCAACCAATACAAATACATTCACTGGGAAAAGTTATTTTAACATTTATCAACCTTAGCTGGCCATGTGGTGTCAGACATATCTTGTTTCATTTATAAAGGCGGGACTCTTAAAGTCACAAAGCCTATTTTTATAGTGGCATCAGGTGGCATTAAAATTCTTAAACTGCCACTATTATACAGTGGATACACCTATGCCAAAAATTAGGATGCACCCCAATACCACTTTCATGAGATGTACAGGAGGGCCTCCTGAAAAAATGGTCCCATTACAAGAAAGTGGGTCTCCCATAGTGTTTGCCTATGCATTGAATGCAAGGTCTGCTATGCCGCAAAGTTACAGACACCCCAATAAGCCTTTGAACCCACGTACTGGATGGCCACAGGAGAACCAAGTTCACATTATTCATTTGGTATTGTCATACTGTTTGCCTATGCATTGAATGCAAGGCCTGCCCTGCAGCAAAGTTACATGCACCCCAATAAGCCTTTGAGCCTAAGTACTGGATGGCCACAGGAAAACCTAGTTCACATTATTCATTTGCTAGTGCCATACTGTTTGCGTATGCATTGAATGCAAGGCCTGCCCTGCTCCAAAATTACACGCACACCAATAAGCCTTTGAAACCACATACTGGATGGCCAGAAAACCAAGTTCACATTATTCATTTGGTACTGCCATATTGTTTGAATATGCATTAAATGCAAGACCTGCCCTGCGCCAAAGTTACAAGCACCCCAATAAACCTTTGAGCCCACGTACTGTATGGCCCCAGGAAAACCAAGTTCACATTATTCATTTGGTTCTGCCATACTGTTAGCCCATGCATTGAATGCAAGGCCTGCCCTGCCCCAAAGTTACATGCACCCCAACTAGCCTTGGACGAGACATAAAGGTAGGCCTCCTGAAAACAGTGTTCTTATTATTAGGAAGTGGGACTCCCATAGTGTTTGCCTATACAGTGAATGCAAGGCCTGCAAAAAATTAGGAGGCACTCCAATGCACCTTGAAAAAGATATGGAGGAGGGACTAATAAAAAAATGTTCCTATTATAAAGGAGCAGATCTCCCATACTTGGAATGCCCATACACTAAGTGTATGGGCTGACAAACATTTCCCCCTTGAGGTTACGCATTTTTAAAAAAAATTATTTACAGACATCATAAACACCCTTGCAAAAAATAGAGCGGATGTAGCATCACGGAACAAGTTCACCCTGGTGTTCAAGTGGTGGTGGATGAGGAGGATGAGGAGAAGGAGAAGGATAACACCAAATAGCCAAAATCAGGAAGCGTATACCCATTTGTGGGTGTGAAGAGGTGCATGGGAATACACCTCCCAAAAAAAGACAATTTATTAGAGGTTATGTTTTGCTGTTATCATTCGTGGTGTACAAAAGTCTGGCCCAATCCAGCCCTTGTTCATTTTTATAACAGTCAGCCGGTAAGCATTTTCAGTTGACAGGCGGATAAGCTTATCAGTTATAATTCCACTAGCCGCACTAAAAACCAAGAGGGACAGGAGGACATGGTGTTTAGTGATGCACAAAACTCAGAGCAGTCACTACCACAAGAACATGACAGTGGGGAATGGACAATCTGAGATAAGGAAGAAGATGATGATGAGATACAGTTGTCGCTAAGTCTTATTGTTATTAAGTAATGAAGTCAAGAGTACCGGAGTGCGGCGGTGGAATACGAGATGGTGTATGATGTCACAGACCCAACCTAGGAAGATGGCATACAGAGTGAGGCCAACAGCACTGAGGGGGAGAAGTCAGCAGCACAGAAACAGACAGGAAAAGGCAATGGGGAGACCTGAGAAAGAAGGTGGGAAACTGTTCCACAGAGCACTGACACTAAATTTCTTCATTAAAGAGTCAACAGGCTGCTTGCCGAGGAAATGTTGCCATTTAGGATGGTAGACACAGAAGATTACCTGGCCGACCAAGCCAGCATACTCCTTATTCCTCAGCGACTTTCAACTATTGGGTTTCAAACCTGGACATTTGACATGAGCTGTCACTCTATGACTTGGAGGTGTTGTGCTGCCCTGCCGCTAGCATCTTGTCAGAGTGGGTTTTTAGAGACCCCAGTGGTGTTATAACAGACAGACACATTTGTTTGTTAATGGAGAATGCTCACTCACTCACTCTCATAAAAATGAACAAAACTTGGATTATCCCACATCTTTTCACACCACCAGATGACAGCAGCACATAAAGTGTTTATAATATTCAATATTTTAACTCCTTTCTGCCATTTGACAGAATAGGACGTCCGATGGCAGAACCCCCGCTTTGATGCGGGCTATTTTGAGCAACTGACTTGAGCCTGCAATAGAGGTGGGTGGAATCGCGATCCACCTGTGCCTATTAACTAGTTAAATGCTGCTGTCCAACTCTGACAGCGGCATTTAACACGCGCTTCCAGTTATCGGGCTAAAAATGTGTGCACCACTGACCCCGTCACGTGATTGGGGGTCAGTGATGCATTGGCATGACAACCAGAGGTCTCCTGAAGACCTCTATGGTTGTTGATGCCAGATTGCTGTGGTCAGCGCTCATAGCAATGCTGTAAATCAGCTATGTAGGAGCGATCTGAGCATTGTTCCTATGTAGCCGATCAGGCTATGCCAGCTTCTAGCCTCACATGGATGCTATTACAGTATGGCAAAAGTAAAAAGAAATGCTTTTAAAAATGTGAAAAAAATAAAGAAAATATAAAAGTTCAAATCACCCCCCCTTTCGCCCATTCAATGTAAAACAATAAAAAAACAAACATACACATATTTGGTATTGCCAAGTTCAGAATCACCTGATCTATCAATAAAAAATGGATTAACCTGATTGCTAAACGGCATAGCGAGAAAAAAATTCAAACCGCTAGAATTACTTTTTTGGTCGCTGTGACATTACAATAAAATGCAATAACGGGCAATCAGAAGAACATATCTACACCAAAATAGTATCATTAACAACGACAGCTTGGCACGCAAAAAATAAGCCCTCATCAGACCCGAGATCACGAAAAATAGAGACGCTATGGGTCTTGGAATATTGCGCAATTATTATTATTTTTTTTGCAAAAAAAATAAAAAATAACCTAGACATATTTGGTGTCTATGAACTTGGCCAGGTCAGTTTTAGCATTTAGTGAACCTAGCAAAAAAGCCAAACAAAAAAACAGTGTGGGATTGCACTTTTTTGCCATTTCACAGCACTTGTCATTTTTTTCCCGTTTTCTAGTACAAGACATGGTAAAACCAATGGTGCCGTTCATAAGTACAACTCGTAAAAAATGAGCCCTCATATGTCCATATTGATGGAAAAATAAAAAAGTTATGGCTCTGGGAACGAGGGGAGTGGAAAATGAAAACCAAAAAAAGCTCTGGTCATTAAAGGGTTAATTAGGCCTTTCAAGGTCTATGGATGACCCTCCTCATAATTTCTGTCTGGCTTTTCAATTTCTGCAAAGCCTTTTTGATTATTTAAGTACATCAACTACATTTTTTAAATATTTTCATTCAAATTTTTTTTTAGGAATTCAATAGCTCATCCATACAGTTTAACACAGTTATTGTTGCATTACAGTGGTATGTAAAACTGACAAAAAGCGCTGAAAAATATTTCAGGATTTGAATACTCATCCATAAAGTATTACATGCTTTCTGTCACATTTTGGTAGTATTTAACAGTACAAAAAGCATTTGAAAATTTTGCTTGTTTGTTCACATTTCTTATCCATACACATTTCCATTTTCAGGGGTACGTTTTTGCGATATATAACGCGGTTTAACTAGGGATTTGTACAGAGGCAGTATAATGCTCTCATCATGTGTATCCAGACCTCTTTTAATGCACCCCATGATCCTGTTTGCCTTGGCAGCTGCTGCCTGGCACTGGCTGCTTCAGGTAAGTTTATCATTAACTAGGATCCCCAAGTCCTTCTCACTGTCAGATTTACCCCGTGGTTTCCCGTTCAGTGTGTAATGGTGATATTGATCCCTTCTTCCCATGTGTATAACCTTACATTTATCATTGTTAAACCTCATCTGCCACCTTTCAGCCCAAGTTTCCAACTTATCCAGATCCATCTGTAGCAGAATACTATCTTCTCTTGTATTAACTGCTTTACATAGTTTTGTATCATCTGCAAATATCGATATTTTACTGTGTAAACCTTCTACCAGATCATTAATGAATATGTTGAAGAGAACAGGTCCCAATACCGACCCCTGCAGTACCCCACTGGTCACAGCGACCCAGTTAGAGACTATACCATTTATAACCACCCTCTGCTTTCTATCACTAAGCCAGTTACTAACCCATTTACACACATTTTCCCCCAGACCAAGCATTCTCATTTTGTGTACCAACCTCTCGTGCAGCACGGTATCAAACGCTTTGGAAAAGTCGAGATATACCACGTCCAATGACTCACCGTTGTCCAGCCTATAGCTTACCTCTTCATAAAAACTGATTAGATTGGTTTGACAGGAGCGATTTCTCTTAAACCCATGCTGATATGGAGTTAAACAGTTATTCTCATTGAGATAATCCAGAATAACATCCCTCAGAAACCCTTCAAATATTTTACCAACAATAGAGGTTAGACTTACTGGCCTATAATTTCCAGGTTCACTTTTAGAGCCCTTTTTGAATATTGGCACCACATTTGCTATGCGCCAGTCCTGCGGAACAGACTGCGGAACATTACTTAGTTCTCTTAGTACTCGTGGGTGTATGCCATCCGGACCCGGAGATTTATCTATTTTAATCTTATTTAGCCGTTTTCGCACCTCTTCTTGGGTTAGATTGGTGACCCTTAATATAGGGTTTTCATTGTTTCTTGGGATTTCACCTAGCATTTCATTTTCCACCGTGAATACCGTGGAGATGATGTTTAATATGTTAGCTTTTTCCTCGTCATCTACAACCATTCTTTCCTCACTATTTTTTAAGGGGCCTACATTTTCAGTTTTTATTCTTTTACTATTGATATAGTTGAAGAACAGTTTGGGGTTAGTTTTACTCTCCTTAGCAATGTGCTTCTCTGTTTCCTTTTTGGCAGCTTTAATTAGTTTTATAGATAAAGTATTTTTCTCCCTATAGTTTTTTAGAGCTTCAATGGTGCCATCCTGCTTTAGTAGTGCAAATGCTTTCTTTTTACTGTTAATTGTCTGTCTTACTTCTTTGTTTAGCCACATTGGGTTTTTCCTATTTCTAGTCCTTTTATTCCCACAAGGTATAAACCGCTTACAGTGCCTATTTAGGATGTTCTTAAACATTTTCCATTTAGTATCTGTATTCTTATTTCTGAGGATATTGTCCCAGTCTACCAGATTAAGGGCATCTCTAAGCTGGTCAAACTTTGCCTTCCTAAAGTTCAGTGTTTTTGTGACTCCCTGACAAGTCCCCCTAGTGAAAGACAGGTGAAACTGTACAATATTGTGGTCGCTATTTCCTAGATGCCCGACCACCTGCAGATTTGTTATTCTGTCAGGTCTATTAGATAGTATTAGGTCTAAAAGTGCTGCTCCTCTGGTTGGATTCTGCACCAATTGTGAAAGATAATTTTTCTTGGTTATTAGCAGAAACCTGTTGCCTTTATGGGTTTCACAGATTTCTGTTTCCCAGTTAATATCCGGGTAGTTAAAATCCCCCATAACCAGGACCTCATTATGGGTTGCAACATCATCTATCTGCTTTAGAAGTAGACTTTCCATGATTTCTGTTATATTTGGGGGTTTGTAACAGACCCCAATGAGCATTTTGTTACCATTTTTCCCTCCATGAATTTCGACCCATATGGACTCGACATCCTCATTCCCTTTGCTAATATCCTCCCTTAAAATGGACTTTAGACAAGACTTTACATAGAGACAAACCCCTCCTCCTCTCCGATTTTTACGATCCTTTCTAAACAGACTGTAAACCTGTAAGTTAATTTGATTAGCTTCTATGAAGAGGTAAGTTCCGGACTGGACAAAGGGAACCCAGTGGATGTAGTGTATATGGACTTTTCAAAAGCTTTTGATACAGTGCCACACAAAAGGTTGATACATAAAATGAGAATAATGGGGATAGGGGAAAATATGTGTAAGTGGGTTGAGAGCTGGCTCAGGGATAGGAAACAAAGGGTGGTTATTAATGGAGCACACTCAGACTGGGTAGCGGTTAGCAGTGGGGTACCACAGGGGTCAGTATTGGGCCCTCTTCTTTTTAACATATTTATTAATGACCTTGTAGGGGGCATTCAGAGTAGAATTTCAATATTTGCAGATGACACTAAACTCTGCAGGGTAATCAATATAGAGGAGGACAATTTTATATTACAAGATGATTTATGTAAACTAGAAGCTTGGGCTGAGAAATGGCAAATGAGCTTTAATGGGGATAAATGTAAGGTCATGTACTTGGGTAGAAGTAATAAGATGTATAATTATGTGCTTAATTCTAAAACTCTGGGCAAAACCGTCAATGAAAAAGACCTGGGTGTATGGGTGGATGACAAACTCATATTCAGTGGCCAGTGTCAGGCAGCTGCTACAAAGGCAAATAAAATAATGGGATGCATTAAAAGAAGCATAGATGCTCATGAGGAGAGCATAATTTTACCTCTATACAAGTCACTAGTTCTACCACACTTAGAATACTGTGCACAGTTCTGGTCTCCGGTGTATATGTTCTGAATTTATTGAAAGAATCTTTTCGTGTCTTCATGCTGATTTATATATATATATCGTCTATCCTTTTTAAATGTTGCCTTGTATGCAAGTCAGCAAGTCATTATACAGGAAAAATGTTTCTTAACATTTTTTTCCTGTAAAATGCAATTTCTCATCAGTCTTGAATGTTTCATAGTAACTCCTTAAAGTGGAGTAAAAGTGTGACACCGTTGTTCTCAGCAGGGATCTGGGAGTCAGAGATGCTTCCAGGGGTCTTCCCCGTGTTCTCCTTCCATTAAGCACTTTTTTTATCCATTTGAACATTTTCACTGCACCCCAGACATCTTTGTGTTGGTCTGCCGGAAAAAAGCTCATCTATTCCATTAACTCCTATTATACTCATTATTACCCTAAACGAGCATGCGAGTATTAGGAATTGTTTGGTTTGAGCAACGAGCACCAGAGCATTTTAGTGCTAGCTCATCTCTATTTAAATCTTAATAAAAACTAGTTTAGGATGATAAGTGACACATCACTGAAATCTATGTTTCAGCCCCTATGTCCTGCTGTCTTCAGATTAAATTTCAAACCTGTTGATTGATTCCTTTTAAATATAATAGAACAATATTGCACATGTGAGTAAAAAAAGAAAAGTTTAAAGTTTACTATTAAAATGAAGCAATAATAGACAAACTGAAAGTATTATTGTCATTTTACCATTCAGTATTTCCTGGACAGATTGAGAGAGAGCTCAGCTGCCCTATAGAATCAGGGCTATGCTGAGCTGTCGGTATTTTGCGTGGCAGCTCAGCAGCCCAATCTGGAGCAAGGGCATGCTGAGCTGTTAACATTGTGAGTGACAGATCAGCGGTCCAATCTGAGGCAAGGACATGTTGAACTGTTAGTACTGTGAGGGACAGTCAAGCTGCCAATTATGGCAGCAGAGTGCTGGGTTTCTTCCAGGTGTCTTCCATTCTGCAATATTACCTGGCAATTTAGCTTGCTACCAGTGTCTATTACTGCCAGTTGTAGCTTTAGCTCAGTGGTGTGTGTTTGCCTTGTTTTCCAGTGTTATATTTCTGATCATTTGCTGCCCAACCCTGGACATTGTCTTTGACCATCTATTTGCCTAGTCCCTTTGCATTGATCCTCTGCATTCCAGGAATTCTGACCTCGAACTGTAACCTGACTACGCCTTTGTCTTACCCCTCTATTGATATCTAACCCCGGTCCTTAACTACACTGTCTCACGTCTTGTCAGTGAGTAGTGACTTACCGTCATATGTGTGACTCAACATAAAATTACGACTGGCCATATACTTTTTTTAACCCACTAGTATAAATCCATTTCTTATTCTTTGCAATCAGGTGGCAAATCTGACCTAGAGGATCCAGGATATAGCAAAGGAGCATCAGTTCCTATAATCTGTCCAATTACCTGGGTTGGAACCAATGGAAGTTGATGCTGCCAACTCTCGGGCCATTGAGAAGAAACATTTTCACCATTTCAAACTCTGCCTCTTCTGTGGTGGTACTGGATTTTTCTTAAGGACTGCTCAATACTTTCTCAAGCAAGCAAGTTGTTGAGAAGCACCTAAGTCTGGGTGATTGAAGAGAAGGTCACCCAGACTTCTAGGTGCATTTTTACTCCTCATATAAAGTACTGCTTAATATGAGTTTGTTCTTCAAATGTCAGGTATTGCCAGCATTAGCTTTTATTGTCTAGGTCTGAATGTACCCCAATGGAAGATTATGTGAACAAACATTTACAGAAAGGTCACATGCATTCTTTCACCTGGCTTGTAGCTGCTTGCTTTTTCTTTGTTAAAAAGAAAGATGGGGGGGTCTCCATTTTTGCTTCGATTTCTGTGAATTGCGGTTAAGAATAGTTATGGGTGAACCTGAACAATAAAGTTTGGTGTCAGTACTGAACACTTACTGTTCGGTCTCAGACCTCGAACACGAACTTCTCCAGGAAGTCGATGTTACTGTTCAGGTTCGGCACCCCAAACATCGGGTGTTTCCCCGCTGTAATTTTCTTGACACCATGACAAACACCGGCTTCTCTGACTTGCGATAAACTTATTACTGCTGGTCAGAGCACCAATAGCTATGACCAGCGGTAAAAAGTTCACCACTGGTAACAGAGGCGTCAGCTGATGGGAGTACTATTCCCATCAGCCTACGCCTGCTGCTAATTACAGCGTATAAACAAATAAACTATAAATACATATGTTTTTTTAAAAAAATGATGTGGGTCGTTCTATTCTTGAAAACCAGCTTGGCAAAACTGACAGCTGCGGCCTGCAGGTGTCAGCTTTATCAAGAATAGAGGGGTCCTCACTCCATTTAAAAAAAAATATTTAAATCAATAATTTTAAAAAAGTTTTTTCACAATAAGTCTAGCTAAAGCAGACAGCTGGGGGCTGGTATTCTCAGGCTGGTAAGGGACAATGGAAATAGCCTCCCAGTGGAAAAGTAGAAGTCTGCAGCTGCCCCAGAAAAGGTCAATCTATTGGATGGGCCTATAGTCATATGGTCAGTATAAAACACCCATAATAAAGTCCTTTGATTGAAATAAAAATTCACACTGTTTATGAATGAATTTAAAAATAAAAAACACAGTTATACTCACCTCATGCCCATATAACTGAAGCCTTGGTCCCCTGTAAAAAATAGAAAATAATAAACAACAACACAAGTACTCACATAACACCCAATCCATTGAAGCCCTGCTCTCCTGTAAAAAAACAAATATCAAAAACGCAATACCCCTCACATTTCCAACATACTGTCCCATTCTGTAATCCATGTCTGCAATAATTGGTTTTCAACCTAGATGGTGCCAAGATGCGACAGTCCAGCCTGAAAACCACGGGAGAATGAGCTGCTGTGAGAGCAGTATCAGTGACTTGCAGTGACATTATCAAAGTTACTGCTTGTCACTGAGGCTGTATTTTCAGCTCAATTCAGTGTGAGCTGGGAAATTTCTCATGGTGAACTGCAGTGAACTCACTAAGCTAAGTGCTGCACCATGAGATTTTTTTCCGCAGTTCTTGCGGTGATCTCACTGAGGTCACTGCAGTTCACCGGCCTGGCTCACACTGAAATAAGCTGGAAATGCAGCCTTATAGACTTACATGACAGCGTGGCCAAACAGATGTTTGGCCCTCCCGCATTCATCTCAGTGGGGTTCGGATACTGTTCTGGTACACAATCAAACTTATGTTAACTGTTCTACCGATCCTGCCAGATCCGAAAACCCAGGGGTTTGCCCAGCACTAGTTAAGAATACATACCCACTTCCATTCATCCCTGGCCTATGTAATCAAATTATGGAGGCTAAATGGTTTTCTAAACTTGATCTTAGAGGGAGTTATAACTTGATATGCATCTGAAAAAGTGATCAGTGAATAACCGTATTTTTAATGTCGGAACGTATATTTGAAAATCTTGTCATGACTTAACCAATGCAACAGCAGTATTTCCAAACTTTACGAATGATATATTTTCTGATTGCATTGGAAGGTTTATTGTAGCATATCTATAAATATGTCCGCATTGAATTTCAAAAACTGAGAGAGATTCATTGTTTACTAAATTGGAGAAATGTACTTTTTCTGTACAATAAATATTGTTCTTGGTGTTCATTGTATCGGTTGAATGGATTAAGATGGATCTTGGGAAGGTGCAGGCCATAAATGATTGGGTTCAACCTTCTGACCTTAAAGTGATGCAACAATTCCTATGATTCAGGGTTTTTTCACAGATCACCAAACCTCTTACTGATCTCACCCATATAGGTGTGGATAACCAGATGCTATTGGGGCTTGAAAAAATTGAAACAGTGTTTTATGTCTGCTCCAGTATTAATCCAACCTAATTTCATGGACCCATTCATTGTGGAGGTCAATACTTTGAATGTCGGGGTAAGGGCTTTGTTATTTCAAGGTTCCAAAACTCTGACTAACTTGCAGCCATTTTCATTTTTTTCTAGTAAATTTTTGCTTTCTGAAAGAAATTATGATGTTCGGAATTATAAGCTTCTCCCTGTCAAATTAGCTTTTGAAGACATTTTTTGGAAGTTCATCATGTCACTGTGGTGACGGATCATACAGTAAGAATTTACCCTTTATTGAATCAGCCAAATGGTTAACCCTAAGACAAGAAAGATGGTCCTTATGCTTTTCTAGATTTAATTTTTCTATCACGATCAGGCCAGCGTTTTAAGTATGTGTGGGCTGATGTTTTATTAAGCAGCCTTGTTTCAGTTTCTCCTTCAGAACCTCCATCCTTTCTTAGGTTGTAGTGGTTTCCATGTTATACTTAAAGTTGGAAATGGAGATACGTAAAGTCCATTCTTTTGCTCCTTCCACTACCACAGGATGCAAATTATTTGTACCTGTGTACCTAAGATTGTGTATTTTACAAAAGGTTCATGATCCTGTCTAGGCTGGCTCTCTTGGTGGCTATCAATATGTAATGATATTAGAGATTTCGTTGATGCCTGTAAAGTTTGTGTACTCACTAAAGTCTGTCATAATCAGCCGGCAAGGGAATTGGCTCCATTGCCAATTCCAGAAAAACTGTTCACACTTTTGTTCATGGATTTCATCACGGTTTTGGTTTTGTATGTTGGGAAAACGGTTATTTGTGTGGTGGTTGACCAATTCAGCAGATAGGCTCATTTCTGGCACCTTCCCCTCTGCGTTCAAACATGCCACAATCACGCCTATCCTTAAAAAGCCAACCCTCGATCCAACTGCTATGTCCAGCTATCGCCCAATATCGCTGCTTCCATTTGCTTCCAAACTCCTGGAGCAGCACGTCCATGCTGAACTCTCCTCCCACCTCTCATCTAACTTGTTGTACGACAATCTACAATCTGGTTTCCGCCCCCATCACTCAACTGAGACGGCCCTGACCAAAATCACTAACGACCTACTTACCGCCAAAGCTACTGGACAATACTCTGTACTCCTCCTTCTAGACCTGTCCTCTGCTTTCGACACAGTTGACCACTGCCTCCTACTGCAGATGCTCTCCTCCTTTGGCATCAAAGATCTCGCCCTATCCTGGATCGCCTCGTACCTTTCCAACTGCACATTCAGCGTCTCCCACTCCCATACTGTCTCCTCATCCCACCCTCTCGCTGTTGGAGTCCCCCAAGGCTCTGTTCTAGGACCCCTACTCTTCTCAATCTATACACTTGGCTTGGGACAACTCATAAAGTCCCATGGATTCCAGTACCACCTCTATGCTGACGACACTCAGATCTACCTCTCTGGCCCAGACGTCACCGCTCTGCTGTCCAGAATCCCAGAGTGCCTATCAGCCATATCCTCCTTCTTCTCCTCTCGCTTCCTCAAACTCAATGTGGACAAATCTGAACTCATCATCTTTCCTCCATCCCACAAATCTTCCTTACCTGACCTATCTATCGCAGTCAATGACATCATGCTTTCCCCTGTACTCGAAGTCCGCTGCCTCGGAGTAACCTTCGACTCTGCCCTGTCCTACAAACCACACATTCAAGCTCTTTCCACCTCCTGTCGCCTCCAGCTCAAAAATATCTCCAGGATCCGTCCTTTCCTCAACCCCCAATCTACTAAAATGTTTGTGCATGCCCTCATCATTTCCCGCCTTGACTACTGCAACATCCTTTTCTGTGGCCTCCCTGCTAACACCCTTGCACCTCTCCAGTCCATCCTTAACTCTGCTGCCCGACTAATCCATCTCTCTCCTCGCTACTCCTCCGCTTCCCCCCTCTGCAAATCTCTTCACTGGCTCCCATTCCCTCAGCGTATCCAGTTCAAATTGCTAATACTGACCTACAAAGCCATCCACAACCTGTCTCCTCCATATATCTCTGAACTAATTTCTCGATATCTTCCCTCACGTGATCTCCGGTCCTCCCAAGACCTCCTTCTCTCCTCCACACTTATTCGTTCCTCATCCAATCGCCTCCAAGACTTCTCCCGAATATCCCCCATCCTCTGGAACTCTCTGCCCCAACACGTCCGACTATCAACCACAGTCGGATCCTTCAGACGGAACCTGAAAACTCATCTCTTCAGGAAAGCCTACAGCCTGCACTGACACCGCTGCTGCCTCATCACTATCGAAGCTACCGCCTCACCAACACCGGAGCTACCGCCTCACCAACACCGGAGCTACCGCCTCACCAACACCGGAGCTCCTGCAACCCTCAACCTACTGTCTCCCTCCCCATAATCCTGTAGAATGTAAGCCCGCAAGGGTAGGGTCCTCGCCCCTCTGTATCAGTCCGTCATTGTTAGTTTGTTTACTGTATGTGATATTTGTAACTTGTATGTAACCCCTTCTCATGTACAGCACCATGGAATCAATGGTGCTATATAAATAAATAAATAATAATAATAATAATAATAATAATAATTTTATTTTTTAATCAAGCTTACTTAATGCTGAAACACTTTCCAGGTTGTTTATCAGTCATGTGGTGAGATTTCATGGAATAATCTGTTAGCATTGTAAATGATAGGACAGCATGGTCGCTCAATGGTTAGCACTGCAGCCTTGCAGAGCTAGGGTCCTGGATTCAAATTCCATGAAGGACAACATCTGCAAGGATCTTGCATGTTCTCCTAGTGTTTGCGTGGGTTTTCTCTGGGTTCTCCAATTTCCTCCCAAGCTTCAAAGACATATTGATAGGGAATCTAGATTGTGAGCCCCTTTGGGGACAGTTCCAATAATGTCAAGCGCTGTGGAAGGGAAGTAACGGCCCTATATAAGGGAGTGAAATAAATAGGGCAGTGCAATTTGTCTCCAAATTCTAGAGAGATTTTTGTACGAAATTGGGTATTGATCTGTTATTTTCCTATGCCTACCACTCTTCACGCATATCAATCATTGAAACAAATGTTAAGTAGTGTTGAGCATTCCGATACCACAAGTATCGGGTATTGGCCGATACTTGCGGTATCGGAATTCCGATACCGAGTTCCGATACTTTTGTGGTATCGGGAATCGGTATCGGATCCATATTAATGTGTAAAATAAAGAATTAAAATAAAAAATATTAATATGCTCACCTCTCCAGAGGCCTCTGGACATCACCGCTGGTAACCGACAGCCTTCTTTGCTTAAAATGAGCGCGTTTAGGGCCTTCCATGACGTCACGGCTTCTGATTGGTCACGTGCCGCTCATGTGACCGCCATGCAACCAATCACAAGCCGCGACGTCATTCTCAGGCCCTAAACTCCTCATTCTAGAAATTTAGGACCTAAGAATGATGTCACGGCTTGTGATTGGTCGCGTGGCGGTCACATGAGCGGCACGCAACCAATCAGAAGCCGTGACGTCATGGAAGGCCCTAAACGCGCTCATTTTAAGCAAAGAAGGCTGCCGGTTACCAGCGGTGATGTCCAGGGGCCTCCAGAGAGGTAAGTATATCAATATTTTTTATTTTAATTCTTTATTTTACACATTAATATGGATCCCAGGGCCTGAAGGAGAGTTTCCTCTCCTTCAGACCCTGGGAACCATCAGGATACCTTCCGATACTTGGTGTCCCATTGACTTGTATTGGTATCGGGTATCGGTATCGGCGATATCCGATACTTTTCGGGTATCAGCCGATACTATCCGATACCGATACTTTCAAGTATCGGACGGTATCGCTCAACACTAATGTTAAGATGTTCTGCTGCCGCTCAGCAGGTGGACTGGTCCTCTTTTTTTCCAATTGCTGAGTTAGTTTTTAACAGCCAATCAATCACAATTGTTTTTAATAAATATGGTTTTCATTCCCATTTTGGTAAATTTTTTAGGATTAGTTCTGGGTGTCCTGGAGTGGGAGTTGCCATACAGAAACATGGGAATGTTTGGAGGGGGGTTAAAAAAAATGGGGTGGCTCAGCTTTTCCAAACACAGAATCCAGATAAGAAACTTTTGGCTACAAAGTAGGTGATAAGGTTGGGTTGTTACCTAAAATATTAAGCTAATAGTACCAGCTGCTAAGTTGTGTCCTAAATTTATTGGCTCTTATGAGATTCTGGAGGTAGTCAATCCAGTGGCCTTCAGACTATGCATTCAGAATGTTTTACAGAGATCTCTGAAAAAAAAAGAGTTTGCTCTGTCAATGTTCTCTCCCTCTTTCCTGCCTCTTCCATTTTCTGTTGATGGTGATTTAGAATACGAGGTGCAGAGGATCGTGGATTCACAGAGGGTCCAAAATTCCCTCCATTGGAGGGGATATGGATCTGAGGAGAGATACTGGGTTCCAGCTCATTCTGTATAAGCTGGTCATTTGGTTAAGGCTTTCCATCATAGGTTTCCTGGGAAACCTGGTGGCACTGTCACGATTTCAACACACACTGTGTCCTAAATGCAGTAACAGCTCAGTTTCCCTATAGAATCAGTGTTGTGCTGACCTGCCAGTATCTTGAGTGGCAGCTCAGCAGCGCAATCAGGGGCAAGGGCACGCTGAGCTGTCAATATTGTCAGTGACAGATCAGCCATCCAATCTGAGGCAAGGACATGCTGAGCTGTTAGTATTGTGAGGGACAGTCAAGCCATCAATCAGAGCAGCAAAGTGCTGGGTTTCTTCCAGGTGCCTCTCATTCTGGACTATTATCTGCAGTTTAGCTGGCTATCAGTATCTATTTGTTGCCAGTTGCAGCTTTAGCTCAGTGGTGCGTGTTTGCCTTGTTTTCCAGTGCTTTGTTTCTGATCTTTTGCTGCCCAACCTTGAACATTGTCTTTGACCATCTGTTTACCTAACCCCTTTGTGTTGATCTGCTACCCTCCAGGAATTCTGACCTTGAACTGTAACCTGAAGACTCCTTTGTCTTACTCACTGTTTTGGTATCTGACTCCGGTCCTCTTAGCTACACTGTCTCACAGCTTGTCAGATCAGCTGTACAATCTGAAGAAGGGGCATGCTGGATTCCTTCCAGGTGTCTCAAGTTCTGAGTTATCGCTTGGCAATTTAGCTTGCTGACAGTGTCTAATTATTATCAGTTTAGCTCAGTGGTGTATTTTTTCCTTGTTTTCCACTTCTGCCTGACTTTGGACTTTGGCTTTGACCATTCATTTGCCTAAGCTCTTTGTCTTGATCTGCTAACTTCCAGGAATTCTGACCTTGAACTGTAACCTGACTATGCCTTTGTCTTAACCTTCTGTTTATGACATTCTCTCTTGGTATCTGATCTCGTGCTCTTCACTACCCTGACCCATGGCTTGTCTGTGAGTAGTGACTCAGTGTCACTTTGGTGACTCAGCATCACATTTAAGCCATATGTGTGTAGATTATTACACACATTCTCTGTAACTAATAAGGATAAGATATTTTATCCTAATTTTTTATTTGATTTGTGGTGCTATTTCTCTATATTCTGATCAGTTTTCTTTGGGGGGTTTTTTACAAGCATTTTATTTTTAAAGCTCCAGGGCAACCCTAAAGTATACAGAGCCTTTAGCTACACCTCTAATGAAGAAAATCTCAGTAATCTCAAGAGCCTGTACAGATTTATTATGTTTCACCAAAATATAATTCTATTTCTCCATCCGATTATTATTCCTAAAAGATGCATTGTAACAGTATCCCAGTTGCCAACCTACAATGCTCACCAATCTAGAACCTTGCATATCAAACTTTCAAGGGTAACTCATATAAAAAAGTGATGAAATTTTACATCCTCAACCTTTTTAATAATGTATGGCATTATGCACATATACTATATTTGGATGTGAAAGTTTAAAGTTAGAAAATAAATCAATTATTTATTTTCAACCTACATGAAACTGTAGATGATCAGTTTTTCTGCTACTTCTGTTCAAACACAAACAATCCCATATTCTTATTCTGCAAAAACTGAGACCTCATACAATTATCTTGATATGCCACCTGCAAAACTACAACATTAAAATTAAAATATCTAAGATATTCAATCTGAATCTATATCAATATGAATCAATGACAGAAGAATGTGTCATTTTAGATTGCAAATTTTATTTTTCACATTTTATTTTTGAGGCATTATTATATAGTTGATTCTAGTGAAGATTATGATGGCACTTGGAATGCAGAATTCATAGAGGTCCCCAAAATGGATTCCTAGAATTTTTTCTTTTTAGACATAATCTCAGTCACTAGAACAAAGACCACAGGAAATAAACAGCAAGATAAATTTTATCCTTATGTCTCCAAGTGAAGGACCCAATCAAATTATCAAAGAGTTTACATACTGAGGAAGGTCAGCTGCGCCCCAAGGTAGACACAGGAACACTTTTAGGTTAAAGTTTCTGGGTGGTTTATTACTTCATAAACCAATAATCCCAAAATAGTAACAAAAACACAGCCTTTCTGGCTTAGAGGAAAAAAAAAGTCCATACAAAGTCCTTCCTCAGTATGGCTCCCGCCTGCTGAAAGAAAAACGCATGGTAGCTCTCTCTGGAGCTCAGCCTGGAGCATAGACAAAACAAAAACACTGGCTGGATATTTAACTCCCTCCAACCACACCCTTGAGGTGGGATAAGGTGGAGATAAGGTGAGTAGGCATCGCAGTCATCTCTGACCTACCCATCTTGAAAGCAAGACCCTGGGAACGACTGATTTACTCTCAGCACATATCATGCTGGAGGAAAACTTCTGGCTTTCACATTACGCATGATAATACCCTTTGCGATACATATTTCCCCTCAAATATGGCAAAAGTGACCCTGACACAAGTACGTTAAACGTTTAAGAATAAGTTGTCATGTGAGTGTATGCAAGGAAAAACACTATCACTGACCATTATATATAATCTATCTATTCAGCCATTTTCCATTCTGCAGGTGCTAATTTTTTATTTCAATTGACTTTAATGTGGTGGGTGTAAGCTAGCCCCTACACAGCCCATCACATAAAAACTGATTCCTGCTACATGTTATGTAGCACACAGATGGAAGCAAGAGCAGCATGGAGGCCATTATTCAGCAGTACTTAACAGTGTAGATGTGAATCCATCTCTCTGTTAAGGGAAAAGTTGTGCTAGAAAGTTCAACACCATTTTTTTGAGTCTCTCTCTGTCTTTCTCTCTTTTTTTCTCTCTGCTCTTTACTTCTCCTTCTCCTCCTCTCTATATAAAGTATAATGGAAGGAGTAATCTGGCAAATCAAAGTGAATGGTAAGGTCAGGAGAAGCGGCTCGGAAGTGTAAAAAGAAGCAGATTTATCTCATAAGATACATTGCAACTTTTTTATATTTGTTTGTCCCATTGATTTATGAAAAGAGTTTAAAAGTTTTAAACAGGAGTAATACTGAGTACAATGGTTAAAATGCTGATTTGTATTAGTGGATAAAATAGCCATAATTTATAAAAAAAATATATGAACAAGACGAACAGACAGATATAGCAATCAGAACGTCATCTCCAATTTATGATGTTCATACACCAGGAAAACAGGGTAGAGTAACATAGTCATAGTAACATAGTAATGTAGTAACATAGTTAGCAAGGCCGAAAAAAGACATTGGTCCATCCAGTTCAGCCTATATTCCATCACAATAAATCCCCATATCTACACTACAGTTCAAAAGTTTAAGGTCACCTAGACATTTTTGTGTTTTCCATGAAAACTCATACTTTTATTAATCACATGAGTTGCCAAATTAATTTAAAATCTAGTCCAGACATTGACAAGGTTAAAAAAAAAAAAAGATTTTGACTTGACATAATAATTTTCTCCTTCAAACTCTGCGTGCGTCAAAGAATGCTCCCTTTGCAGCAATTACATTGCATTGCAGACCTTTGGCAATCTAGCAGTTAATTTGTTTGAGGTAATCTGGAGAAATTTCACCACATGCTTCCAGAAGTCCCTCCCACAAGTTGGTTTGGCTTGATGGGCACTTTTTGTGTACCATACGGTCAAACTGCTCCCACAACAGCTCAATGGGGATGAGATCTGGTGACTGCGCTGGCCAATCCATTACAGATAGAATACCAGCTGCCTGCTTCTTCCCTAAATTCTTGCATAATTTGGAGGTGTGCTTTGGGTCATTTTCCTGTTGTAGGATGAAATTGGCTCCAATTAATCGCTGTCCACAGGGTATGGCATAGCATTGCAAAATGGCGTGATAGCCTTCCTTATTCAATATCCCTTTTACCTTGTAAAAATCTCCCACTTTACCAGCACAAAAGCAACCCCAGACCATCACATTACCTCCACCATGCTTGATAGATGGCGTCAGGCAGTCTTCCAGCATCTTTTCAGTTGTTCTGCGTCTAACAAATGTTCTTCTGTGTGATCCAAACATCTCAAACTTGGATTTGTCTGTCCATAACACTTTTTTCCAATCATCCTCTGTCCAATGTCTGTGTTCTTTTGCCCATATTAATCTTTTCCTTTTATTAGCCAGTCTCAGATATGGCTTTTTCTTTGCCACTCTGCCCTGAAAGCCAGCATCCCGGAGTTGCCTCTTCACTGTAGATGTTGACACTGGCGTTTTGCATGTACTATTTAATGAAGCAGCCAGTTGAGGACCTGTGAGGCATCAATTTCTCAAACTACAGACTCTAATGTACTTGTCTTGTTGCTCAGTTTTGCAGCGGGGCCTCCCACTTCTCTTTCTACTCTGGTTAGAGCCAGTTTGTGCTCTCCTCTGAAGGGAGTAGTATACACCATTGTAGGATATCTTCAGTTTCTTGGCAATTTCTTGCATGGAATAACCTTCATTTCTAAGAACAAGAATAGACTGTCTAGTTTCACATGAAAGTTCTTTTTTTCTGGCCATTTTGAGAGTTTAATGGAACCAACAAATGTAATGCCACAGATTCTCAACTAGCTCAAAGGAAGGTCAGGTTTATAGGTTCTCTAATCAGCCAAACTGTTTTCAGCTGTGCTATCATACTTGCACAAGGGTTTTCAAGGGTATTCTAACCATCCATTAGCCTTCTTACACAGTTAGCAAACACAAAGTACCATAAGAACACTGGAGTGTGATGCTTGTTGGAAATGGGCCTCTGTACACCTATGAAGATATTGCATTATAAACCAGATGTTTGCAGCTAGAATAGTCACTTACCACATTAACAATGTATAGAGTATACTTCTGAATCATTTAATGTTAGCTTCATTGGAAAAAATTGTGCTTTTCTTTCAAAAATAAGGAAATTTCTAAGTGACCCTAAACTTTTGAACGGTAGTGTACTTCCTTCTAAAGAACCTAATAACTGTAAGATACAATATTGTTCTGCTCCAGGAAGACATCCAGGCCTCTCTTGAACCCCTCGACTGAGATCGCCATCACCACCTCCACAGGCAAGGAATTCCAGATTCTCACTGTCCTAACAGTAAAAAATCCTCTTCTATGTTGGTGGAAAAATCTTCTCTCCTCCTGACACAGAGAATGCCCCTTTGTGACCGTCACTTTCCTTGGTATAAACAGATCCTAGGAGAGATATTTGTATTGTCTCCTTATATACTTATACATGGTTATTAGATCGCCCCTCGGTCGCCTTTTTTCTTGACTAAATAATCCTAATTTTGCTAATCCCTTTGGGTATTGTAGTTCCATCATCCCCTTAATGGATTAGTTTTGTTGCCCTCCTTTGTACTCGCTCTAGTTCTATTATATCCTTTCTGAGCACCGGTGCTCAAAACTGTACACAGTACTCCATGTGCGGTGTAACCAGGATTTGTACAGAGGCAGTATAATGCTCTCTTCGTGTGTATCCAGACCTATTTTAATGCACCCCATGATCCTGTTTGCCTTGGCAGGCACTACCTGGCACTATCATCAACTAGGATCACCAAGTCCTTCTCCATATCAGATTTACCCAGTGGTTTCCAGTTCAGTGTGTAATGGTGATATTGATTTCTTCTTCCCATGTGTATAACCTTACATTCATTACAGTCATTAATCAAAAAGAGATTTTGAATGTACTGTCCAGTGTGAAATCACACAATGGACAGTACAATGACCAACATATCAATAACATACATAGTATGAAGACATCTTACCCTGTAATTGGAGAGGACACAACAATAAAAAATCAGATGATTCCATCTCCAATGAGTGTTTCACATGGATATTATCCCTGCTTTCTCAAGGGGAGGTATCTAGAAGTGGTTCACTGAAGGACCTTTTTGTAGTTATAGTAACAGGCCACATAGGAACCTGTTGTGAATTCTGTGGTCAAGCTCCCTCCTGTGGTCATGAGTGGTACTTCGGCTGGTTCTGTCTATGAGCTTCCTCTGGTGGATATGAGTGGGGCTGCGGCTTCTGAGTTTCCTTCCTCCGGTGACGAGGTTAAGTTGTTAGGTGCTGCTCTATTTAATTCCACCTAGTTCTTTGTTCCTGGCCTCCAGTCAATGTTCCAGTATTGGTCTTGCTTTCTCCTGGATCGTTCTTGTGGCCTGTCTGCCCTGCATAAGTTAAGTTTTGCTTGTGTTACTTTTGTTTGCTATATTTTCTGTCCAGCTTGCTAGATTGGTTTTTCTTGATTGCTGGAAGCTCTGAGACGCAGAGGGAGCACCTCCGTACCGTTAGTCGGTGCGGAGGGTCTTTTGCCCCTCTGCGTGGTTGTTTGTAGGTTTTTGTGCTGACCGCAAAGCTATCTTTACTATCCTTGGTCTATTCAGTAAGTCGGGCCTCACTTTGCTAAAATCTCTTTCATCTCTGTGTTTGTATTTTCATCTTAACTCACAGTCATTATATGTGGGGGCTGCCTTTTCCTTTGGGGAATTTCTCTGAAGCAAGGTAGGCTTATTTTTCTATCTTCAGGACTAGCTAGTTTCTCAGGCTGTGCCGAGTTGCATAGGGAGCGTTAGGCGCAATCCACGGCTACCTCTAGTGTGGTATGATAGGATTAGGGATTGCGGTCAGCAGAGTTCCCACGTCTCAGAGCTCGTCCTATATTAGTAACTATCAGGTCACTTTCTATGCTCTTAACCACTAGGTCCATTGTGGTTCTGAATCACCTGTTCATAACAGGAACCCATGTGACTGTCTAGCACCCAATGATAGACAAACAAGAAAAGAAGTGTGTATGTAATGGACAATATCACCCACAAATAAACACAACAATTACAAAAGAAAAAAGTAGACAGCACCGCTAATATTGCTGGTGTTGTAATCAATTGCAAGCTATACCTTAGGATTCCAGGTGCTCCTCCAGAGAAAACATTGTAACGAACTCCACAGAAGAAAAAAGGTGGATAGCACTCACCGATCCTTGAAATTCCATGCTTTATTCAATAATGATTAAAACGTCATGGCCAGGAGAGTGAGGACAGGAGTGTGCAATAGCTGGTGCTGATGAATTGACGATAGCCGTATCGTGCTTATACAGCACTTCTTCGGCAAGTGGCTCTGCTGAAGCTAATCTGCTCAGGAGACAAACCGCACACCACCGCAGAGATGTTGAAAAATCTAACAGACCATACTAATCTGTGGCTTTCACACCTGAACCTACAGCCAGGTATTGTCATGTGTGACAATGGCCGTAACCTGGCTGTGACTCTGAAGCTTGGCAACCTTGTACATGTACCATGCCTGGCCCACGTGCTCAACTTAGTGGTTACGCGGTTTCTAAAAACCTACTGTCATGATTCTGTTGTCAGGTGTCCTGGGACCAGAGGCTCCTTCCCTGACCTTAACCCCTTACCGGCATCGGACGTACTATACCGTCCGATGCCGGCTCCCCTGCTTTGATGCAGGGCTCCGCGGTGAGCCCGCACCAAAGCCGGGACATGTCAGCTGTTTTGAACAGCTGACATGTGCCCGTAATAGGCGCGGGCAGAATCGCGATCTGCCCGCACCTATTAACTAGTTAAATGCCGCTGTCAAACGCAGACAGCGGCATTTAACTACCGCTTCCGGCCGGGCAGCCGGAAATGACGTCATCGCCGACCCCCGTCACATGTCCGGGGGTCGGCGATGCGTCTCCATTGTAGCCATAGAGGTCCTTGAGACCTCTATGGTTACTGATTGCCCGTCGCTGTGAGCGCCACCCTGTGGTCGGCGCTCACAGCACACGTGCAATTCTGCTACATAGCAGCGATCAGCAGATCGCTGCTATGTAGCAGAGCCGATCGTGCTGTGCCTGCTTCTAGCCTCCCATGGAGGCTATTGAAGCATGGCAAAAGTTAAAAAAAAAAGTTTAAAAAAATGTGAAAAAAATAAAAAAAACATAAAAGTTTAAATCACCCCCCTTTCGCCCCAATCAAAATAAATCAATAAAAAAAATATCAAATCTACGCATATTTGGTATCGCCGCGCTCAGAAATGCCCGATCTATCAAATAAAAAAAAGTATTAACCTGATCGCTAAACAGCGTAGCGGGAAAAAAACTCGAAACGCCAGAATTACGTTTTTTTGGTCGCCGCGACATTGCATTAAAATGCAATAACGGGCGATCAAAAGAACGTATCTGCACCGAAATGCTATCATTAAAAACGTCATCTCGGCACGCAAAAAATATGCCCTCAAACGACCCCAGATCACGAAAAATGGAGACGCTACGAGTATCGGAAAATGGCGCAATTTTTATTTATTTTTTTTTAGCAAAGTTTGGAATTTTTTTTCACCACTTAGATAAAAAATAACCTAGTCATGTTTGGTGTCTATGAACTCGTAATGACCTGGAGAATCTTAATGGCAGGTCATTTTTAGCATTTAGTGAACCTAGCAAAAAAGCCAAACAAAAAACCAATGTGGGATTGCACTTTTTTTGCAATTTCACCGCACTTGGAATTTTTTTCCCGTTTTCTAGTACACGACATGCTAAAACCAATGATGTCATTCAAAAGTACAACTCGTCCCGCAAAAAATAAGCCCTCACATGGCCAAATTGACGGAAAAATAAAAAAGTTATGGCTCTGGGAAGGAGGGGAGCGAAAAACGAACACGGAAAAACGAAAAATCCCCTGGTCATGAAGGGGTTAAAGAAAGGGGCACCCTAGCTCACCCTGTTGCCCTGATTACTTCTGATGGTGAAGATTCCTGGGTCACCTACCTTGCCTTAGCTTCTGTATCTGCCCTCAGCCTGTACCCTTCCCCACCCAGGGAAGAGGAGAGTAGTAGGGTATCATAATACACCAACCAGACTAACAAGGTAATATGAACAGGGGCAAAGTAAAATACTAATCATACAAATATACTCACTCAAACAACATCAATGTGTGAAGGATAGGGTAAAACCAAAGTAGGATAAAGAGAGGAATAAGCACACATCCAAAACCTTGCAACAGTCTCAGATAAATCCTCTAAACACCTCCACAACCACCAACCACCATCTCCTAACCTTGCAGCATAACCTTAAGGTACCGTCACACTTAGCGACGCTGCAGCGATACCGACAACGATCCGGATCGCTGCAGCGTCGCTGTTTGGTCTCTGGAGAGCTGTCACACAGACCGCTCTCCAGCGACCAACGATCCCGAGGTCCCCGGTAACCAGGGTAAACATCGGGTAACTAAGCGCAGGGCCGCGCTTAGTAACCCGATGTTTACCCTGTTTACCAGCGAAGACATCGCTGAATCGGCGTCACACACGCCAATTCAGCGATGTCAGCGGGAGATCCAGCGACGAAACAAAGTTCTGGACTTTCTTCCACGACCAGCGATATCACAGCAGGGGCCTGATCGCTGCTGCCTGTCACACTGGACGATATCGCTTGCCAGGACGCTGCAACGACACGGATCGCTAGCGATATCGTCTAGTGTGACAGTACCTTAACTACAGCAATAAGTGCTTGCCAGGGCCTGGATTATGTAAGAGATGGGAGTGGCTAACAGTGATCAGCTGAGAGCCTAAATGCAGAAAGCTTGCAAGAGCTCTCAACTGAGCAGACTGAACCCTGAAGTGCTAAAAACAACATGCATGCACCATTTAGTATGAAGGTGAGTTGCTTCTAATCAGTGCAGGAGTAGGAGAAATCATACACTGTGGTCTTCTGGCTCATCTCTGTCACGGTAAACTGGTGATGCCTAGCCACATCTGACTAAGCTACTTGTGAATGTACAGCACGTGTGTACCTATTTCTACAAGGCGGTTTCAGCTGATGCTGCCTCGGCAGTGCTGCTGCAGCATTAGTAGCTTCCAGCTCACCGACTGATGTGCTATGTCACCACGTGTTAGAAATCAACATTGCAAATGTTGTCAAAATTTTGTGAGCATCAGAAGGCAGTAGTTGAATACCAGCTGAAATATGCCCATCAGCATTCTGGTCAGCCTCCGCATATTAGAGCTGATGAGTAGGCATGGATGCCTGACATCTGTGATGTTCACCAAAACTTTGAGAACTAAACCAAGATGGTGACCAGCGCTGATGCCATTATCAGTGTAACCATCCTGTTTCCCTTTCTACTAAAATGCTCACTGCTCATGATTAAAGAGGAGGCTTTGCAGGAGGAGCAAGTTGAGATGGAGGAAGAAATTAAACCGGGTGATGCTACACAGGCCAGCCTCATCTCATCTTCTCAACATGGATTGACTGATAAAGAGGAAGAGGAGTATCAGAAGCTGGTTGCCTGCGCTACAGATGATACTACCCACATCACTTTCATCCCGTCTATTCAGTGTGAATGGAGGCAAAAAACATTTGTTGAATGATCTTCTTGGCAAGCACAGGAGCAGACATAAGACCAGACAAAGAAATAAAATGGGCCATGTTAGAGCAGCTCCTTTGCAGGTCAAGACAGAGATTGGAGCGGTCCAAGAGAAGAAATGTAGAATGAACTGACGATAATGATTAGCAAATCCAAGGAACCGCTGGATTGCTTTCAGACCATCAGGATGAGGTCTGTTCAGGACAGAGGATGCCTTCTTTGGATCCATCTTTAGTCTCATCTCAGAGATGATGTACCCAAGGAATGAAATAGAGGTTTGCTCGAAGACACATTTTTCAAACTTGGCATACAAACGGTTCTTCCTCAGTCTCTACAGAACCTGGTGAACATCCCTCCGATTAGTGGCTAGTTTGGGAGAGAACAGCAATATGTCATCCAGGTAAATGACTACACATGAGTAATGAAGGTCCAAGAAGATATTGTTCACCAGTTGTTGGAAGACTGCTGGGGCATTAGTAAACCCAAACAACACTACGCAATACTCATAATGGCCAATCTGGGTGTTAAAGGCAGTTTTCCATTCGTCATCCTGGTGTATTAGGATCAGGTTATACGTCCCTCGCAGGTCATGTTTAGTCAAATTTCTGGAACCTTTGAGATGATCAAACAGCTCTGATATGAAAGGCAGAGGATATTTATTTTTGAACGTTATCTGATTGAGACCCCTATAGTCCATACAGGGATAAAGTAAACCATCCTTTTTCTTTGCAAAGAAGAATCCTGCTCCAGCTGGTGAGGAAGACTTCCAGATAAATCCCCTGGCTATGTTCTCTTTGATATATTTGGACATGGCTCAGGTCTCCAGGTAGATACAGCATTGAGGAGGAGCGGAGCCAGACAGGATATCTATAGGGCAATCATAGGGCTTCTGTGGTGGTAGTGTATCCATCTCCTTTTTTTGAAGACACATCCTCATAAGTTCAATATGAGGTAGCCAGGAAAACTTGATGGAGTAGCCGGAGGTTGGGTAGGACGAATGGGTACAAGACACTTCTTGTGACAGGCCTGGCCCAAATTGAGTACTTCACCGGATCTTTAGACATGACAGGTCCAGGAGCAAGGGATGGGACAGACCAGATAGTACATACAGAGATTCTGTCAGAGTGCAGGATTCCGACCCAAAGTTCCATATACTCAAAAACTAAAAGAACGGCCTCGAAGAGTGGTCTCCCATTCACGGACGATATCACCAACAGATTCCGTAGTCTTTGGATTAGGATCTGATACCACTTCACAAAGGCCTGTTGAATTAAATTTCCTGCAGAGGGTAGGGTAGGGTAGCCTCTCCAACAGACCTTGGGCTTTGGAGTTTCCCAGTTTTCCAGGGCAGGAGTGGAATTAATGTTCGGGACTACAGCAAGAGAAGCACCACCTCCTCCTTGACACAACGGATCCCCCTCCAGATTTAGCAGGTTGATTTGTATGGACTCAGAGGAGGGTATCAAGGTCAGCGGCATGATCTGCCTTTGAAAGGTAGGAGCCAGCCTCACAGGTCTTCTCTGGTGGTTGACTTCCTTGGAGCGCTCCTGAAACCCGATGTCGATCTAAGTTCCAAGGGACACCAGGTCATCTAGCAAGGTGAGTGTATCATGACCATCCAGCTAGTCCTTAATTTTCCTGGAAATGCCCTGCCAGAAGGTAGCCACTAGCGCCTCATTGTTGCAGGCAAGCTCAAGAGTACAGTGTATGGAATCGGATGGCGTACTGGACCATTGTGAGGTTTCCCTGGCGCAATCTGATAAGGGAGTAATAGGTTATCCCTTCCATTGATCCTTCATTATTTTCTCAACAGCCAACCAAGGCACAGAAACACAAGTGATCCTCCAAGTCTTTAAGAACATTTACCACTATACATAACACCTACTCCACAACTCTCTTCTATTACCTTTTGAACTTCATATATTAAGGTATGGTTGTGAGTGATCACAAAATCAGCCAGCAAATCTTTAGTATAATGTACTAAGCATGATTTCATTTTATTGTTGCACAAGCAAGATCTTTTATGCTGTCACAAAGAAATTAAAATTTACATTAAAAGATGTAGTCCTCACAACTAGCTTTAATTACCGTAGTCATCCAATAGGAATTTAGGCAGTGAGCAAAAATGTGAAATTTAGCTGGAGAGCAGTTTTAACTATTTGATGACCCTGAAACAAGAGTCAAGAAATAAGATATATACACAGGGACAAAATAGAGTATGTTCTCTCACAACTTCAAAAGACTTACAGCAAGATTTGGTGGCAGCAGGCAATGAGGTTTCAGTTTCCACATTATGGTGCAGCTTTTTATACCCAAACTCAAAGACTTACAGCTCTAATGACCTAGAAGCAAGAGAAATGTCAAGTAAAATATTCTTTAAACCATTAAAATGAGCCAAATAAGTTTTAGGCATTAATCTGAAACTTTTTTGGGCCAGTTGATCAGCGATATGTCGTGAAAGGAAGAATAAAAACTACACTAGAAAATACCCTGCCTACATTGAAGCGTGGTGGTGGCTCATTGAAGAAGGGGTGCTGTTTTTCATTTTCTGTCACTTAAAACTTACAGTGTTGGGGTAAGATGGATTCAACCAAGTATCAGGAATTGCTAAGAAGAAACCAACATGCCTGAAGTGAGGAAGCTGTAGCTTTTGCATCATTGAATCTGTCAATGTCATCTCACTTGAACTCCCTAGAAAATCTGCAGTGAATTTGAAAGCTGCAGTTACATCACCTATCCCCATTGTTAGTCAAGATGAGGCATTTGTTTATGAGGTATGAGATAAGATTCATATGAATCATTGCCTAAGTTTAGTATTTGGCTATACATCACAATTGCAACAGGTAACAACAGATAGAGATGCTCAACTAAGTACTAAAGATGCTTGTCATAAACTGGTTTCATAATTCTGAGACTGCAGTAGCCATTTTAGATGTCAATAATTATTGAATTGTGTTTGGAGAATCCACTTGTTAAATTCGTTTTTTGAGGTAATCAAATGGTTCTTGCTTGATTGGTTTATTGAAAACAGGAGAAATGTTGTAACTTTGCTAATAAACCTAATTTGCAATGGAGGTTCAATAATTTTATTTGCATCTGTAGTTATTAGCAATGGAGCAATTCAAATTTAGTTAGCTAAAGTATCAGTAACAAAGCAGTGATTGGAATTATGAAGTGAAATAAAAATTTTTTAAGGATATTCATTAATAGATGTGACGCACAGTCCCTACTGAAGGGTAGCCGAGGTCAGATACCATGAGGGCTCATAGTACCGAGAGATAAGACAAAAGCATGGTCAGGTAACATTCCTGGTTCAAAAGCCAGGAAGGTATGTCAAAACCAGAGAGTACAACAAACAAATAGTCAGAGGCCAAGTTCATAGTTAGATACCTGAAGAGAGCATCATAAGCAGAAGAGATAATCTAAAAGAGCAGACACCAAAAAATCCAGGGTCATCAGCAAGATAAATAGTTGGACAAAAAGCAAGCATACATACCTAACTTTAGCAAATGTACAATTGACAACCTACTGCACACAGCAAATACCCTGCAAATCATTTGAAGATTGGAGGCACCTGAGGAAACGCCCACTGGCTAAACCAGATTGAACAGCAAGACTGCCAATAAAAATGCTGACAGACCAGCACTCCCTAGGATCAGATTGGATAACTAGACTGTCATTTACAAAACCGACAATCCAGCACACCACAGATCTCATAGGGTGGCTGAACTGTCACTCAAAGCATTGCTAGGCCACAGTCAGATTTGAAACCATGACAATACTACTAATAAAGTCTCTGCTGATAAAAATAAATTATTAATGAAAATACAGTATCTACTATGTTTACAATATTGCTCTCTAATCCAACTTAATTGTTTAAAACAGAGATTGTTATTCATTTTCATACTTGCTTGGTAGTTTTTACAATATGTGACCAATTTAACCAACGGTCAGGGACAAATCACCCCGCCCTTCCAAACTGCTTACAGTGGCACTTACTTTTGCATCCGCTCATTTTCCTTTTTGTAATTTTAAAAATGTAAAAGATGAAAAAATATGTCTTTGCCTAAAATATAAATGAAATGTGTCATCTTTAACTTTTTGCCATTTAGAGATCATTTAATCTTCACAATAACAAATTTCGACCAGGGGTGCCCAAACTTTTACATGCCTCTGTAAATGCTCATGCAGAGTTTTGAAAGCTTAATTCATTGACACAATTACAGCTCTGGCAAACATTAAGAGACCACCACATCAAAACCCTGTCATGGGCAGCCCAATCTCCAGACCTGAACCCCATTGAAAACCTCTGGAATGAAATCAAGAGGATGATGGATAGTCACAAGCCATCAAACAAAGAAGAACTGCTTACATTTTTGCGCCAGAAGCAGTGTGAAAGACTGGTAGAAAGCATGCCAAGACGCATGGAAGCTGTGATAAAAATCATGGTTATTTCACAAAATATTGATTTCTGAACTCTTCCTGAGTTATATATACATTAGTATTGTTGTTTCTAAATGATTATGAACTTGTTTTCTTTGCATTATTTGAGATCTGAAAGCACTGGGGGGGGGTTACCATTTTTCTTAGTAAAAAAAAAATACAAAATTTACTACTTGGAAATTCGGAGACATGTTGTCAGAAGTTTATAGAATAAAAGAACAATTTTTCTCAAAAATATACCTATAAAGAGAGAAAACAGACAGACTGAAAATTTTGCAGTGGTCTCTTCATTTTTTGCCAGAGCTGTATATCTTTTTTATGTGGCTACATTCCCAATGAAGTCTTTATTTTGATACATAAACAAATGAAGTGTCGCATGCTTTAGGCATAACAATGCATTTTCTATGTCCTCACCTCCTGAGGTTGTTTCAGCACCCAGTGCAAGCCTTTTTAGCTTCATTGATAGGTAATTATCGATGTGACACCAGATTTCACGCAAGAAAATCAGGTTAGGATAAAAATTACTAATAACTAGCACTGCCGTCATAACATAGGTAATTCTATGTCAATTGAGTACAAGTAGAGTTTCTGAGAATGGCAAAATGGATGTACATTCTATGGATACTACACCTGATTTTCCTAACAATCTGTCCTTTATGCTTTCAGTGGCAGCTGCTGACAAAGTACAGTGCGGAAATAAGGTTGAGTCATTATTTTATAAGTATATTTATTTTATCTGATAAGATATGGAGTTACTGGTTAAAAAAAATCATTCAAATGTTCAGCATTGATGCAAAAAAATTGTGAGAGATTGAGCATATTGCAATATCTTCTGTGGTAATATACTGTACTACAGTGCACAAAATGCAAAACACATGGTACAGTTATATGAAAAAGTTTGGGCTCCCCCATTAATCTTACGCTTAATGTTTTATAAAAATAGGTTTTTTTTTGCAACAGCTATTTCAGTTTCATATATCTAATAACTGTTGGACACAGTAATGTTTCTGCCTTGAAATGAGGTTTATTGTACTAACAGAAAATGTGCAATTTGCATTCAAACTAAATTTGACAGGTGCATAAGTATGGGCACCCTTATCATTTTCTTGTTTTAAATACTCCTACCTACTTTTTACTGACTTACTAAAGCACTTTTTTTGGTTTTCTAACCTCATTGAGCTTTGAACTTCATAGCCAGGTGTATGCAATCATGAGAAAAGCTACTTAAAGTGGCCACTTGCAAGTTGTTCTCCTGTTTGAATCTCCTCTGAAGAGTGGCATCATGGGCTCCTCAAAATAATTGTCTAATGATCTGAAAACAAAGATTATTCAACATAGTTGTTCAGGGGAAAGATACAAAAAGCTGTCTCGGAGATTTAACCTGTCAATTTCCACTGTGAGGAACATAGTAAGGAAATGGAAGAACACAGGTACAGTTCTTGTTAAGGCCAGAAGTGGCAGGCGAAGAAAAACATCAGAAAGGCAGAGAAGAAGAATGGTGAGATCAGTCAAGGACAATCCTCAGACCACCTCCAGAGAGCTGCAGCATCAACTTGCTGCAGATGGTGTCACTGTGCATCGGTCAACTATACAACGCACTTTGCACAAGGAGAAGCTGTATGGGAGAGTGATGCAAAAGAAGCCGTTTCTGCCAGCACGCCACAGAGTCGGCTGAGGTATGCAAAAGCACATTTGGAGAAGCCAATTTCTTTTTGGAAGAAGGTCCTGTGGACTGATGAAACCAAGATTGAGTTGTTTGGTCATACAAAAAGGCATTATGCATGGCGGCCAAAAATCACAGCATTCCAAGAAAAACACTTGCTACCCACAGTAAAATTTGGTAGAGGTTCCATCATGCTTTGGGGCTGTGTGGCCAATGCCGGCACCGGGAATCTTAAAGTTGAGGGATGCATGGATTCCTCTCAGTATCAGCAGATTCTTGACAATAATGTTCATGAATCAGTGACAAAGTTGAAGTTACGCAGGGGATGGATCTTTCAGCAAGACAATTATCCAAAACACCGCTCCAAATCTACTCAGACATTCATGCAGAGGAACAATTACACTGTTCTGGAATGGCCATCCCAGTCCCCAGACCTGAATATCATTGAACATCTGTGGGATCATTTGAAGAGGGCTGTCCATGCTCGGCGACCATCAAACTTAACTGAACTGGAATTTTTTTGTAAAGAGGAATGGTCAAAAATACCTTCATCCAGGATCCAGGAACTCATTAAAAGCTACAGGAAGCGACTAGAGGCTGTTATTTTTGCAAAAGGAGGGTCTACTAAATATTAATGTCACTTTTCTGGTGGGGTGCCCATACTTATGCACCTGTCAAATTTTGTTTGAATGCAGATTGCACATTTTCTGTTAGTACAATAAACCTCATTTCAAGGCAGAAACATTACTATGTCCAACAGTTATTAGATATATGAAACTGAAATAGCTGTTGCAAAAAAAACAATTTTTATAAAACATTAAGCTTAAGATTAATAGGGGTGCCCACACTTTTTCATAAAACTGTATGAGTAAGTGGACACTTGTAATTAGTTTTAGAAAATTATTTTATCTATCTGTATTCAGTATCCAGTCATTCTAAGCGTAATAAGAACATCTTTTTATTGTTGTATTTTGCCCCAATAATTTATCGTTGATTTATTTGATTAATTTTTGCTTTTCTTTCAAACATATGCAGAGAAGTACTGCACTTTTCATTACCATAAATAAACACTTTCAAGCTATATATATTCCAAAGGTCCTCTCCAGATTGCAAATAATTTTCTAAGTGGATGATTCATCAAACACTTTTAACTGTCAAAGCAGTTTTACAAAAATTAGCTCACAGTGCCTAAAAGAGTTTGATAAATTACTAACAGCATGCTGGCAAATGTATCCTTTTCCTTATTCAAGAAAAAAAATGGCAATGAATGGAGTTATCTAATGTTACAGTGAAATTGTGGTACTGGGAAAGATTTACCGTAAATGAATTAATTCACAATGAATTCATTTGGCCAGTGAACAAACGAAAACAAACAAGATAGGTGGTATATACGCAAATGTTAATATGTGTGTTACTTCAGTTGTGATTCCATAAAATATATATTTTTTATGGTATTATTAATGTTTTAAGTTTGAAGATGAGTCATACTTCTAATTGTTTGTTTTATTTTTTGTTCTATTGTTTGAGACAATAGATAGCACAAGCCATAAAACATCTAACAAACAATTCAAATTAGATTTACTTAAGTATTGTTTACTCATTATGTACTATATAAAATAAATTGCTGAGCAATAGTATAAATTCAATGCCAGCTACTTATTTTACAAGTAAAAATCACTTTTAGAAATACTTCAGAACTTACTTCAAGACATCAAAGACCATAAAATTATATTGCAATCTACTATATAAAGCTGAATGTGTGTGTGTGTGTGTGTGTGTGTGTATGTCCGGGATTGGCATCTGCACCGTCGCAGCTACAGCCACAAAATTTTGCACAGTCACACGTCTGGACCCCGAGAGCGTCATAGGCTATGTTGTGAGGCGAAATTTTAACCCCGCGCGTTCCAATTCACCAAACAATTTTGCCCCTATCTACATAATGGGGAAAAAAGTGAAAGGAAAAGTGTTGGAAGCGTCGCAGCTACAGCAACAAAATTTTGCACAGTCACACGTCTGGACCCTGAGAGCATCATAGGCTATGTTATGAGGTAAAACTTTAACTCCGCGCTTTCCAATTCACCAAACTATTTTTCCCCTATCTACATAATGGGGAAAAGTGAAAGGAAAAGTGTTGGAGGCAAATTGACAGCTGCCAGATGTGAACAAGGGGGACTTAAAGAGTGAGAGCGATGGCGCCAAAGAGTATATACCGTACAGTTGCTAAGGTGGGACCCCGACATGGGATACTCACCACACACGGGGATATGAACACACATACAAAATGCGCCACACACTACCACGTGCTTGAACACATATACCACCCTCAGTACACATTTCACCACACATACACCAACCTCGCCACATAAAAGTCAAAACACAAAAGTCGCCACTCAAAACTCACCACGCGCAAAACTCGCCACATGCAAAAAATAGGCTCACACAAAACTCGCCACAAGTGCAAAACTCACCTCATGGAAAACTCGCCACACGCAAAACTTGCACATGCGGAAAAATTGCCACATGCACAAAATTTGCAACACATGCAAAAGTTGCCTCACACAAAACTTGCACATACTCAAAAGGCACCAGACATAAAACTCACCACGCGCAAAACTCGCCATGCGCAAAACTTGCTGCACACAACTTGCTACACTAACCTGTCACATGCAACTCGACACACAAAAAGTTGCTACACGCAAGTTGCCACACAAAACTCATCTCACAAAAGTCGCTACATGCATGTCGCCACACACAACTCAACACACACAACTTGACAAACGAAACTCGCCCTAAAACACACACAAGTCTGGTATTAGCCTTCAAAAATAAAAATCTGATTAATAAGCAGACAAACTACAAGAGCAACAAATGTACCATATAGGAAATACGGCAGCTGTCAGTCACTTCACCTGTCTATTATGTGTATGTGTGAGCTAATATATACTGCCAGGGGGAGGGCTTCCTGTTGGCTGGGGATTTATCAGGCTGCCAATTTATCTTACAAATACTGAGGTAAAAATACTGAGCAAATAACGTGTTAACGAGGTCTAATACAGGAGATCACACAGGTATATACTATATACAGGGGAGATGACACACAGATATATACTATATACAGGAGAGATGACACACAGGTATATACTATATAAAGGAGGAGATGACATACAGGTACATACTATATACATGAGGAGATGACACACAGGTATATACTATATACAGGAGCAGATTACCTACAGGTATATACTATATACAGGAGGAGATGACATACAGGTATATGCTATATATAGAAGATGACATACAGGTATATACTATATACAAGAGGAGATGACACACACATATATACTATATACAGGGGAGATGACACACAGGTATATACTATATACAGGAGGAGATGACATACAGGTATATACTATATATAGGAGGAGATGACATACAGGTATATACTATATATAGGAGGAGATGACATACAGGTATATACTATATACAGGAGATGACATACAAGTGTATACTATATATAAGGGAGATGACAAACATGTATATACTGAGGTGAAAATGAGAGGTGTGAGGTGAAAATGAAAAGGTGTGAGTGCAAAATGAGAGGAGTGAGGGAAAATAGTGTAGTGATCGGAAAATGACAGATGTGAGGCCGAAATGACAAGTGTTAGGCGGGAATGAGAGGAGTGAGGGAGAAAATGAGAGGTGTGAGGGAGAAAATGAGAGATGTGAGGGGGAAAATTAAAGATGTGATTGGGAAAATGAGAGGCGTGATGGGAAAATAAGAGAAGTGACGTGCTATAACTAACCACAGATATTTACTATGCCCAGGCAACGCCGGGCTCTTCAGCTAGTCTAATATATAAAGCTGAATGTGTGTGTGTGTGTATGTATGTATGTATGTATGTCCGGGATTGGCATCTGCACCGTTGCAGCTACAGCCACAAAATTTTGCACAGTCACACGTCTGGACCCCGAGAGCGTCATAGGCTATGTTGTGAGGCGAAATTTTAACCCCACGCGTTCCAATTCGCCAAACAATTTTGCCCCTATCTACATAATGGGGAAAAAAGTGTAAGGAAAAGTGTTGGAGGCGTCGCAGCTACAGCCACAAAATTTTGCACAGTCACACGTCTGGACCCTGAGAGCGTCATAGGCTATGTTGTGAGGTGAAATTTTAACCCCGTGCTTTCCAATTCACCAAACAATTTTGCCCCTATCTACATAATGGGGAAAAAGTGAAAGGAAAAGTGTTGGAGGCGTCGCAGCTACAGCCACAAAATTTTGCACAGTCACACGTCTGGACCCCGAGAGCGTCATAGGCTATGTTGTGAGGTGAAATTTTAACCCTGCGCTTTCCAATTCACCAAACAATTTTGCCCCTATCTACATAATGGGAAAAAAATGAAAGGAAAAGTGTAGGAGGGAAATTGACAGCTGCCAGATGTGAACAAGGGGGACTTAAAGAATGAGAGCGATGGCGCCAAAGAGTATATACCGTACAGTTGCTAAGGTGGGGCCCCGACATGGGATACTCACCACACACGGGGATATGAACACACACACAAAATGCGCCACACACTACCACGTGCTTGAACACATATTACCCTCAGCACACATTTCACCACAAATACACCAACCTCACCACATAAAAGTCAAAACACAAAAGTCGCCACTCAAAACTCGCCACGCGCAGAACTCGCCACATGCAAAAACTAGGCTCTTGCAAAACTCGCCACAAGTGCAAAACTCACCTCATGGAGAACTCACCACACGCAAAACTTGCACACGTTGAAAAATTGTCACATGCACATAAGTTGCAACACATGCAAAAGTTGCCTCACACAAAACTTGCACATACTCAAAAGGCACCACACATAAAACTCGCCATGCGCAAAACTTGCTGCACACAACTTGCTACACTAACCTGTCACATGCAACTCGACACACAAAAAGTTGCTACATGCATGCTGCCACACAAAACTCATCTCACAAAAGTCGCTACATGCATGTCGCCACACGCAACTCAACCCACACAACTTGACAAACGAAACTCGCCCTAAAACACACACAAGTCTGGTATTATCCTTCAAAAATAAAAATCTGATTAATAAGCAGACAAACTACAACAAATGTACCATATAGGAAATACGGCAGCTGTCAGTCACATGACCTGTCTATTATGTGTATGTGTGAGCTAATATATACTGCCAGGGGGAGGGCTTCCTGTTGGCTGGGGATTTATCAGGCTGCCAATTTAGCTTACAAATACTGAGGTAAAAATACTGATCAAATAACATGTGAACGAGGTCTAATACAGGAGGAGATGACACACAGGTATATACTATATACAGGGGAGATGACACACAGATATATACTATATACAGGAGAGATGACACACAGGTATATACTATATAGAGGAGGAGATGACATACAGGTGCATATATATACAGGAGGAGATGACACACAGGTATATACTATATACAGGAGCAGATGACCTACAGGTATATACTATATACAGGAGGAGATGACATACAGGTATATGCTATATATAGAAGATGACATGCAGGTATATACTATATACAGGAGGAGATGACACACAGATATATACTATATACAGGGGAGATGACACACAGGTATATACTATATACAGGAGGAGATGACATACAGGTATATACTATATATAGAAGGAGATGACATTCAGGTATATACTATATATAGGGGAGATGACACACAGCAGGTATATACTATATACAGGGGAGATGACATACAGGTATATACTATATACAGGAGATGACATACAGATGTATACTATATATAAGGGAGATGACAAACATGTATATAGTGAGGTGATGAGGTGAAAATGAGAGGTGTGAGGTGAAAATGAAAAGGTGTGAGTGCAAAATGAGAGGAGTGAGGAAAAATAGTGGAGTGATCAGAAAATGACAGATGTGAGGTTGAAATGACAAGTGTTAGGCGGGAATGAGAGGAGTGAGGGAGAAAATGAGAGGTGTGAGGGGGAAAATGAGAGATGTGAGGGGGAAAATGAAAGATGTGATTGGGAAAATGAGAGGCGTAAATAAGAGAAGTGAGGTGCTATAACTAACCACAGATATTTACTATGCCCAGGCAACGCCGGGCTCTTCAGCTAGTCATTACATAAATAACAAATAGAGCTGTAGAGCTGTATAGTGCATTGAATATAACTGAGCTCAAAGTTGTAGACTTTGAAAATTTCACTGTTTTCCAAGACACAGCAATGTAATCAAGTGGAGCAAGGCCCAAGATACAGTTCTCTTTTGTATTTGCTGGAAACACTGACAGCTGGAGATTTGTACTGGTTGTTGTAACTTGATTCAAACAGCAGCTCTATTAGACCTTGCAGACTCTAAGGGTACCGTCACACTATAACATTTCGATCGCTACGACGGTACGATTCGTGACGTTCCAGCGATATCGTTACTAGAGTTGAGCGACCTTGACCTTTTTAGAGTCGAGCCGGGTTTCGCGAAACCCGACTATCTCAAAAGTCGGGTAGAGTGAAATCGGCCGATTATGACGTAAAGTCGGGATCGACCGAAACACGAAACCCAATGCAAGTCAATGGGGCAGCATAGTCGGCAGTGAGTGGGGGCCAGGAAAACACCTAGAGTGCCCATTTTAATGTAAAAACCATCCATTCTTCTTAATGAAGCTTGTCAAGCGTAATTTACCTTATAATAATTGGAAGGCATTTGAAATTGGGGGTCATTTGGCTAAAGTTGTGTGGGGTAGGGCTGGTTCAAGTAATTAGTGGGCCCAGGAAATCTGGACCACGTCACGGCAGTGGAGCAGGGAGAGGTAAGTATTTCAACTTTGCAAGTGCTGTGATCCTGAGCAAGCAGGGGGGGCCCACTTGTTGGCATTGGCACTGGCACAGGGCCCCTCAAAGTACAGCGGTGTGTTTGCACGGCGGGGGCGCCTCCCACCGGCAGCAACACTTTTGCGTACTATGAGAGGCCCTGTGCCAGTGACGTCGCCAACTAGTATTCCTCCCCCCACCTGATGAAGGAACCTGCACTTTCATCTGAACCTTCCTCTTTGTCCCCGTGTAAGGTGATATGGTATGCGGGAAGAGCAACCTGACTTTCAGCAGGGTCACAATGTTGTTGTGTAGCATGCACGGGGAATGTTGCGTTATGGGTCAATGTACCAGCAGACTCATCTATCACTGGCTGGGCAATGGGCACGATGAAGTGGAAACACAGATATAGGCCCAAAGAATAAAGTGGGCTAAATGCAGTTCAAAATTGGTAACACAGGAATAACCAGGGGGCATTGCAGTGGAGGACAACTGGAATGAGAGGCTGACACAGAGAGTAGGGCCAAATCAGTAAGTAGTCGAAATGCAGTTCAAAATTGGCAACCGTAGTAAACAGGCGGCACAGCTTTGTTCAGTGGAGGAGAACAGCAAGGAGTGGCAGACACCGATAGTAGGCCCCAACCCAACTAGTAGGCCAAATGCAGTCTAACATTAACAACTACTTAACGAGAGCCTGAAAATGGAATTTCAGGACAGGAAACCAGGAGAACAGCAAGGAGTGGCAGACACCGATAGTAGGCCCCAAACCAACTAGTACGCCAAATGCAGTTGTTCCATTTAACCACAATTTAATGAGAGCCTGAAGATAGAAGCTCAGGAAAGGCAACCTGGGGAACACCTTGGAGTGTAACACACCATCTCTCTCCACCCCATACCCATTTTGTAGGCCTAATGCAGTGTACTTTTCTACAACTACTAAACGAGAGTCGGAAGACCGAAGCAATGGCAAGGAAACCTGGGGAACACCTTGGAGTGTAACACACCATCTCTCTCCACCCCATACCCAATTTGTAGGCCTAATGCAGTGTAGTTTCCAAGAACTACTAAACGAGAGCCGGAAGATCGAAGCTCAGGAAAGGCAACCTGGGGAACACCTTGGAGTGTAACACACCCTCTCTCTACACCCCATACCCAATTTGAAGGCCTAATGCAGCGTAGTTTCCAACAACTACTAAACGAGAGCCGGAAGATCGAAGCTCAGGAAAGGCAACCTGGGGAACACCTTGGAGTGGAACACACCCTCTCTCTACACCCCATACCCAATTTGAAGGCCTAATGCAGTGTAGTTTCCAAGAACTACTAAACGAGAGCCGGAAGATCGAAGCTCAGGAAAGGCAACCTGGGGAACACCTTGGAGTGTAACACAACGTCTCTCTACACCACGGAAGGGCTGATTCTTAGGAAGGAAGGCTGTTGGAAATAAGCATTGCGCGTCCGAGGGTGATTATATTCTTATTAGGTATATACTCACCCTCGGACGCGCCCTGCTTCTTTATTTGGAATGAATGTTTATTTGCAATGTGGTGTTGACTTTCTCTATTATTTTGGTAATTAATGATTTTATTATTTTCATTGTTTTGCATCTTCTCGGCAATAATATAAAGAAGACGCGACAGGACAACACTCGGTGGATGCCATATGTGTGTTTTCAATTGAAAAAACCTTTCAGTTAACTACTTGCAGGAGAAAGTAATTGTAGCTGGTGGCCATTTTTAGTACTGTACCAGATTTTAGTTGTGTGTTTGTTTTTAATGTTAAAATGTCTGCATTTGATATCTCACCAGTATTTTCTTTTTTATAAGCAAAATCCTTTTTTTTTTATTTTATGATGTTGGTTCAAGGGGTACACGGGCAGCAGTAGACAGGTCAGTGGAGGCCTAGTGGAAGGAGGGACCGCAGACAGGCTTCGAAGCCCTAACATAATAAATTGGGCTGCCTGTAGGCAATTTAAAATTGGTTCCAGGGGAACACGGGCAGCAGTAGACAGGTCAGTGGAGGCCTAGAGGAAGGAGGGACCGCAGATGCGCCAATGTTTCCCCCATACCAAATTTGTAGGCCTAATGCAGTGTAGTTTCCAACAACTACTAAACGAGAGCCGGAATATCGAAGCTCAGGAAAGGCAACCTGGGGAACACCTTGGAGTGTAACACACCCTCTCTCTACACCCCATACCCAATTTGAAGGCCTAATGCAGTGTAGTTTCCAAGAACTACTAAACGAGAGCCGGAAGATCGAAGCTCAGGAAAGGCAACCTGGGGAACACCTTGGAGTGTAACACACCCTCTCTCTATACCCCATACCCAATTTGAAGGCCTAATGCAGTGTAGTTTCCAAGAACTACTAAACGAGAGCCGGAAGATCGAAGCTCAGGAAAGGCAACCTGGGGAACACCTTGGAGTGGAACACACCATCTCTCTACACCCCACACCCAATTTGAAGGCCTAATGCAGCGTAGTTTCCAACAACTACTAAACGAGAGCCGGAAGATCGAAGCTCAGGAAAGGCAACCTGGGGAACACCTTGGAGTGGAACACACCATCTCTCTACACCTCATACCCAATTTGAAGGCCTAATGCAGCGTAGTTTCCAACAACTACTAAACGAGAGCCGGAAGATCGAAGCTCAGGAAAGGCAACCTGGGGAACACCTTGGAGTGGAACACACCATCTCTCTACACCCCATACCCAATTTGAAGGCCTAATGCAGCGTAGTTTCCAACAACTACTAAACGAGAGCCGGAAGATCGAAGCTCAGGAAAGGCAACCTGGGGAACACCTTGGAGTGTAACACAACGTCTCTCTACACCACGGAAGGGCTGATTCTTAGGAAGGAAGGCTGTTGGAAATAAGCATTGCGCGTCCGAGGGTGATTATATTCTTATTAGGTATATACTCACCCTCGGACGCGCCCTGCTTCTTTATTTGGAATGAATGTTTATTTGCAATGTGGTGTTGACTTTCTCTATTATTTTGGTAATTAATGATTTTATTATTTTCATTGTTTTGCATCTTCTCGGCAATAATATAAAGAAGACGCGACAGGACAACACTCGGTGGATGCCATATGTGTGTTTTCAATTGAAAAAACCTTTCAGTTAACTACTTGCAGGAGAAAGTAATTGTAGCTGGTGGCCATTTTTAGTACTGTACCAGATTTTAGTTGTGTGTTTGTTTTTAATGTTAAAATGTCTACATTTGATATCTCTCCAGTATTTTCTTTTTTGTAAGCAAAATACTTATTTTTATATTTTCTGATGTTGGTTCCAGGGGTACACGGGCAGCAGTGCCCTGGTCAGTGTAGTAGTAGTTGAAAGAATGGACCGCAGACAGGCATCGAAGGCCTAAAATAAAAAAATTGGGCTGGCTGTAGGCAATTTTAAATTGGTTCCAGGGGTACACGGGCAGCAGTGGTGTGGTCAGTGGAGGCCTAGTGGAAGGAGTGACCGCAGACAGGCATCGAAGGCCTAAAATAATAACACATGGCTGTAGGCAGTTTTAAATTGGTTACAGGGGTACACGGGCAGCAGTGGTGTGGTCAGTGGAGGCCTAGTGGAAGGAGTGACCACAGACAGGCATCGAAGGCCTAAAATAATAACACATGGCTGTAGGCAATTTTAAATTGGTTACAGGGGTACACGGGCAGCAGTGGTGTGGTCAGTGGAGGCCTAGTGGAAGGAGTCATCACAGACAGGCATCGAAGGCCTAAAATAATAACACATGGCTGTAGGCAATTTTAAATTGGTTCCAGGGGTACACGGGCAGCAGTGGTGTGGTCAGTGGAGGCCTAGTGGAAGGAGTCACCGCAGACAGGCATCGAAGGCCTAAAATAATAACACATGGCTGTAGGCAATTTTAAATTGGTTCCAGGGGTACACGGGCAGCAGTGGTGTGGTCAGTGGAGACCTAGTGGAAGGAGTCACCGCAGACAGGCATCGAAGGCCTAAAATAATAACACATGGCTGTAGGCAATTTTAAATTGGTTACAGGGGTACACGGGCAGCAGTGGTGTGGTCAGTGGAGGCCTAGTGGAAGGAGTGACCGCAGACAGGCATCGAAGGCCTAAAATAATAACACATGGCTGTAGGCAATTTTAAATTGGTTCCAGGGGTACACGGGCAGCAGTGGTGTGGTCAGTGGAGGCCTAGTGGAAGGAGTCACCGCAGACAGGCATCGAAGGCCTAAAATAATAACACATGGCTGTAGGCAATTTTAAATTGGTTACAGGGGTACACGGGCAGCAGTGGTGTGGTCAGTGGAGGCCTAGTGGAAGGAGTGACCGCAGACAGGCATCGAAGGCCTAAAATAATAACACATGGCTGTAGGCAATTTTAAATTGGTTCCAGGGGTACACAGGCAGCAGTGGTGTGGTCAGTGGAGGCCTAGTGGAAGGAGTGACCACAGACAGGCATCGAAGGCCTAACATAACAAAAATGTCAATACAATGGTATTGTCAGTGGCAGGCATTGAAGGATGTCAGCGCATAGACTAAACATTGGTGGAGCTGTGAGATAATTTTGCAAGTGGTAGAGCACTGTTTGAGCTGGGGTGGGGGGAAACTGTCTTGTGGCCGGCGGTACAGGCCCAGGGCCCCTCATATTACAACGGTGTGTCTGACGTTGGGTGCGCACCACCACCGCCAGAGACACTTTATTGTACTAGGAGGGACCCAGTGGCAGTGCCGTCGACCAAAAGCGGGCTCACCCACCTCTTCAGACAAACTGCACTCTCACGGGTGCTGTCGCCAAGTGTCGATACCACGGCCCCGTGTGGGGAGTTTGGCCATTTAGTGAGGTGTAAACATGTCGTATGCTGGACAATCAGGTGCAGAAAATTACGAGATTGGAAAAGGCATTCAGAATAGTCCACAGGCAAGACCTTTTCATAGGAAAGCTAGGTGTCAGCCGGGCAAGGAGGGGCAAAAGATTTCGAAATCCAGTTGTGGTTCATTTTAATGAAGGTTAGATCATCTACATTTTGGGTAGCCAGACGAGTCCTTTTTTCTGTTAGTATTGAACCTGCAGCACTGAATACTCTTTCTGATAGGACACTAGCTGCCGGGCAAGCAAGCTCCTGCAATGCATATTCTGCCAATTCTGGCCAGGTGTCTAATTTTGATGCCCAGTAATCAAATGGGAATGACGGTTGAGGGAGAACATCGATAAGGGATGAAAAATAGTTTGTAACCATACTGGACAAATGTTGTCTCCTGTCACTTTGAATTGATGCTGCAGTACCTGTCCTGTCTGCGGTCATAGCAAAATCACTCCACAACCTGGTCAGAAAACCCCTCTGGCCAACGCCACTTCTGATTTCTGCCCCTCTAACTCCTCTGGTCTGCTGGCCCCTGCAGCTCGTGTGAGAACGATCACGGGCGCTGTGTGCAGGGAATGCCAGAAGCAAACGGTCAACAAGAGTTGATTGTTTGGTTGCTAATATTAGTTCCAAGTTCTCATGTGGCATTATATTTTGCAATTTGCCTTTATAGCGAGGATCAAGGAGGCAGGCCAACCAGTAATCGTCATCATTCATCATTTTAGTTATGCGTGTGTCCCTTTTGAGGATACGTAAGGCATAATCCGCCATGTGGGCCAAAGTTCCAGTTCTCAAATCTGCGGTTGTGCTTGGTTGAGGGGCAGTTTCAGGCAAATCCACGTCACTTGTGTCCCTCAAAAAACCAGAACCCGGCCTTGCCGCGCCACCAATTTCCAGTGGCCCCGGAAAAGCTTCCTCATTAAAAATATAATCATCCCCATCA